>NW_020954591.1:23500214-23577070 GCF_900497805.2 Vombatus ursinus
ACACACACACACACACACACACACACACACACACACACACACACACACACACAGATAGTCAGGAGTCAACCTTTAAAAGAGTTCACTGCAATAGTACTGAAATGGGCAAAACAAAAATGGCCAATCAAACAAATAATTTTCAAACTTTTTCATTATTTGTTTTAATTACTATATGATACTTAGAGTTGCATTTATACAAGGAATTCTGTATATTAATACCTATGAGGTCTGCATCTGAGTTAAAGACCAAGCTGGGGAGCCCAAAGGCCTTCTATGGCCCCTGTCAATCTTCCAGCAACCATGAGCCAAGGTATTCCCAAAAATATGTCATCAATTCTACCCCTTTTCCCACTCTCAAGTCAGGCTTGTGGAGCCATCTTCATCCCTGTTGAAAGACCATCCACATATAAGAAATGAGGATGCATATCAAAATTCTTTGTTCTCTGAAGGGTTTTCACTGTAGTTACCCAGCTGAATGTTCAGTTGCTGAACCCACAAGAGGCAGACAGAGGAAGCAGTATGGTGACCAGATTCCAGGGCTAACAGGCTGAAGGTCCTTCAAGAGTTTAAGGGTGGGCAAGAAAATGGCAATACTCAATGTGGAGGGGTGGTAGAAGAATAGACATACTAATACATTATTAGTGGAGCTATGAGATGGTACAACTATTTTGGAAAGCAATTTAGAATCATGCAAATAAAGTGACTAAGATGTCCTACTGGGCTTATACTCCAAAGAAGTCATTGATAAGAAGTTCCTATATACACCAAAATGCTTATAATGACATTTTGCTTTTGTGGTAGCAAAGAATTGGAAATGAAGTAGATGTCCATCAGTTGGAGAATGGCTAAAGTAACTGGGGTACATGAAGGCAGTGGAATATTGAACAGGGGAGTGATATGGTCTAACCCGTGCTTTAGGAAAAGCACACTTACTGGCTGAATGGTAGATGAATTGGAGTGGGGAGAGACTTGAGGCAGTTAGACCCACCAGTTGGCTATTGCAATAATCCAGGCATGAGGTGATGAGAGGCTGCACTAGTGGTGGCAGTGTCAAAGGAGAAAAGGAGGTATATTTGAGAGATGTTGAAAAGGTGAAATCAATAGGCTTTGGCAACAGATTGGATATGGGCTGGGGGGGGAGGGGTGAGAGAAAATGAAGAGTCCAGGATGGCTCCTGGGTTGTGAAACTGAGGGATAAGAGATTGGTGTTGCCTCTAACAATAATAAAGAAAGGGGTGAATGGATTTTAGAGAGAAACATAAAGAGTTCTATTGATTTAAGATATCTATTGGACATCTAGTTCAAGATGACTGAATGGCACTTGGAGATGTAAGATTGGAGATCAGCAGATAGACTGGGGCAGGAAAGGCAGACTTAAGAATCATCAGCATAAAGATGGTAATCAAATCCATGAGAGATGACGAGATCACAAAATGAAGTAGTATAATGGAAGATGAGAAGAAGGCCTAGGACAGAATCCTGAAAGACATCTGTGGTTAGAGGACATGATCTGGAAAAGGGTCCTGCGAAGGAAACAGAGAAAGAGATATCAGATATACAGGATGAGAACCAGGAGAGAACCAAAAACCTAGCGAGAAGAGAGAATCAGCGAATGAGCCATCAGACAAGGAGGTATTGAAAATAAGTGACAGTGTGGGGATGACAGAGGGGCAATCTTTGAGAGTAGGTGAGACAGAATAGGATCAACTGAGAAGGTAGAGGGGTTCACCTCTTCATGTCAGATTGGAGTGAAGGAGGAGACATCTGAGTGATATGAGATGAGGAAGAGGGGAGGAGTTCATAGCCTTAATTTTTTCTGTAAAATACAAGGCAGACCTACACAACTTGGCTGTAGGTAGAGACCAAAATTAAAATAGGCTAACCTTCTTCAGGCTGAAGATAGGTTAGACTAGAGACAGTTGGTTGCCACAGTTCACATGACAAACAGGAAAGAGTGCACAGTAGGAACCCTACATTTTTTGCAGGCCACCCGAAATCCTTTGGTGGCCATGGGTCATATGTTGTGCAGGCCTGATACAAGGCAAGGTTCTCAGCTAACAGAATGGAGGGAGGGGGAGCCATAGGAGGAGTGAGAGATGAAAAGGTTTGGAAGAGCTGTTGTGGAGAGTGGGATAGTGCATTGATAAGGGAAGTATAATAAAATTGCTTAGCAGCAGAGAGAGCCCAATTGAGGTTGTGTTATATAAATTTGTAGAAGACCCAGTCAGAATGGTTGTATGATTTTCTCCACCTTGTCAACGGCACATGTGTAGAAGTGAGGAAGCAAATGGTGGGAGTGATCTAAGACTGAGGTTTTGCTGCATTTAATTGGAGATACGAGAAAGGGGCTAGGGATTCAAGAGAGAATGACAGTACAGAGTAGAATTGTTTCCCTAAGGGGTCAAAACGGAGAAAAGAGGAGAGCGGCTAGTGCAGGGAAGTTGGCCTGGAAGAGAACTGAGGGGTCAAGGGATTGGAAGTTACCGTGCAGAGCAAAAATAGGATTTCGTAAGGGAAAGCAGAGAGAGAGGTGTAAAACCAATAGATTATGGTCAGATAAGAGGATTTTAGAATTCTCGAATGTGGAGATGGTATACTCGAGGTGATGGCAAGATCAAGGGTACAACCATCTTTGTGTGTAGGTAAGGTAGGTGGAGGAGTAGCTCACGGGAAGTGGACAGGTTGAGGAAATGAGCGGGTTATTGGAGGGAGAGTCAGCATGTATATTGAAGTCCCCTAGTACAAGGGCAGGAGTTGGGGAGGAGAGAAAAATTGTGAGCCAGATTTGTTGTTGTTGAGTTGTTTCAGACTCTTTGTGACTCCATTTGGAGTTTTCTTGGCAAAGATACTGGCTTGTCGTTTCCTTCTCCGGCTCATTTTACAGATGAGGAAACTGAAGCTAACAAGGTTAAGTGACTTGCCCAGGGTCACACAGCTAGTTGTTGGAGGCCAGATTAGGACTCAGGTCCTCCTGACTCCAGGGCCAGATCTCTATCCACTATGCCACCTAGCTGTCCCATGAACCAGGTACTGAATTCATTGAGGAAGGAAGGGGAATGACTTGTTTATTAAGTGCTTCCTACATGCCAGGCACTGTGCTAAGCATGGAGGGAGCAAAAGGAGGCAAATAGACAGTCCCTAACCTTAAGGAGCTTCATTAAATGGAGAAGACAACATGCAAACAACACACAAAATACATGCAGTGTCAACAGAATGTAATCTATTGATAAATGTTAGAGAAGATGTGGGAAAATTGGAACACTAATGCATTGTTGGTGGAGTTGGGAAATGATCCAATCATTTTGGAGAGCAATTTGCAACTATGCCCAAAGGGCTACAAAAATGTGCATACCCTTTGACCCAGTAATAGCACTTCTAGGGCTATATCCCAAAGAGTTCATACAAATGGGAAAAGAACCTACATGTACAAAAATATTTATAGTAGCTCTTTTTGTGGTGGCAAAGAATTGGACATTGAGAGGATGCCCATCAATTGGGGAATGTCTGAACAAGTTGTGGTATATGAATGTAATGGAATATTATTGTTCCATAAAAAATGGTGAATGGGTGGGCTTCAGAAAAAACCCAGAGAGACTTGAATGAACTGATACTGAGTGAAGTGAGCAGAACCAGGAGAACATTGTACACAGTAACAGCAACATTGTGTAATGACCAACTTTGTTAGATTTAGTTCTTCTGAGCAATGCAATGATTTAAGACAATTCCAAAAGACTCATGCTGGAAAATGTTATCCACATCGAGAGAAAGAACTACGGAGTCTGAATGCAGATCAAAGCATACTATTTTCTTTCTTTCTTTCTTTCTTTCTTTCTTTTTGGTTCTTTCTTGTGGTTTTTCCCTTTTGTTCTGATTCTTCTATTACATGACTAATGTGGAAATATGCTCAAGATGACTGTACATGTGTAACCTATATCAGACTGCATACCGTCTTGGGAAGTAGGGAAAGGGGGAGGGGAGAATTTAGAACTCATATAAAAGTGAATGTTGAAAACCGAAAAACAATCAGATAAATAAATTTTAAAAAAAGGTTTGATGATCCTTAGCATTCACATGGTAAGGGTAAGTCAAAGGCCCTTAACTTCAGTAATCAATTCTTCCAATGTTCCCTGGGCACTCAAAAACAGTGGACAGAGCCCCCTAAGATGTGGGTCTTGGACCCCTCCAACTGGAAGTCTGGGCCAATTGCTTGTAGTCTCATTTTCTGATCCTGTAACATCACAAGGATTAACTGATTACAGTTGAACCTAAAAGGAAAAGATCTGTGAAATAAATGAATTTCTATCCTGGTAATGGGTGAACAGACTGCAAAAGAAGGGGACCCCAGGCAGTGTGGTAAAGCCTATTGCACCCTTTTCAGAATAATGTTTTTAAATGTATAAAATACCTAGTATTACAAAGGAAATCAATTATATTGAAATGCAGTCATCAAAATCTTTTTTAGAAGAAGTTCAGGGAACCCAGGTTAAGAACCCTTACAAAAAGAGGACATAACATGTGAACAGAAAAGTGAATATAAGATAATTTGAGGTGGGAGTAAGCATAAACAATGAGGGGAATGAGGGAAAACTTCATTTAGGAGACAGTACCTGACAGAAGTAATGAAGGAAAGTAAGGATTCTGAGAGGACATAAAAAAGAGGGGCATCCAAAACCATGGATACAGAAGACATAAATTGAGTGCCACCATTAGGTAATGGCAGAATAAATTACTCCATTTAATGGAGATGATGGAGATAAAGTACTATTTCACTGTACAGCAAAAACTTACACACATGAAAAATACAAAAAAAAAATGAGACAAAGGAAATTAGTGCAAAGTGAGGAAGGCAGAATTGGAACATCATACATGGACCATATTAAAAAGGTGATGTCAGCAAATTGTTCTAAGTACATATATTGAAATCACAAGGCACAATTTTGATACCCTATGATATAATAATGATATGGCCATTTTCTATTTGTTTTCCCTACACTTACTGTTTCTATGCAGACAATGGCTGCAATCCTTACTTTAGAGGAAAGGAAAAGAGGGCAAAGAAAAATCACGTCTCATTCAAAGTCACACTGCTGGTCTCATTTTTGGTCTTTTGAGAGGTAAGTAAAGAGGGAGTAAGGACCAGATGGAAGGAAAAGAAATGAGAAATTATACAAGAAACTTTAACATAAAATATCACCTGATTCATTCTGATCATACTGCTGCCAGATTCCCCAACTCTATGCAGATTTAGGGTCTCAACAGGTTTTGTTAAGACTTCAAATTATTTTGCAGAAAAACCCACAAGAGAAAGCTTTGGCTTTCTAAAAGAGTGGAATGTACAACTATCTAACAACACAAGAGCCTCCATAGCAAGAAAAATGGAACTGCATTTCAGTTTGTTTAAAATATAGTTCTAAAAAGGAGTACCTTCTAAATGACTGACATATGGGAAGATGCAAATTTACCGGCTGAATTTCAACAAAAACCTTTGCATAATTGGCATATGGGATTGGAAAATTGTTTCAGGATTTAAGATGCACGGTTATTTGGAATCCATTTGGATTTAGGCATTTTGGGGGGGGGTTGTCTATGATAGTCATTAAAGCTAAGTATTAAAATAAACTAAATTTAGAATCAACACTCCTATTATTGTATCACAATGTTCAACCAAGATTTTAAAAATAATGCAGCATATTCAATCCCACTGCTCTCACTAAAAAGGTAATAATATTTTAGTGAAATCAAAAAAGTTTTTGTGCCCTTAATAAAATGAAAATTAAAAGTTTATTTCATCTTTTTTGCCCATGAGCCAAAAAAGGTTATTATTAACATTTTTTGAGCATGTAGCTCCAGTCTGATTATTTATATATGATGTACATGAACTACTGCATTAATATTTTATGCACATACACAAAACAAGAAAGATGAAACTCAACAAACACCAAATAAAATGTAAATTATCATATACATGAAACAGAAAAAAAGATTGCACACTACAATGCAAAATCTTTATTATGTACTGCTTTTCTTTTCTTTTCCCCCTTTGGGCAATGGGGGTTAAGTGACTTGCCCAGGGTTGCACAGCTAGTAAGTGTTATGTGTCTGAGGCCGGATTTGAACTCAGGTCTACCTGAATCCAGGGCCAGTGCACTATCCACTGCACCACCTAGCTGCCCCCTGCTTTTCTTTTAAATGATATGATATAGTCTATGTATAACTTTCAAAATTGTCCAGTTTATTTGTGAGTCTTTATTTACTTCTTTTGCTCACTTCTGTGCATTTAAAAAATGATTCAATGACTTTTTAAATTTTGGGGGGGTTACTATTTCCCAAACACACATGTCTCTCCCAAATTGGAAAAAAAAAAGGCAAAAAACAAAACAAAACAAAAAAAAGAAACACCAACCCTCCTACCTTTTTAACAAACGTAGTTAAGAAAAAAACAAATTCCCACACAGGCCACCTTAGACAACATTAACTTATTCTGCTTTTAGGTGACCCACTGAGCTTGAAATCAGAAAGACCTGAATTCAAATCCAGCCTCAGACTTCTACTAGCTGTGTGATCTTAGGCTTGTCAATTAACCTCTGCCTGCCTCTGTTTCCTCATCTATAAAATGAGGATAATAACAGCACCTATCTCACAGAAGTAGAAAAGATGAAACAAGATAAGGTATGTAAAGAATTTTATAAACCTAAAAGTACCATATAAATGCTAGTTATCTTGTCCATCATGTGTCAGGACACAGGTGGCATGTTTCATCGGTTCTCTGGAACTATGGTCATTGCATCGGACAGTTTTCATCTTTCACTGTTGTTATTGTTTTGTCTTTCATTTTCCCATGCCAGCAATTTTATTCATACTATTCCTAGCCCATTACCCTCCCAGAAAGTTCTCTTTCTCATCTACATCACATTATTTAAAACCCAGATAAAATCTTCTGTAAAGCTTTCCCTAAACATCCCAGTTTGAGGGGATAGGTGGTTCTCTCTTTGAAGTCCTTACAGAGTGAGGAACCTGTGGCCTTCTAGGTCCTTGGGTGCGGCCTTTCGACTCAGTCCAAGTTTTACTGCACAAATTCTTTTATTAAGGGGACTTATTTCGTGAAGTTTGGATTCAGTCAAAGGGCTGCCCTTGAGGACCTAGAGGGCCACATGTGGCCTCGAGACTCCAGGTTTCCCACCCCTGCAGTCCAAGTATTTGTACAACTAATTTGTTAATCTGTCACATATTGCTCTTGTTCAATTGTATCTCGTCCTTCAAGGAAGATTGGGAAAAAAGTAAGTTCTTGGTTATCATAAGGTAAAGGACAGTGTTTTACAATTCCCAGGATGCTCTACACCTTTAATACATAGCTGCACAAAGATATATGTCGACAGGTTTGTGGAACAGATTTGACTACCCTTCCAGGCTGCTTATGGAAGCCAAGTCAACTCAGTCAGTTTATCTACACCCCTGGCTTTGCTTGGCCTTGCCTCTCCTCTGTTTCAGTTCAGTAAACACAAAGGTGGAAAGGGTTGGACCCACTGTTATCATTGCAATGGCTGAGCAGAAGAAAGTCACCAAATTAGGCAGGCTTTCCTCAACTCCCTCTACCATGTAACTATCCCTAAGAGGCATCCCAGTCATAGAAGCTATGCAGCATACCCTGTTGCAGGCTGGATGCCACATAGCTCTGGAGGTATGCAGCACCTAAAATAAAGATCAGGAGTGCAAACTCAAATAGAAATGGGAGTTACTAATGAGGATCCTTGTGGGCTGAATATTGATTTAGTTTTTAAATGTAATATTACCTATGCTTGCTGTATTTTTATTTATTTTGTTATATATTTCACAATTTAATTTGAATCTGCTTTGGGCCACCCTTGGGAAGACTGTGGGCCTCACTAAGCCCTAGGGCCACGGCTGACCAGAGAGCCTGTCTAGCTCTGAGATTCTGTGAGACAGCAGACATTCTCCACAAGTGCAAGTGACTTCAGGAACAAATAGGTGGCACTTAATGCAGCCAGTCTAGGGAGGCACAGTTCTGGCCCATCCTAGGATACAGTGTTTTCCTCCAGCTCAAGAAGCATTCTACATGTCTACATGTCCAAAAATTGATCAGTACAAGCAAATGTGTGAATGAGGTCAGATTTTATTTGCCAGTGTTTTATCTTAGAATGTCAAAACTTCTTCCCACCATAAGAAAAATGCTCAATACTGAATGAATTAGGAGGGTTTCTAAGAACCCCAAATCCACTCTCATCTCCATGATTTTATTGATACAAGAAAAACAAAATTAGTGTTTCAGCAAATCTATCAGCAAATCTATCACCCCTGATCTGTGGGGAAGGCATAAAGAACGGACATACCCAATCATAGTTCAGGAGTAAGATTTCTCAAAGATTTATTCGACCTTGACCTATGTAAATGTTCAGATTTGTTGTTGTTATTCAGTCATATCCAATTTCTTATGACTCCATAATGGGTTTTCTTGGCAAAAATACTGGAATGGTTTGCCATTTCATTTTCTAGTGGATAAAGGCAAACAGAAGTTAAGTGACTTGCCCAGGGTCACACAGCTAGTGATCTGAGGCCAGATTTGAACTCAGGGCTTCCTGACTCCAGGCCCAACACTCTATCCACTGCACTACCTAGGTACCCTGCTCTTGAGCTAGCTAGCATCACACAGTCATACAATGACTGTTTTGGAGCACAGCACAAAGTGCCTATTAGAGAGTTGGGTGGTTTTTGGCTGAGGCACAAATTTGTTTTAAAAACAGCAGGATTATCCCCCCAGTTCCATCTTCCCCAAATCTTTGCTTTATTTAGCTAAAACACATAACAGAAGCGTCTAGTTTCCTGGAAGAGGAATCTATAGCTATCTGGTAAAAAGAGCATTAAGCTTAGAATCAGCACAACTAGTTACAAATCCCAGTTCCAACCAGCTTGTGTAAGCTTAGACAAGTCACTTTACTTTGAGCCTCAGTTTTCTTATAAGTAAAAGAAGGAAAATACTTGCACTGCCCATCTCCCAGATGATTTTTGGGAAAGCACCTTAAGGTGCTATAGAAAGATGAACTGTTAAGTGCATGTTATATGGGTCAAATGTAGGTATCTTAAGGCAATGTGGTACTGGTAGAGTGTGTTGGCTATAGGTTGAATTCTAACCCATGCCACTGAGAGTCTTCAACAGCTGACAGTAAGTATACTGACATCACAAAGCAATTTCCTCCTGTGAATTTTCTAAACCAGGCTGCTGGCCTTACTCTTGTCTGTATCCTCAGGACACTCTGTTGTAATCTCATTTGAAAAGGTGTGCTTTGTAGGGCTCACGCTGAGTCATACCCAGGACTAAGTGTCCTGCCCTGAGATGGTCCTGCTTCTTGTTATCGGATTTCCCTCATAATTCAACATCAATCCTGGATAGGAGATTGCACAAGCAGGAACTGTGCCTGGAAATATCACAGCTGGTGCTATTCCTGAAGCAAGTTTCGAGAGATAAGTATCCTCATTACTTCATTGCTGCCTGTGGAGGGAGAAAGAAGAGATGAATTAGCAGCAGGTAAACGAGCAGTTGGGCAGCTAGGTGGCACAGTAGATAGAATGCCAAGCCTAGAATCAAGAAGATCTAAGTTCAAATCTGGGCTCAGACAATGACTAGCTGTGAGACCCTGGGCAAGTCACTTAACCCTGTTTGCTTCAGGTTCCTCATCTATAAAATAAGGTGGAGAAGGAAATGGCAAACCACTCCAGTATCTCTGCCAAGAAAACCCCAAATGGGGTCATAAAGAGTTAGACAGAACTGAAAGGACTAAACAACAGCAAGAAATAAATCAGCAAGGATTTCTTAGATGCTTACTACGTGCTAGGCACTGTGTTCGGCACTGCAGGAGGCAAACACAAAGAACAAAACAATCCTTACTCTGAAGCAGCTTACATTGTAATGGGGAGACCAAAGTCCCTTTATGAGTTAGCCTCAGATGATCTTAGGGCTACAACAAGGGAGGTGGTGAGGCAATCAACTAACTGACGGTAGAGAACGTACCCCCACTGAGGATTTTTTTTAAGTTTGTTTTTAGCCTTTTCCTAGAGAGGAGTTAGTAAAAATTGAAGACACAAACAACAAAGAAAATGCACAAAGGGTACAATGACTTACTATGTAACCCTTTTCTGTAACAAATCTGACTTTTTACATATGCCAAATGAGGCCAATACACTAGCTGTATAACCATGGGCAAGTCATAGGATTGATGATGGATGCAGAGCTGGAAGGGACCTCAGGGGACAATGCCCTCATTTTACAGATGAGGAAACCAAGGCCCAGGGAAGTAAAATGTGAATTTCAGGTAGCTAGGTGGCACAATGCGTAGTGGTGGGCTGGAGTCTGGAAAACCAGAGTTCAAATCTGGCTTCAGCAGAGTGACTGGGACCAGAAGATAGCTTTGAGAACCATTAACATAGGGACTGTAATTAAATTCAGAGGAGCTGATGAGATCACCAATGAAGAAGTATAGAGGGAGCTGTGTCTGTGTCTCAGTTTCCTCAACTGTAAAATAGGGATAATAATAAGACCTACCTTCCAGGGTTGCTGTGAACATCGATTGGCTCATAGGCCATCTCCCCTGCACTATCCTTTCTTTCCCCTTTTTCCCAACTTGACTCCTGCGTGAACTCATTTAATTCTACACTGTCCTCAATCCTTGGCCCTCTCAGCATATTGCCGACCATGCCCAGGTAAGCCTCGATCTTAGATCACTCCTACTATTCACCCCCTTCACTGCTGCACATGTGCTGCTGAATAAAGACAGACAAAACCGTGCACCCATTCTTGAAGTCTCCTTCCCCCAATCTAATCTGTCTCCTTTGCTGGATCCTCCTCCAGATCATGCCCTCTAACTGTAGCTGTCTCTCAGGGCTCTGACCTAGGCCTTTTCTTCTCTCTCCGTATTACTTCACTTGGTGATTGCATCAGCTACCATGGATTTGGTTACCACCTCCATACTGACGATTCTCTAAACTACCTTTCCCACCCCAACCTCTCTGCGGACCTCCACTCTCTCATCTCCACCTGCAGAACTGGATGTCCAGTAGAAATCTTAAAACTCATTATGTCCAAAACAGCTCATCATCTCTCCTCCCAAACCCTCTCTGCCACCACTTTCCCAATTATTGTAGAGGGCAACACTATCCTCCTAGTTCCTCAGGCTCCCAATCTAGGAGTCATCCCTGACTCCTCATTATCTCTCTCCCTGTCACATTCAGGCTATTGCCAAGGCCTGTCAACTTTACCTTTGCAACATCTCCCAAATATGCCTCCTTTTCTCTTTTGACACTGCCACCACTCTGGTGCAGGCCTTCGTCACCTCACACGTGGATTATTGCAATAGAGTGGTGGTGGGTCTGCCTGCCTCAAGTCTCTCCCCATTCCAATCCAGCATCCATTCACCCACCAAAGTGATTTTCCTAAAATGCAGGTCTAATCATATGCCCTCCACCCCCTCCAGGAGCAAATACAAAATGCTCAGTTTGGTATTCAAAGCCCTTCATAACCCGGCTCCCTCTTACCTTTCCAGTCTTCCAAAACCCTACTCCCTAACACATATTCTTGCATCCTGTTTTGAAGAACAAGATTTTCCATCTCTCAGCTCTGGACACTCTCTCTGGCTGTTCCCTGTACTTGGAATGCTCTCCCTTCTCTGCCATGATTACTGACTTCCTTTATGTCCTAACTAAAATCCCACCTTCTACAGGAAGCCTTCCCTAACTCCTCTTAATTCCAGTGCTTTCCCTCTATCAATTATCTCCTATTTCTCCTTTATATAGCTTGCTTTGTACATATTTGTTTGCATGTTGTCTGTCTCTTCAGATTATAAGTTCCTTGATGGCAGGGACTGTCTTTTGCCTCTCTTTGTATCCCTAGTGCTTAGCTCAGTGCCTGCCACATAGGAGGCACTTAGTAAATGTTTGCTGATTGATTGATAATGTTGTGAAAGTGCTTAGTATAGTGTCTGGCATATAGTAAGATCCGTATAAATGCTAGGTATTATTATTATTAGCCCAGGGTCACACAGGTGGTAAATACTAGAAGTGAGATTTGAACCACCATCCTAACTCCAGAGCCTGTTTTTTCCTCACTGTAGCATGTCACTTAACCCACTACAAATTTAAGCTGTATAAAATGAGGGTAATACCTGTAATATCTATTTCAGAAGCTTGCCATGATAGTCAAGGAGATAATGCAGATGATAAGTAGAAACAGGTCTCTTCCGTGCTATGCAGATGCTCACCATCACTAACTCTCAATGCTCCATTCACTCTACGATTGTGGGTAAGTGACTCTACCTCCCTAGGCGTCACTTTTCTCAGCTATAAAAGGAGGTGGGGAGGACTACACAGAGGAGTACCTAGGTGGTGCAGTGGATGGAACACTGGGCTTGGAATCAGGAAGATTCATCTTCGTGAGTCATGGCCTCAGACCCTTACTAGCTATGTGACCCTGGGCAAGTCATTCAACCCTGACTCAGTTTCCTCATACGTGAAATGAGTTAGACAAGGCAACAGCAAATCACTCTACTCTCTTTGCCAAGAAAACCCCAAAACAAGATCACAGAGAGTCAGACATACTGAAGCGACCAAACAACAAACTAGACCTGTGATCCTGTGATCTGAGCCTGGTCTCCAGACCATTGCCCCTTGCCAGATGTCTGCAATAACTCTGGAGGGATGAGGCTAAACACCAAGCAATGTTAATTGTTACCTTCTAAGATCTGGTGGACCCTAGAGTCCCGTACAAACTGCTGAACGGCATAATCCCTCAAGTAGCCGTAGCCGCCATGCATCTGCAAGGCCTGGTTGCATATCTGGAGGAACAGAACAGGGCCTGGATCAGATGCTCACATGAAGGCAGTGAAGCAAGTGGCTTCTCTCATTCATTCTCCTAAACGAGTTGTTGGGACACAAGAGGGTATAACCCTGGGCCTTGGTTTGTAAAAATATACAAAATGAGACTGAACTAAATGACCTTTGGGGTCCCTTCCAATTCTGAGATGTTATGATTTTGATATGATTTACATTTAAAACTGCCTAGTCTCAGCCCACGGGGCACTTGGCTGTAGGATCTGACTTTTCACGAACAAGAAATGATGGTTCAATATTTGGCCTTAGGGTTCTTGAGAAATAGGTCATTCAGAAGGGTAGATAGTATCTGGGGTCATAGGACCTGGGTTCAAACTTCAAGTCTAATACCTAGTACCTCTGTCTCCCTGAGCAAGTCACTTAATTTCGCCTGGGCCTGTTTCCTCATCTCTAAAATGAAGAGGTTGGACCAGATGACTTCTGAGGCCTCTTCTAGCTCTATGACCCTTCACAACCATGGCCTGCCAGGGAGCTAGCTTCCCCTCATCAATAAAACCTTGGTTGGATTTATACAAAGCTATACCATCACTCAGTGGTAAAAAACTAGAGGTCCTTAAGTTACTCTAGAAAAAGCGAGAGCTATGGACGAGTAGGCACACTCCTTTGGACTGCCTAAGGCTGTGGTCTCAATGGGAAAAATACTGTTGTCTTACAAAGTGGGGCAAGGGGAAGTGTTGAATTCACTTATGATTTGGATATCACAGTGCGGAAGATGGCACTTCATGAGACTGAGATACTCCTTGAAGCTTAAGCCCTTAGGAGAGTATTTTAACTCTAACTAAAGGGTTACTCCTGACTCGAGTGGCTTCGGTTCTTTCCTGGGGTCTTTGTCACTTACTGTGAAACATTCATCTGTAGTGAAGAGCTTGGCCATGGAGCAGAGGACCACGGCATCTTCTCGCTCCTCCTGCAAGGCCACTGCTGCATTACGAATCATTAGCCGTGAAGCCACTAGCCGAGTGGCCATGTCAGCTAGTTTGAACTGCAAGTACTACAAGTGAAGAAAACAGGGAAGGGTGGGAGAAGTTGGGCTGTCCCTGGTCCTGGACCCTTTTATAAGGATCTTTTCTATTCTGAAACTGCAGCATCAAGGTCCCCTACATCATTTACTAAAAGGCATTCACTGCTTTATTAGCCCTGTCTTCATCCTTTCCATGATCCCAAGGTAGCAGATTGAGGTTATCACTAGGCCTAGAGCAGAAGTCCCAGCCAAAGGCTGGGTGGTGAGTAAGAAATCAATTTCAAGTACAGTACTTATAACCTTCCCTCCCTTACATTTCTCTTCCACTCTGGTGAAAATGTGGGTTATGAAAAAGGTCCAGTTGGCTCCAAAGTGTGGGAAATAAGTATAGAGAAAACTCTAAGCAATCACCTGGTTGTTGGCCAGGGGCTCTCCAAACTGCTTGCGTACAATGAGGTGGTCCCGGGCCAAGAGGATTGAAGCATGAGCAGCTCCGAGGGAGCAGGAGGCTAGACAGGCGGATTACAGGGGCATATTTCAAATGAAGAGGCAGGGCAAAGGACTGCTGCATTCTCCAGTTCCTTCCTTCTTTTTCTTCTCCAGTCCCCATTCCCCCTTCTACGTTCTTACCAACATTGATCCTTCCTCCATTCAATCCTTTCATGGCAATAAGGAAGCCCTGTCCCTCATTTCCAATCCTGTTGGCCACGGGCACAGCACAGTCTTCGAGGATCACAGCTCTTGTTGGCTGGGAGTTCCACCCTACCTGGCAAAAACAAGGGACCACAGCATTGCCCAGAAGCACTCTCACAGGGGGGCCAATTCTGTTCTGAAGAAAGCCTGGGAGTTTCAGGTCTCTTTATCCTGCGTCCTTAGTCTTAAATTTAGCATGAAGATTTCAGGCTTAAACATGTGTGAGAGCCCTGGCTGACAAAGGTTCTAGCCTACATATTAGTCAAAGATGCTTTCCTGTGCCTGGATGCCTAAGATCCTTAAAGTCAGAGACTGTCATTATATTACCCGTATATATTCTCTGTAATGCCCAGGGTAGCATTTTGTACACAGCAGGCACTCAAAAACAAACACATTAAATAAACTCCAAACTGATTAACTCACAGTATAGAAAGGGACACCCTGATCAATGACACTGAGGAGTCCTTGGGGATAACATGTGGCCAATGCTGAGAATGTGGTAACTCTGGCATTTGTTCTAGGAGGGATGAGGTCAGGTCTAGCACCTCAATCACTTCTTACAGAGCCATAATGATGATGACAAGCTGGTATGGATATAATTTTTTAAAGTTTGCAAAGTGCTTTACAAACATTATCTCATTTTACCCAGACAAACAACTCTCAGAAGTAGGTGCTATTATTCCAAAGTAGAGGAACAGACTTTCTAACCCTCCTGCTGATCTGTAGCAGGGGTTCTTCAACTGGAGGCTGTGACCTCGATTGTTTTTTTTTTTAATATCTGGTTAACTATTTCAATATAATTAGTTTTCTTTGTTATCCTATGTATTTTATTTTATACATGTAAAAACATGGTTATGAGAAGAGGTCCAGAGTCTGTACCAGACTGCCAAAGGGGTGCATACCTAGAGGAATCTAGGTGGTACAGCAGGTAGAATGCTGACCCTGGAGTCAAATCTTGCCTCAGATACTTAATAGCTACATGACCCATGACAAGTCCTTTAACACCAACCCCCCACTCCCAACCCACCCTGGTTTTCTCATCTATAAAATGGGGATGATAATAATAGTACTTGCCTCCCACAGTGATAAGGATAAGATGAGGTAATAGTTGTAAAATGCTTTGCAAAAGCATTAAAGTGCTATACAAATCCTAGCTTTTAGCTATAATGACACACACAAAAAAATGTTAAAAACCCCTGGTCTATACAATCTGCGCATGCCCCAGATATACCAGCGACCCCGGCCAAAGTCTCAGTAAGCTTGTCTGAAATGGATATGGCTTGATACTACAGGATTTCCTCATTCTCAGGGCTCTTGTGTTTACTTTTCTGAAATCACCTAAGGAAACAATCATCTTTTTAATGTTTTTTTTTAATATCTACAAATACCTTCTTCCCTCCAGGCTTTATTTTATCTTCATCTGAAGAAGCAGCAGCTTATACCTTTTTGACTACATCTCAGCCAAAACTGAAATCTGTCCAAAAGAACTTTTTTTATAAGATAATGTTGTCCACTCAACTTCCAGTGTTAAAAGAGACCTGGAAGAAGGCCCCAGAACGTTGGGCAGATCCACTAGAGAAGATTAAGTGAAGATAAGAGTTACACAAAGAAGGTTGTGGTCTATCCCAATGAAGGGAATACCCAGATAATTAGATTACAGAATATACAACTGTTACAGGCATGTAACATGGTCAAACAAATGGGATTATCATTAAACTGGTCTGACCCATAATTTTGCCACCTTATTTATTTGGGTAATGGGTATAAAGCCTATTGGTATTACAGTGCTATGAATTAATCTAGTTCTTCTACATCTGCCTCTAGAGAAAAACAGACAGAACAAACACTGTCTTAAAGGCAGGCGGGCAATCAGATTTCTCAAGCTATTGTTATGAAGGCAAGGACAAGTTGTACCAACAGAAGAAGTTACACTGTCCAAGACCTAATAGTTGCTTGCCCAAATATGCTTCTCACCTTCTTCTCTTTCTTCCCAAAACTGAGGCCCGGGGTTCCCTTCTCAATGACCAGGCAGGAGATTCCTTTAGGGCCTGGTCCTCCAGTACGGCACATGACTACATAGATGTCTGATTCACCACCACCACTGATGAAAGCCTGTGGGATTGGAGAGTGGGACGAAAAGGGAAGAAGTAAAGCTTGAATGCTTAATGTATGAAGCCTCAGAAAACTATTGGAGGGTTCAGTACATTAGAACCCTAAGTAAAGGCTGGAGAGAGGGGAACCTAGAAGGGCTGATAGGGTCTGGCTCCATTGTGGGGTACTGGGGGCTCTATTGGATAAGGATATGAAAAGGGTGTATTTAAGAGACAGGAATGGATTGGAGTCAGATCAGAATTCATAGAACCAGGACAAGGTGAATAAATGGAAATGTAACAGGTGTCACAGAACCATTCTCCTGACATAGTACCTGTGGAACCCTGCTGACAGATGGGATCTAAGAGCACATGTGATTTCTAGGAGAGAGGAAACACCAACCATAGCAGGGAGAAGCATCTGAGAGTGAGGAAAATGAGTACCTTGGAGCCATTAAGGATGTAATGATCCCCTTGCCGTTTGGCTGAGGTCATAAGGGACGCAGCATCACTCCCGCTTCCTGTGACAGAGAGGAAAGGACAAAGAAGGAATGGGAATGAATCCTCTCAGCTAAATGGAGCAAGAGACCCTCCCTGCTTCCCAGGTTATTTCCTCCCAAAACCAGAAGGGATCAAAATGGGAACCTTCGAGGCTTTTTCCATCTAACCTGTCAGACTCAAGTTCTCAGGTGAGCAGTCAAACAGGTGACAGATTGACTAAGATCTTTCTGTGGGGATCCCAACCAAACCCACCACGTCTGCTCTCACCCAGCTAAAGGAGATTGCTTTGCTTGGTTTGGTTCTGTTCCTTGGTCTCACAGATCCCAGAATTCTTTTGAGCACCTGCTACCTCAGAATGTGGACATTTGTCCTCTTGCAGTTAAATCACTGAGGGACTCTGCTTTTTTATATGCCCTAGGTATTTGTTTCTGGGCACTGGGGAGGAAGAGTGGCAGCTTTTAATTCCAGTAACCATGCTCAGAAGCGTGGGAGGCCCACCTGGCTCAGTCAGACAGTAGGAAGCAAACTTCTCCATAGAGCAGAGTGGCGGACAGAATTTGTGCCTCTGTTCTTCATTTCCAAAGGAGTCAATCATCCAGACACACATGCTGCCAGGGGCAAAAGGAGAGAGAGCAAAGAAATGGGGAAGGAGGCCAGAAGGAAGAAAAAGGAAGGATGTAGAGGGAAGAGAACAGAAGATAAAGAGGAGGAGAAAGAAAGCAGAAAAACAGGGAATAGAGACATTCTTAGACATAACTTTTGGGGAAAGGACTGTATTTGAGTAAAGACCTGGGGGAAGGGGGGGGTACATGACACCCAGGGAAAACTGAGGCCAAAATATTTATCTTATGGGTTTTGTTACTCTCAGGGATGGTGACAGATCATTAGTTATGTTACTTCTGCTTATTTTCCCAGCAGTTTCGAAATATATTTCCTTTCTATCACTTTCTCCTAGGATCACTTCAGGCTTAACTGGAAGCTCTAATTGAAAGAAACAATAGCAGGGTTCTGGTACCATGCATACTCTGCCCTGAAAAGACTGAAGATTTCCTGCACCTGAATCTGGGACTGGAGCTAGGCGGGCAGAGCATGAGCTCTTAAGGACCCATAGAGGGATGTCTAATAGGCAGCCTAAGGGAGGTCTACAATGGCCTATAGCTTCTGACACTGTGCTTGGTGTAGCCCAGCTCCATAAAGGAAAAAGATCTGGAAAGCAGGGAGTAGTCACGTTACCCCGAATCAGAAATTCCCCATAGCCACCCTTCAAAGCATTTGATGATGGGAGTACCTTCTCATACAGGCCTAGGCACTCACTTGTGGATGCTTATGTAGGCTGTGGTGCTGGTGCAACCTGTAGCCAAGGCTTCGAAGATGATAGAGGCATCAAGTCTGGAAAGCTCGGATCCTCCCACATCAGACCGAACATAGACACCACCGAAGCCCAATTGTGCTGCCTTCCTCATGGTCTCCACTGGGAAAAACTCCTGTGTGGCAGAAAAGACAAGGTTCTCTAAGAACCTGTATTTACAGATTTCAGCAGGTCTGAGTTGAAAACCAGTGCTGCATTGTGGTGCAACAGCACCCCCTGGTTCTCAAAGCTCAGGCATGTCTCACTATGAGTCTGTAAAGACTCAGAGCATGGACCAAGTGGTAGACAACATGTCAGTTACCCAAGGCCTAGCCTGGCTAAGTTTAGTGAGGCATTAAACCAGAGGTCAGAGGATGATGCATTTTTTGGTCATAAGAACTCTTGAAGACTGTCTACACTGGTAGTTCTTAATCATTTTTGTTTGGTCATGGATCCTTTTGGCAGGCTGCTAAAGTCTATGCACCCCATCTACGAATGTTCTTAAATGCATAAATTTATGTGTAAATACATAGGATTACAAAAGAAATCAATTACATTAAAATGTAGTTATTAAAAACCCTCCAAAACCTAACCAAAACCATGTATGTAGACCCTAGATTAAGAACCCAAAGTCTACACTAAGTCATAGAGGCACTGCGATCTGAATCAGTGGAGGAAGTACCCATATCACAGATTCTTGAAATGTTGAAGGAAAGCATCAAAGAACTCTTGGTTGAGGAGGGGTACAGTCTAATATGGCTGCCCTCAACTTGACCCCCTAAGACTGAGTCAACTAGGCATTATTTTGTGGCTCAGAGTAGGCACTCAAAAAGTGCAAGTTGCCTGACAAAATCAGTGGATTCTATTGAGGCTGGATTGCTTGCACTGAAGTGCTCCTTCTTTGCTGGATCATAGATGAAAGAGCACTAATTTTAAGTAATCTTCAAATCCTTAGGTAATAAAACAGAACTCTTCAGAATGATGCCTATTCTAACAAGAAGAATCTCCCCATTATTGTCTTCCTATGAAGCCTTGCCCAAAGGGACCCAAAACAGTTGGGATAGTGAAGAAAGTCAAGAATAGGTGACCTTGGCACCTGGAAGGGGGCACTCTCACCTTCTGGTCCCATTCTGCCATTTGTGGGGCCATCTCCCGTGAGGCAAAGTCAAAGGCCACTTTCTGGAACTCCTTCTGCACATCATTAAGGCCCAAGGAAGCTGTGAGAAAGCAGTGTATAAATGTGTGACTTAAGGCAGAGTTTGGAAGGCCTTCTGGGAAGCAACTTCCTAGAGGCAAAATGATATTTAAGATGCTAATCCACTCCAATCCAATAAACATTAGTAAGTCTACAAAGTGCCAGGTAATAAAGCCAACAGAAAACATATGATTATTTCAATAGATGCAGAAAAAGACTTTGACAAAATACAACATCCATTACTTTTGAAAACACTAAAAAACATAGAAACAAATGGAGCTTTCCTTAAAATGATAAGTAACAGCTATCAAAAGCCATCAGCAAGCATTATCTGTAATGGGGATAAGCTAGTAGCCGTCCCAATAAGATCAGGGGTGAATAAAGGATGCTCATTATCACCACTAATTATTCAATATTGTACTAGAAATGCTACCTGTGGCAATAAGAGAAGGAAAAAAACTGAAAAATTAGAATAGCCAATGAGGAAACAAAGATTATCACTTTTTTGCAGATAATAGCATAATTAGGGAATCCTAGAGAGATAACTAAATCTTAGAAAATCCTAGAGAATCAACTAAAAAACTACTGGAAATAATGAACAACATTAGAAAAGTTACAGAATATAAGATAAACCCACACAAATCACCAGCATTTTGATATATTACCAATAAAGTCCAGTAGTAAGAGAAAGAAAGAGAATTTCCATTTAAAATAACTGTAAACAATGTAAAGTACTTGGAAGTCTACTTGCTAAGACAAATCCAGGAACTATAAAAACACAATTACAAAACACTTCTCATACAAATAAAATCAAATCTAAAGAACTGGAACAATATTAATTGCTCATGGGTAGGTCGAGCCAATATAATAAACATGACAATTCTACCTAAAATAATCTATCTATTCAGTGTCACACCAATCAAACTACCAAAAAATATTTTATAGAGGTAGAAAAAAACCATAACAAAATTCATCTGAAAGCACAAAAGGTCAAGAATATCAAGGGAATCAATGAAAAAAATTGTGAAGGGAAGTGGCCTAGCCATACCAGATCTCAAACAGTGGAATCATCAATACAATCTGGTATTGGCTGAGAAACAGAGTGGTGGATCAGTGGAACAGATCAGGTACACAATACATTGTAGTAAAAGACCACAGTAATCTAGTGTTTGTGAAACCCAAATATCCAAGTTTTTGGGACAAAAACTCATTATTTGACAAAAACTGCTGGGAAAACTGGAGAACAGTATGGCAGAAACTAAGTATAGATCAATATCTTACACAATATACTAAGATAAGGTCAAAATGAGTACATAATTTAGATATAAAGGATGGTACTGTAAGCAAATTAGGAGAGCATGGAATAATTTGCCTGTCAGATCTATGGATAAGAGGAAAATTTAAAGCCAAATAACATATAGAGAGCATTATGAAATATAAAATGCATAATTTTGATTATAGAAAATTTAAAAGGTTTTGCACAAATAAAACCAATGTAACCAAAATTAGAAGGAAAGCAGAAAACTGGGAAAAAACTTTACAGCAAATATAAACACCTCATTTCTCAAATATATAGAGAACTGGGTCAAATTTATAAGAATGCAAGTCATTCCCTAACTGATAAATGTTCAAAAGATAGGAACAGGCAGTTTTCAAACAAAGAAATCAAAGCTATCTATAGTTATATGAAAAAATGCTCTAAATCACTATTGATTAGAGAAAGGCAAATTAAAACAACTCTGAGGTACTATCTCACCCCATCAGACTGGTTAACATGACAGAAAAGGAAAATGATAAATGTTGGAGGGGATATGTGAAAACTAGAACACTAACGCACTGTTGGTGGAGTTGTGAACTGATTCAAATATTCTGGAGAGCAATTTGGAACTACGCCCAAAAGGCTATTAAATTGTGCATACCTTTTGATCCAGCAATCCACTACTAGATCTGTATCCCAAAGAGATTTTTAAAAAGGGGCTGGAGAACCTATACGTACAAAAATATTTATAACAACTCTATGTGATGGCTAAGAATTAGAAATTGAGGGAATGTCCATCAACTGGGGAATGGATGAATAAGTTGTAGTATATGATTGTAATGGAATACTACAGCACCATAAGAAATGACAAGGAGGATGGTATCAGAAAAACGTGGAAAGACTTAACATGAACTGATACAGAGTGAAGTGAACAGAACCAGGAAAACATGATACATAGTAATAGCAGTACTGCACGATGAACAACTGTGAATGACTTAGCCATTCTGAAGACAATCCCAAAGGACTCATGATGAAAAATGCTATCTGCCTCCCAAGAAAGAACAGATAAGAGTCTAAATGCAGATGAAAGCCTTCTCTCTTTCTTTCATTTTTTTCCCCCACAAAATCACTAATAGGGAAATTTTTTTTAAAAGTGTCGGAAGAGGTCTCTGGGTAAAATTCAATCAGATGGGGGCACTGTTAGGCCTTTCTTATGCTTTGGTAGGTGGATATGTCTGTTACCAAGGGTTTCATGAGCTCCTTGTCTAAGTATGTACCTTTATAGTAATCTTTAAACAATAAGCTAGTGATAGTGAATTGCAGAAAAATGTCTAAAAATACAACAGGATCCTTTCCTCACAATGGCCCCTGGTTGTGGGTTTGAAGAACTAGGAAGACCCATTAATAGCTGATGGTAACTGACTAAGGAGTCAAGGATTTCCAGGGAAGGAAATTACACAATTGCTTTCAAAAGTTGATAGTTTAATTGAAGTTTTCCTATAGGTTCATCTGTAAAATCAGGGAGTCAAAGCAGACGTTCTTTTAGATCCTTCCCGGCTCTGAATCTGTGATCATGACACATTAGTCATTTAATCGTATCATCCTTCAGGGGTGCTCTGAACTCTAAGACTGAAGGTGAGCAAAGAGTGGTCAGAAGCAAGTAGCTTCTAAACTGAGCTGGATCCCAGTTAGTAGAGACCATGTCAAAGAACTTCCCAAGTTGTAGCAGCCTTTGATGATCCCTATTAGTGACCAAGTTCTAGGGAGTTCTTCATCTTTTCTGTGTAATGGGCTCCTCTGGCAGTCTAGTGAAGCCTATCTATGGCTCTTTTCTCAGAATATTTTTTAATTGCATAAGATAAACTACATAGGATTACAAAGAAAATTCAGCATATTGAAATAGAGTTTATATGTGTATATATGCATGTATATCTGCATGTATGCAAACAGATACCAGGGGTGGGGAACCTGTGGCCTCAAGGCCACATGTGGCCTTCTAGGTCCTTGGGTGTGGCCCTTTGACTGAGCTCAAGTTTTACAGAACAAATGCTTTTATTAAGGGAATTTGTTCTGTGAAGTTTGGATTCAGTCAAAGGGCTGCACTTGAGGACCTAGAGGGTCACATGTGGCCTAGAGGCCAAAGGTTTCCCACTTCTGAATAAACAAATATGTGTATATACATATGGATACACACACCCACACCCACACACTCTCTCTCACACACACACACACACACACACACACACACACACACACACACACACGAGTTCACAGATCCCAGGTTAAGAACCTTTGCTCTAGGGGCTGCGAAAAGATGGAAGAGAGGGTGGATGACAAAAAGAAAGTCAGAAAATCCTTCACCATTCTCATAACACAATGCAGAGCCCTTGAAATGATAAACCCTAACTCAACACTGACTTTTAGTTAAGCTTTTATCAGACTTACTTTTAAAGCTAGAAGGGACCCTAGAAATCAAGTGTTACTCTATCATTTTACAGAGGAGAAAACTGGGGCCCTGAGAGGTAAAGTCATTTGCAGGTCACGTAGGTTATAAGTACCAGAGCTGCAGATTTGAACAGATATTCTCTCACTCCAAATCCTTATTTCTTTCTACTCTGCTGATGAGGTATGGGGATGCTGGGACCCTGAGAATGCCAACACAAAATTGGCTGGGGCCCAAGTACCCCATCACTACCATCTTACCTATTGTTTTCAGGAATCCAGGGTCAAATAGGCATCACTTACAACACCAACAGTCTCCTGGGCTCCATCTAAACCAAAGTGGCTCCAGGACACAGGAACTGAAGAACAGTTCTAAACTGGGGGAAGGGTGACAGATACAGAGGGCATAAGATTCAGAAAGCCACAGATACTACTAGAGTGGTGAGGGAGAATTTAATAGCCCATCTATGGAAGCTGGATTTGAGTTACAAATTAATTTGCCCAACTAATCATACAACAGACAGATAAGATGCAGAAAAGCAAAGTCAGAGTACCCAAAGATCAGGAACATCTGTTAACAAGTGAGTTATATAATTACAAGCTATGTAATAGTGGCATAAAGAGCACAGCTGAGAGTGCTGCCAGGATACCAGGTTAAAAAGAATAAAAATGGATTAACAGGTAGAATTGTGTCACCATATATAAGGAATGATGGATGGTACAATGTTGTAAAAGGCTTACTCTTAAGTGAGGTGTCAAAGAATCTTAACATGTGAAAAGGTCATACTAATACTATAAAATTGTGATGGCAGGTTTGTACTAAATCACCTGATCAAGGTATCAAGGCTATTCTAAGTGTTAATTGAATTTTGGGAGCTGCATATGTAGGCTAAGTAGTAATTATTTGGGAAAAGTAGTCGAAACACAGTTTTGCGCTTCCCAAAGCAAGTAGATTCTGGAAAAATGAACAGGAGAAACTGGAAGAGGAAGAAACTATGGGTAAATCACTTCTGCTTTTCTAATTGCTTCTTCTCTGTATCCTTTATTGGTTTTCTTTCACCTCCTTCTAACAATCCTTTTGATTTCATTTCTTATTTCTCAATACTCTATTTTGGTAATCTCAGCCACTCCTACAGCTTAAAAGATAAGCTTTAGGCTCCTTGCCACTTACTGGTTGAACACCTTCACTTAGAGATCTCACCAGCATTTCAAACTCACCTGGCCAAAACTGATCTCTCCAACTGGAAGTTGTCTTTCCTTTAATTTCCCATGCAACTTTGGATCTCTCCTTTGCACTTATCACATTCTGATTTGCATTAAGACAAAAGTTCTATTTGGATGCTTCCTTATGGTATTGAAGAGACCTTGAATTTCTGAAGGCTATGCCAGCTGAGAACAAGTTTTAGTATGTACAACTAAGATGAAAAGGTTTTGATTATGGGCCTGTTAACAGAGAGAAAGAGCATGGAACCTTGGAAAGAATGACGGATTTGAAGTCAGAGGTTGAGGTTTCATAATCCCACATCCTCTGGCTTCAAATCCCAGTTTTGCCAGTAACTACCCAGGTAACCGTGGGCAAATCATTTAAGTTCTCTGGGCCTCTATTTCCTCATTTGTAAAATGTGGGGGAGGGAGTTGGCCTAGATCACATTTAAGGTTTTCTCTTTGCTATGTCTATGACACTATGTCTCTTTTCTAAAGACCAGCTTAACTAATTTTGGAAAGGCTCATTATCAGATTATTCATAGGCAGCTCTATTAACTCATAGAAAGACTGTGATCTGTATTAGTAGATCTTTGAAATTTAGGCAACTAGGTAGTGCAGTGGATAAGAGCACTGGGCCTAGAATCAGGAAGAACTGAATTCAAATCCTGCTCAGAGACTTCCTTGCTCTGTGTGACCCTGGGTAAGTCATTTAACCTATCTGCCTCAATTTCCTCAACTGTAAAGGGGGATAATAATAGCACCTACCTCATAGGGTTGTTGTGAAGATCAAAGAAATAATAAATGGTAAAGCAGCCCTTAGCACAGTGTCCGGCACATAGTAAGCCCCACATAAATGCTAGCTATTTCACATTGCGGGGTGTGTGTGTGTGTGTGTGTGTGTGTGTGTGATGAACTGAGGTCAGGGGCTTTCTTATTTCATTATTGTGCCTTGAACATAATAGGCATTTAACAGATGTTGAAATGAATAATTCTAGTAGGAAAACAAAAAAGGCTCAAGAAACAAAAATAAAACTCATATTCCTTGTGTTTAAAGGATATATGATCCATAAAGTTGTAAAAGATGATTGAATGAATGTGAACTTACTGATAGGGCTTCATGTTTCCCAAAGGCAGAGGAGAGCCTCAGAAGTCTAGGGCTGGGAGGAACCTTACAGCTCACTTTTTCCAAATGGTTCATTTTATCGATGAAGAAACTAAGGAAAAGGGAAACTAGACATTCAAATTTGTGAGTGGAAGGGCAAAGGAAGGTGAGACAATTGCACCCGTGACTTTATCAGTATCGGGAACTCCAGGTAGAGAAACCTCTACTCAAGCAGATCCTGCAAATGTTCTGCAACTTGTGGTTTTAGAGAGTATTTTGGGGAGCCTCACAGCCAGTGGGACTTGGGAGTCTGAAACTGGGTCTTCCTGACTCCAAGACCAGCTCATTGTGTCACACTGTTAATAAAAAAGTAAGTAAAGTTATGGAACGTACCTCCACAAGTATCACAAGTTGAAAATATACTTTAGTTCTAGAGGGGTCTGGATTAATTTAGAAGAGGCTAAAGAAAATTAGGAACCTTCGAAGGTAGTCAAAAAAGTCAGCCCTTTCAGCCTCTAAGCAAAATAATGGCAGGAAGCCTGGGCTACCACCAGTACAGCTTCCTGGCTGGAGGAGGCTGAGACAGGTGGAAGCAGTTTGTCAGTTCTTAGGATGACAGGATTTGGAGGTGAAAGATAACTTAGAGATCATTGTTTAACACTCTCATTTTATAAAAGGGGAAACTGAGGCTAAGAAAAGTAAACGCTCTCCATGATCTGGTTCCATCCTACTTTTCCAGTCTTATTTCACATTATTCCTCTTCATACACAACATTTCTCAAGGTTTTCTTATACCTTTCTGCTTCTCAGAAAGTTTATATTCCTTCCACGCTCAGTTCAGGTCCCATGTGCTCTCCGAAGATCGTGATTTCACTAATTACTAGTGTTCTCTTCCTCCTCAAGTTACTCTATATTTTCTTATTTATGTACATATTATGTCACACCTTGGAATGCAATCTCCTTAAAAGGCCAAAACTGTGTGACTTTCGATTTTGCATGCCCATCACCCTGCTTTTGACACACTGGGCTAGTGCTCTGCACATAGTAGGCCCATAATGTTTGTTGAAGTACTATGTCCAAGGTCACACAGTCATAGGAAAAGGCAAAAGAGGAATTGGAGGCTGGTTAGATCCAGATCTAGTCATCTTTCCACTTCAAAGCAACAACTTCAAGCCAAGGGCAAACACACTGAACTGAACCGAATTCAACCAACGTTGTTCAAGGTAGGACGATGGAGGTAAAGAAGAAAGTGAAATTTCTACATTTAGGGAACTCCCATTCTGTTGGAGGGATACGCCATTTGATCAAATCGTAAAAGATAACTTGACATAGGAGGCACCACTAAAAACCGGCAAAGGAAGACATGGGAAACGAGAGATCGGGGAGGCAGTGCCAAGGCTCCCTGTGGGATATGGCAACCAAATGGGGGCGTATGGTAGTAATTTCAAGAGTCGGAGATGAGGGAGAGTCATAGTACCGCCATGGAGGTGAGGATAATATGAAAGCATATACAGGTAGGTTTGAGACAGTCAGCTAGCATTTATTAGGCACCTACTAGGTGTTAGGCACTGTACTAAATACTGGGGATACAAAGGTAAAAAACAAAAAGAGCAATCCTAACACCACCCCCACCCCCCACAAACCAGATTAAGGCTTTGTATGCCAAGCTGAGGAATTTGCGTTTCAGGGCGCTGAACACGCTATTCAGCAGTGGAGTGGAGTCAGATTAATGGATAAAAACGAAGAAGAGGGGCTGGGGGCGGCTCCTGGGGGCAGGAATCCCACCGGGGGCACCTGGGGAAGGGACAAGAGAGGGTGGTAGGAGAGGAGGAGGAAGATCTCGGATGGAGACGTCGTTTATCTCATCCTTATCTTCCAGGCTAGCACGGCCAGACTCCGAGGGTCGTAATGAACTGAGCACCGGGCCGGACCGCTTTTCCGCGGGGATGAGAAGCGCAGACCCAGCAGGGGGTGAGGGACACCCGGGGAGACCCCGGGAGTCCCGATTCAGGAGCCCCGACAGATGGTCCCGCGGATCCCCAGGCACAAGCACTTCCCCGTCCCGAACCTTACGGTCAATGCAGGACAGGACGCCCCGGACGCTTCCCCAGGCTGGCTTTTGAAGACCCCCGTGCAAGCTGCACAGCTGGGCGGCCAGGCGCCCGCCGCAGAGCCTCAGCATGGTCTCGCCGCTGTCAGAGGCTCGCTGTCTCTGGTCACAGGCCCAGTGTCAGGTTACTGGCTCGCGCAGTAATGCTCAGACTGAAACCAGCCGGAAGCCAGGGTGGTGGGGGGGAGAGGGCTGGGGCGGCCCCGCGGCACTCTGTGAGTTGTAGTCCTGCGGGCAGGAGCGGAAACCATAGCTCGCGACGTGCCTCCTGGGCGCCTTAAAGGAGACGCAAGGCGTAGCCTCGTGATCTTTGCGTGCTACCGGCGTCTGAGGGGGTGGCGAGTGCTCTGCGGAGGGTAAAAGTGGCTGAGGTGGGAGACTGTGGGAGAGTTGCGATTCACTTGAATAGGGGCTAGAAATGACGGTGGGAACGTGGGTCGGGGCTCCTGTAACTAGTGGAGCATTGAAGGTTGAAGCTGAGCGAACTGGTACCATTCTTGGGCGGGGTGAGGGTTACGGCTGTGCTTTCCTGCGCTTAGAGATCCTATGCCTAGAAACAGAGACGCTGCTTCAAACTTCCCTTTTACCTCCCGCTCGCTGCGTACTGGCAGGATGCCCTTTGACCTCTTCGCCACAACTTCCCCCTCCCCCACTTTGCCTTGTGCGTTTCCCAGGACGAGACCGTCGGCCGCCTTATCTGCTCCAGAGTTCCCATTTCTCCAGATCCCTGCTGAGTGACCATGCCGAGGCAACGGAAGAGGGTGTCCGGGTGTGCACCTGAGCCAGGTGAGCAGCAGCTCCGCGGTCCTGGGCCAGCGTTCCAGGGGCCCTTCTGCCACCTTGCCTGAAGGCAGCTATCTTAAGAGCTTGGCTCTGGAGAGCAGGGGTGTAATAAGTCACATATAAAAGACCCTCTTTGTTCATGTCCCATTGATAGAATGCAGTTATTGCCCTTTTTTTCTCAAGTATATAATTCTGTGGATTATCTGTTGAAGAAATCCAAGTTAGCAACAATTTTATGAAAAAAATGCCCCGTTACTATTAGAGAAATGCAAATTAAAGCAACTCTGAGGTTCCACCGCATACCTATCAGATTAGCAAAGTTGACAAAAAGAAAAAAGATAGTTGTTGGAGGAGCTGGAAAATACTAATATACTGTTGCACACTAATGCAGTGTTGGTAGAGCTGTGAGTTGGTCCAGCCATTCTGAAGAGCGCCTTGGAATTGTGTCCTAAAGTAATTAAATAGTGTATGTCTTTTGACCCAGAGATACTACCAGGATTATACCCCCAGAGACATCAGAGAAAGGAAAAGGAATCTTGTACACAAAATATTTGTATGGTATTTAAAAATAGGAAACTAAAAGGATGTTCATCTATTGAGGAATGGCTAAACAAACAAATAGATTATCTGTGCATTATGCGCAGGAAAATTTTCAGCATAATGTGAGTTATTGTTACTATTATTGTTTTCCGTGGTAATGGTGCTGGTTTTCTACTATCCTCCATCATGCTAATAGGCCACTTTACATCCATGAAATGTTTCTTGTGTGTTGTCTTCCTAGTGCAAGGCACTGTGGGAAATAGCAAAGGTAAGTCAGAGTCTCTGACTTACTCTGACTGGTTGGCTAAGAAGTATACACATGGCAGGAATGCCATAAATACAATAACAAAGTTACAGGCAGGGTGCTATTAAATTTTAGGGGAGGGAACGGAGCTGGGAACTGAATTGAGATGTGAACTTTCTAACAATTATTGTAGTTCAGTCGAAGTTCAGTCTCGTCTGAGTCTTTGTGACCCTATAGCACACCAGGCCCTTCTGTCCCCCACTATCTCCTGAAACTTGTCCAAGCTTCTGTGACACTCTCCATCCATCCTCTGCTGTCCTCTTCTCCTTTTGCCTTCAGTCTCCCAGCATCAGCATCTTTTCCATTGAATTCTCTCTTTTCATTATGTGGCCAAACTATGTAAGCTTAAGCTTCAGTATTAGTCTTTCCAGTGAATAGTCAGAGTTAGTTTCTTTAAATATTGACTGATTTGACCTCTGTGCTCTCCAAGGAACTTTCTCAGATTTTCTCAAGCCCCACAATTTGAAAGCATCCATTCTCCAGCACTCTACTTTCTTTATAATCCATCTCTCATAGCCACACATTACCACTGGGAAAATTATAGCTTTGACTATCTGGACCTTTGTCAGCGAGGTGATGGCTCTGCTATCAACAAATCTAACAGGGCAGGTAGGTGGCGCAGTGGATAGAGCACCGGCCCTGAAGTCAAGAGGACCTGAGTTCGAATTTGGCCTCAAACCAAACACTTGACACTTACTAGCTATGTGACCCTGGGCAAGTCACTTAACCCCAATTGCCTCACTAAAAAAACAAACAAAAAAACCAAATCTAACAATTAGAGCTGGCCAAAAATGTAAGAGACCTCCTCATGAGGAGGCAAAGTCAAAGTTTACAGCCCAAAAGATGGACAACAATCATCAGGTGTTGGAGAAAGTATAGATTCATGTTTTGAAAAAAGGTTAGACTGGGTCTGTCTCTAAAATCCTTTACAACTCTGGGAATCTATGATTTTTGACAGGTGGAGGTGGGAGGGAAGAAACAGTATGAATCACTGTTTGGAGATGGAAATATGCCAGGCATATGTAGGTACAACATTTAGTCCAGTTTGGATGAAACCTAGGTGAAATTCAGAGGAATTTTCTCCGGGAGAGAATGCTGGAAAAGTAGCCTGCATCAAGAGCATGGGGGGGGGGAATGTTTGGAGTCTGAACTTAATTGAGTGGGCAAGTGGGGAATCTTTGCAGGTTTCATATGGCATTTGTGTGTGGGATACACTGGAAGGGGAAGAGCTCCTAAAAGCCAGAGATAGTGCTTTGTTCTTGTGAAAAGGTAATTTGATCTGAATTAGGGATGGTAAGTAGGTGACAGATGTGAAAGGCCATGTGCAGAAGTTGAAGGAGAATGATGCATGAGGCAAGGACATTGTAGGTTGGACTCTTAATGATTAGGATTGCCTATGTTTCTTCCAGCTTGGCAGTTCTGTGATCCTAAAACCAACAGAACTCAGCAACTGATGAATGCTGGAAGAAGGAGTCATGATTTTGAACTTGGCAAGACTCAGAAAATGGTTTTACCATTCGTAGAAATGGGGAAAGCACAGAAGTTTGTTGGGGGAAGATGATGAATTTGGTTGGGGCATGTTGTCTTTAAGGTGCACATATCATTAGAGAGCAGATGTCCAGGACGCACGTAGAAGTCTGGTCTTAGAGAAGGAATCTGAGAGTTGTACTTGGAATGTAGTAAAAGCTGTGGAAGTGTATGAAATTGGCATAGGAGAGGGCTTTGGTAGAAAAGAGAAGGATGTAAAGACTAGAACCTTGGATATACCTACATTTTAAGGGGTAGAATGGAAGAGGGGTCAGTAAAGACAAAGAAGGCTCAGTGAGAGGTCAAGGAGAACCAGAATGATGTCATGGGAATCAAGAGAGGAGAGATTCAAGAAGATACTATGTATGAAGAAAAAGGAAAACCAGACCTTGCCATCAATGAGCTTACATTCAAATGGAGAAACATATAAATCAGAATATCCAAAATCAATACAAAATAGATGGGAAGTAACCTTATAGGTGATTGAGATGGGAATGGGGGGAAGAGAGAGAAAGACCAGGAAAGACCTGCTGGAGGGAGTGGGGAGGGAAAGCATTCCAGGCATGAGGAACATCCAATGCAAAGGCAAGGAGATGGATTACGGAAAGTTGTGTGTGAGTAACACCAAGCAGGTCCATTGAAAGCAATAGAATGTTTTTTTTTAAAAAAAAAAAAAGGTAGGAAAATGCAAGGCTGAAGAGAGATGAATTTAAGTGGCAAACAAAGCTCACAGGGTTAGGGCCTGGAGACTAGTCATTCAGGAAAATGGCACTGAATTGGCTGATTGGCTGGTCATCGTTGACCTGAAACAGCAAATAGAGTAGTGGACGCAGCAGCCAGATTTCAAGGGTTTTAGGTCACGAAGAAATGTAGGCATGAACTGTATCTTTTTAATAGTTTATTGGTGAAGAAAATTTGACAGCGAAGAGGGGGAGGAGAGATGTTAGCTTGAATATGTATCAGGTTCAAGGGAGGGTTTTTTTTTTTTTTGGTTTAAGGTTAGAGAAGACCTATGCATATTTTCAGCTAGAGGGGAAAGAGCCATTTGAAGGTGAAAGATTGAAGATACTGGAGGTATAGGGTAAAAATGGAGCAGGGGCTGGTAGGTCCAAGAGGACAGATAGGGTGGTTAGACCTGGCTAGGAAGAAGACCACTTGGGTAAAATTTTTCTGTGCATAGGTAATTAGGTCTGATTTTTAATAATGGAATAGTGCATTACATCTGTATAGTACTTTCCATAGTGTTTTTACATTAATCATTTTAAGCAAATTTGGGGGGGGGGCAGGGTTTCCAGTTCTGTGATGTCATCATTGTGGTGAAATCTTTCATATGGAAAACTTCCTTCAGGGATGGAGGTTGTCAACTCTTTGACTTACAATCTTTGAGAATTGCTTTGGGGTGCTAGAGGTTAATTGGTTTGCCCAGATTCGCCCACCCTGCTAAGATGTATGAAGAGCAGCACTTGAACCCAGACTTCCAAAACTTCTTACTCCCAAGCATATACCTCAATGCCTGTCCACAAACTATAATCAGGAAAATAAATCTGCTAGTGGAAAAAAAATCACAAAACACATTCCAAAGTCAAATACAAAAGACTTTTACATTTTAATAGTAATGAGAGCTAACATTAAATTGAGCTTTTTGAAAGTTGGCAAAAAAATTTTTATATACATTATCTCATTTAAGATGATTTTTTCACCACTCCCTTAGCATGGAAAACTGAGACGTTGCATATTCCTTTTTTCTAAATCAATTCCAGGGACACATAATTATACCTAATTATTCTCATCTCTCACCTTTCCTAGACAGGTACATCATCTCTCTCCATCCATTATGATTAATCACTTAATCAACAAGTCTTTATTGAGCTCTTATATGTCCAGCTATAGACTTCTACTATGGGAGTGCACAAAAGACAGATTGTTCTTGCCCTCTAACTACTTATACTCTAGTTAGGGAAATAAACCAGCACACTTGAAGAAATTAAAGGGCACTGTAAAACAGCATGTCATTTAGTGCCAAATTGTGTGAGGCCAACTAAAAAACCTTCACTCAAACTTGCTACCTCTAATGCCACTCAATTAGTCAGTCATTAAGGATTTATGAAACACAAACTTTGTGCCAAGCACTCTATGAGGTTCTGGGGATACAGAGTCAAAAGTGAGACAGTTCTGCACTCAGGCTTATCTTCTAATGGGAAATACCAAGCCCACAATACAGGAACATACAAATTATACAAATAATGATTATTTCTTTATTATCACTTGCACTGTTTACCTTGAAATAGACCAGAATGCCAATTGCAGCGTCCTAACTCTACAGGTAATGAAGTTGGTAGATAAGAGGCAAATAAACATTAACTTCCAATTGTCTAGAAATAAATCTCTCCCTCACGCTATGGCTACAATAATCTTCCTAATGTATAGAACCTGGACATGTTGCTCATTAGCTTGGAATTCACAATGCCATGGTGACTTTCCAGCCTTCTCTTTTACTGCTCACGTAGCAAGCATTTATTAAGTGCTGTTGTGTGTCAGGAGATGCAATAGTATCTTGTTCTTTTTCTTTCCTTTAGCAACCAGAAAATATTATCTATACTTGCTGCCTTGACTTTCCCACTTTCATTCCCGCTTTCCCATTCATTCCTTAAACCTATTGAAATTTGGCCTTTGCCTCACTATTAAAATAGTAAAAATATTAAAATAAAATATTTAAAATGTAATAAATACAATTTTATTAAAATAAGTCTCTCTGACCTCACTAATGACAGTATATCCAGTATATCCAGTGGCCTTTCCTCCCTGTCGTTTTCTTTGTTTATAACTGTAGCATTTGACACGGTTAGCTACCCTCTCCTTCTTGGCCCTTTCTCTTCGCTTTTTTGACACAGAACTGTAACAGTTCTTCTGCCACCTCACTGACTGTTCCTTTTCTTTTAGGTTTGGAGTTAGGAAAACCTGAGTTCCAATCTAGCCTTAGTCACTTACTAGCTGTGTGACCCTGGGCAAGTCATTTAACCTTTGTTTGCCTCAGTTTCCTCATCTATAAGATGGAGATTACTTCTCTCCCTGGGTGATTGTGAAGATCAAATGAGATAATTTTTGTAAAGCACTTGGCATAGTGATAGGCACACAGTAAGTGCTATATAAATGTTTACTATTATAATAATTATTAACATTATTTGCTTGTAGGGTAGTAGAGCTGGAAATGAAGTCAGGAAAAACTTGGGTTTGAATCCGACCTCTTCTATCTATTGGCTGTATATGTGACCATGGGTTTTACTTAATCCCTATAGTCTTGGTTTCCTCATTTGTAAAATGGGGATAATAACAGCACCTACCTCACCTCACAGGGTTATTGTGAGGATCAAACTCATTTGATTTTTAAAGTTCGTAACACAGTAAATGGCATATAGTGTTATATAAATGTTAGTTATCATTATTATTATTTGCTGATAGTGTGGTTTAACTCTTACCCCTTATACCTACTGGCTGTGTTTGTGATCATGGGTATCACTTAATCTCTAGCTTCAGTTTCCTCATTTGTCAAATTACAAATTTGTCAGTTTGCAATATTACCTACCATTCCTATCTCACAAGAGTTGTGAAGATCGGATGAGATAGTGTATGTAAAAGCGTATTGTAAATTTTAAAGTACTATGTAAATATCTATTAATATTCCTTTTTTACCTCTGAAGTGTGAGTATTCCCTTTGGTCATGTTCTTGGTCTTTTAATTTTTTTTTTTGTATGTTTTTCCTTGCTGATCTTATCCATTACCATGGCTTCAATTAGCCTCTCTATGCAGATGATTTACAGATCTTTCTCTCTACCTCAGCCTGTGGGAGTTAAGAAGTCCTGAGTTCAAATTCAGACTCAAGATATTTATTAGCTAGGTGACCCTGTGCAAGTCACTTAACCTATGCCTCATCTGCAAAAGGGGAATAATAATAGCACTTATGTAGGGGCAGCTAGGTGGCGCAATGGATAGAGTTCTGGACCTGAAGTCTGAAGGACCTGAGTTCAAATGATGCCTCAGGCATTTACTAACTGTGTGACCCTGGGCAACTCATTTATCCCTGTTTGCCTCAGTTTGCTCATCTGTAAAATGAGCTAGAGAAGGAAATGGCAAACGACTTCTGTATCTTTGCCAAGAAAACCCCAAAGGGGGTTACGAGGAGTTGGACATGCCTGAACAACCAACCAGAATTGTTGGAGCTCCAAGCTAATGTTTCCCATGGCTTATTGGAAATCTGTGCCCAGATGCCCTTCCAGCACCTCAAACATAACATGTCCTTTCTTCTGAAGCTTGCTTCCTCCTAAAACCTGGTCTGCCAGTAGTAACTTATTTCTGCTGATTGCACCACCGTTTTCTCAGTTACCTAGGTAAGTCTGAATTGTACTTATATACAGGACTTCTAAAACCCAAATGTAGGAATTTCTATTTATCCCCAGTAAATTTTGTCTTATTAAGGGATGGTCCATTGGTCATCTGATGTGTTGGCACTCCCTTAACGAGTCTGTCCTCAAGTGTTAATGAATTGGGAAAAAACAAAACAAAACTGCCAACCACCTAGATCCAGTCAGTTGCTAAGGGTTGTCCATCTTGTGTCATCCCTTTCACATAACCAGTCTGTTCTTACCCAGACTGTAGAACAATTTCCTAATTGGTCTACCTGCCTTCAGTCTATCTCTTCTCTATGCATTCAGAAAATCTTCCAGTTACATTCTTATGATTGCATCATTCATCTACTCAAGACTTCCTGCTTGCCTAGTGAATAAAGGGTAGACCTTGGATTTATTTTGTATATATTTTGATATACTTATGTATGTATGTAAGCTACCTCAGGGAAAGGAATGTTTGATTTTTGTCCCTGGTACCTAGTTAATGCCTGGCATATCATAGTAGGTTCATGAGAAATGCTGGCTAATTGATTGATTGACTCTGATCTTGACATTTAAGGCTCTCTATAACCAGGATTCAGTCTACCTTTCTAGCCTTCTCTCATATGACTCCCTTGACAGCTAGTCATCATTCGAGTGGGGGTGGGGGACCCCCATTCTAGCCCTGCTCATCTCACCTTGATCTTGTTGTCATTGTTCCTGCTCCTAGATTAGATTTCTCCTCATCTTCATCTGTGATGCCTTCCTTGATCCTTCTAGCTGAAAGGGAACTCATTTCCTCTTCATATTCTTCATGGCATAATGACTAAATCTCTCCTTTTTATTCCCCTTTTATATTACAGTTATTTTTATACAATTGGATTGCTTCTTGAGATTAGGGTCTATTGCTGTGTGTGTCTTTGTGTCCATAGTGCCTTGCATATAGTTGGTGCCTAATGTTTGTTGAATTAAATTGACTATCATTGTCATAAATCAGTGAAGAAACACCATTTTGGACTGGGGATAGCTTTGGTGGACAAGGTTGGAGTCAGCTAGGTCTTGAAGGATTTGTATTATATGGAAAAGAAAGTGGGGATTTCCAGGGAAGGGGCACATCATGAAAAAGACAAAGGACCAGGAACAAGCATGTCAAGTCCTTGCTTCCTTCTGTTTGTTGCAGAAATGGAGGCACCATCAGGTAAACGTACCAAGGCCACCAAGACTGAAACCCTAGACAAGCCAGTGGTAGAAGAAAAGACCGCTGACTCCCCAAAGAAGGATCAAGCCAGTAAACATTGTGGAAATGAGCCAAGTGCTTACTGGCTAATGAAATCAGAGCCAGAAAGCCGGCTGGAGAAAGGCATAGATGTGAAGGTAAGGGCTGAGGCAGCTGTCTCCATCATAGCTTATAGATAAGAGCTAAACATTTACCAGTCGGGGGGGGTCTCACTACTTGGACAGCAGGAATGAGAGCAAGGGTAGAAAATGAACAAAATCAGCATCTTACTGAACCTCAGTTTTTCGCATCTGTAAAATGGAGATAATACTTGTATTGCCTCTCCTGACAGAAGTACTCTGTAAACCTTAAAGCTCTGTCTCAGTGTAAGTTGGTATGATTAGTTGCTGAGCAAGACTTATCCTCTCATTACTATCTACTCTGTGGATTCTAGTATAACATTTTAATCCTGGTTTAGTTTTCCCCTGCTTTCTAACATGCTTCCAGTTACCTCCCTACATAACAGGTTGGTTTGTATTCAGGAAACACAAACTACTTTTTAAAATTATCTGAGAAAAATTGAATTAGGAATATTTTAGAAAATAAATGAAATTCATTCATAAGTGAGACATGTGACTTCAGTTATTTTATCTTTTGAATTACCTATGCTGTTGTTCCTGCCCATTAGCAAAGGCAATTAGAGTTGAATGCTTTTGCCCTTTATAGTTGGTGATCTACAGAGCTGCTTCAAAGCAAAACAGAAAACTTGGACAGAAGCAAGGCCATCTCCCCGGGCTGCTCCCACCCTGCCCTCAATCCAACTGGGGCATCTTTAGGTTGCCGTGACACCTATTGATAGAATCCCCACCTTCCATTTCTATCTGGGGCAGGAAACCTGGCAGAGAGGAGTTGATGTTGGGGCCAGGAACTAATAGTCTAATGTGTGAGAAGTTTCCATGTTATCCAACACGCTGTTCTAGTTATCCTGAGCTGGGCTGGACTCTGGTTCTTGGGGTCCTTGGCAGACATTTGCTAACCCTAGGCAGCTATGAAGAAATAGGAAGTGTAAAAGGATTATAAGATCGTAGCGTTGGGGCTGAAAGGGACCTCAGGGGCTACCTAATCAGATTTCCTAATTTTACAGAAGAGGAAGCTAAAGCCCAGAGAGGGCTAAGTGATTACCCCAAGGTCCCACAGCTGTTAGATCAGAGGTAGGATTTAAACCCAAGTCTTCTTGACTCAAGAATCGCACTCTTGCCACCATACCTCACTCCTTCCCTAGGTTTATGCTTGGAGCCTCAGTGCCCAAATAGCAGGACCTACATATCTCGACAAGTGTTTTTCTTTAAAATTGTCACTTTGAGAGGCTATGCATTTGTTAGAGTGATGCTCCCATTGCTCAGAACATTTCAAGGCCTCCTCTTTTTAAGCGGCCTCTAGAACTTATAATATATTCTTAGGAACATCTTTATACATGGCAAATTTCATTCTTTTAGGATTTATTTGATTTTTGGAAATAGCAATAAGTCATTTGAAGTCAAGTCAGGTGAAAAAGGTGGATGATGAGTTGAATAATCCTGTTTTTAGGAAAAATAATAAAATGACAATTATAATAATTTTGGAACATTGGACATCTGGGCAGTGTCCATGCTTGGGTAGGGCCCCAAAGCAGACAGCTATTTTGCATAGTGAAGGCAATGTGAGGGCAGGGAGTATGTGCTCAGAGAGGCAGTTATGTGTCCTGAGAGGTTCCTTGGGTTGCAAGGTACTAGTGATTGCCTAGGTGGGCAAACCTTGGGAATAGGAAAAAGTGGGGGCTGTCTTGCTTATAACATCCCTAATGCCTGTGACATAGGTGGAGGGGCCAAGAGGTCTTTGACAAATGACATTCTTGGATATCCAACTCATAACATTCTCTGATTATTACTATATTGTGCAGTTTGGCATTGAGGATCTCAAAGCACAGCCTAAACAGACAGCATGCTGGGATGGTGTTCGAAACTACCAGGTAAGGAGAGACGTTAGGGATCCAGAGCATGAAAAATATACTTGTTTCTTTTTTGCTGGATATCCTACATAGCTGGAACTTTTTGACAAGGCAGTATCTACCTGGGACCTAGCTATTATTAGGGTAATTTTTTTTTTGTTTGTTTGTTTTTTGGTGAGGCAGTTGGGGTTAAGTGACTTGCCTGGGGTCACACAGCTAGTGTTAAGTGTCTGAGGCCGGATTTGAACTCAGGTCCTCCTGACTCAAAGGCTGGAGCTCTATCCACTGCACCATCTAGCTGCCTCTTATTAGGATGTTTTCAAATGAGGCCTTAAGATCCACATGAACCATTTCCTAGCCAGTGTTCAGATATAATTTGGATACATTTTTCTCTGTTTTAGCAGAGAAATAATTAGTGTATCTTCCTTCTGTTGTATGAATAGAAAGTTCCACAAAAAAACACCTTTTGTGGATAGGAATTTGACCTCTGGTGGGGAATAGTGTTTCTTAGACATTAGGATATTCTAAAGACAATTGTTTGTTCTTCACTCTGGCACAGGCCCGGAACTTCCTGAGAGCAATGAAACTAGGAGAGGAGGCCTTCTTCTATCACAGCAACTGTAAGGAACCAGGCATCGCAGGCCTCATGAAGGTTAGACAAGATCTGGGATCGGAGGGCCAGGGGAACAATGATTCCCTCTTCCCCTAAATCCAGCCTGGGACAAAAGGGAGGTGAGGCAAGAGAAGGAAACCGTCACGTGCCTCCATTATTTTGTCATTCATCACAGGGAGATGAAAAGCCTAGTTGGCTCTTTCTGCAAGATAGAGAAGGGCCAGGCAAGGCAGAGAGCTCAGCTCTGGTGCAGTCAGCCCCACCCCAGCCAACAGACACTTCCCTTCTGTTGGCAGATAGGAGTGTGAGGCCTACACAGGTATGATAATAGCTTTACCAGGCTATCTCTAAAGGTTGTTTAGGATAAAATGTTAACTATGTCAGTTGAACTTTTTTTATTACCTGTACTAATTGAAGAGATTACAGTAACTGTATTTGGTTACCTTCATAACTATGTTTGACTTAGACTAATGGTATTAGTTAGCATTGCCTGAGTGACAGGATGAATGGTTTAAGATTATGCCAAGTATGACTGAGTTATTCTGAGTACTCTAAATACTCAAATCAACTATAAAGGACCCATGAAGATGTTATCTACCTCCAAAGAAACTGATAAATACAAGTATATATACATACATATGTACATAATATATCTTTGTGTCAAATAGAGGCCTTCTCTAGTATGTGGTGGGGAGGGAGTGAGATAGTTCAGAACTTAAAATGTAACCAAAAAAAATTTTTTTTTTAAAGATTACAAGCCTGGTATTAAAACACTGGACATGGATGACTCCTGCCTCAATCAGTAGGAGCTGAACATAATGGCAAATCATGGGACATGTATATTTTTGTTTCCAGATTGTAAAGGAGGCCTACCCTGACCATACACAATTTGAGAAAGATAGCCCTCATTATGACCCATCTAGCAAAAAGGACAACCCCAAGTGGTCCATGGTAAATTTGTTCATTCCTTTCTTCCTAGTCCAGGGAGGGATAAGAACAAAGAATGCCTTAGTGGGAACACATTAGAACTCTTTTAATAATAAAAGACAGTAAACAAGCACTAGAAATCTTGATTTTGAGGCGCAGGACCCTAGGGCCCTGCCCACTGAGAACATGCTGTATCTCTTGACAGGGGCTAATTCTATAGGTCATTCAAGACAGTGGACAGTTGCCTGAGTGAATCCAGGGGCTGGATCTACTATACCTCACATTCTTCTCTTTTAGGTGGATGTCCAGTTTATTCGAATGACCAAACGTTTTATTCCCCTGGCTGAGCTCAAGGTCCATCACCAAGCCCACAAAGCCAACGGTGGCCCTTTACAAAACATGGCCCTCTTCACCCGTCAGAGACTGTCAGTACAGCCCCTGACCCAAGGTGAGAGCTAGCCCATCTTTCCTTCTTACACTCATGCCAAAGCCACCTGAACTCCAGCTCAGACCTTTCCTTTTCTGTCTTTGGTAGGGGAATTTGATTTCGTCTTGAGCCTGGAGGACAAGAAGCCAAGTTAAATGGAAATTTCTTATTGAAAAGGGAAGACTGTTTATCCGAGCAAGTCATGCCTCTCTGAGAAGGAGGTGAGAGGGATTTAGATTTGCTGGTTAATTTCTTCAGGATTGGTATGTCTGTGTACCTGATAAGTTTTTTTTTTTTACTATTATTATTAAAATATCAATATAACAAAGCATTGGATGCATTCATCTTGTTTCTTAATGGCAAATTGTAAATTCCACCTTGGCTCTCACCTGTGACTTGGGGGGGACTTCTGGCTGCTTTTAGGCCTTTTAAAAACCAAGAGCTGGCAAAGTGCACGACAGAATGGAGGAGGAAGACTTCAACTGGTAGGTTTTTATCACACCAGCTCTTCAGATTTCTGCGTTCTGTCTTATCAGCAATCACCTGGATCCCTCAGGGCATTCTGCCAACATTAATTTATTGATGGAAGGCTGATAACGGGGAAAAGCCAGGGCTTTTTTCCCCAACCCTGTACCATGTGCAGGTGAGACTGCACTATTAAAGCACTAATTGGTATTTAGCAGGAACTGGGAGGCTGCTGCTTTCCTTTGTGACCAAGGTAAGGCTGGGCCCCTGCTTATGAGGGAGATTATCATGGGACAGAATGGACCACAGAACCTCACACTCCATGGGCACATGGTCTCTGGAGCCACAGTGGCTCCCTTTAATCAGAGAGACTATTAAAACAAGTTTTTTTTTGTTTTGTTTGTTTTTTAAAATACAGCCATTGAAAAGACAACAAATTAAGAAACATGTAAACACTGCAGCTGCTTAATTACAAGTTGCACTGCTTGATTTAGTACCTATTCACTCCCCAGGATGAGGGCATGGGAAAAGTGGAGGTGGGCTACCCTTGCAGTGACAGCTGGAGAAGGGAGAGGGGATGAGAAAAAGAAAAGTAAAGATCTGGTGTAAGAGCCTTGTCCATGAGAGAGCCGTAATAGGTTCTCTCTCCCCTTCCATAGGAAAATCTTAAAATTGATAAATCAGTAAAGTCAAGAAAGATCTGCACATCACTGGGAAAACTGGAGAAGATGACATGTTAGGATACAGAAGGGGGCTGCCAGCTATTAGCAGGTAGGCACACTGGAAGTCCTAACTCTGTGTTCTGAAACGGTCAAGACCCTCCTTAGCATGACGTTCAGCTTCCCACACTCAGTTACCCAGGGCAGTCAAGAGAGCCTTTACCCATGGGGAGCTTGTTTGTTAACACCAGCTTTTGTGATTAGGAGTTGAGGGTCTTCATAACAGCTTGACCTCTGCTCATCTCCAGATGGGGCAGAAAAAGCACGTTCACTTTTGCTGTTAAAAACACAGTGTCACAGAGAGGGAAATGGCTCTTTTCCCTTTATATCACAGAAACATCCAGATGAGATTTTTTTTTTTAAATGGGGAAAACAGCAATAGCCCTAAACTCTGGGCAGTCATCCGGTAAAGATGAAGACTCAATTTGGCAAGCAGAATCATTTAGAAGTTAGGATAGCCATCGTCCTCTGCTGAGGCCCTCATGTCCTTTCCCTTCACTATAAGTGGGGAAATTAGATTCTAAAGAATCTGGGGTGGTTACAAGAGGGTGATTTTCAAGGGTTCAAAGCCATGCCCCCATATCCCTGAAAGGAGGTAGGAGGCCTGGTGGGAGTGGTGATTGGCTATGGGGTAAGCACTGGCCAAGGCTGCAGTTTCTAACTCTCATTTCCCTTAAAGGGAAGTGAGATCTTTTGCTTAGGGCTTAAAGGAATACCCATGTTCCCGTACGTAGAGGACCTGTGACCCCTGAAGTGTCAGTGTCAAAACCAGATGTTGGGGCCCAAAAGAATGAGTTGGATGCAGAAACCAGGTAGCTGTTAGACATCAGTGCTTCAAGAGCAGGCTGACTGCTACATCTGAACACTAGCTTTCAGAAGTCTCATTTTCAGTAAGTGTTGTTTCTCACAACACTGCCCCCTGCTGAGCTTCCCTTTCCAGGCTTGGCTGTCATCCCTTTGCTTAGGCTTCTGTTCATGACATTGAAGATGATCATAATTTAAGCAAGAGGGAAGCATGTGTTGAAAGGAGAGTGTCTGTGTCTCATCACTGGAATTCATTTTTTTGAGAGGGGGAATGGGCTGGGGCCAGAGAAGAGGAGATGGCTCCTAGTGGTGTTTTACCACCACATGCAAGACTCGCACTCCCAAAGAGGTAGATTCCTGATCTTGAATTATTCCTGCCCTTTCTGGGCTTTGCCTGCCTAGGCCTACTTCCTGTCACATTCTTGGGAACTGAAGAAGGGGATGGTATAACTGGGACCATGTAAGGTCAACATCTGCAGATGAAGATCCCGGTGACATTCCTAGCCCCTTGGCTTGGAAGGAGCAGACAGTAAAGGGCCAAAGGACAGGTGAGACCCTGCCAACATTCTACTCAATACACAGACCAACTTTTGCTCTACAACACTCTTGGTCCAATAGCCTTCCTGCCAAGGGCAGGATCCTTCACCCCTGGGGACCAAATATATTTGGGGATACGCTCCACCCCCCTGCCCTAAATCAGCCCTTGGGTTCTAAAGCTATCCAAGCCTCCTGGGGCTGCAGGCATAGTCCTAGGGGAATGCTTCTATACCTGTCCCCTTCAGGTTCTTCAGAGAAAGGAATTAAAGTCCTAAATGGAATTTGTTTTTGTTTTCTCGGGTTGTGTGTAAAGTGTCTGCAGAGCATCTCGCTCCCCTGCCCCCTCCCCCTTGAGCAGCTGGTGTTGGGTGAGTGAGGGGTGAAGCCCAGCAGCTTCTTGGCCCAGAGGCCTCACTGCCGGCTGTTGTTGTCAGACAGCTGGCCGGGGGTCCGGGCTTCAGGGTGGGAAGATGTGCCCTCGAAGCGCTGGGAGGCAATGGCTGCCTGGTGAGACATACTTTTTCGCACAATGTCCCCTTTCCTCCATAACACCACTTCCTGTTGGGGACAGGACAAGGTGCCATAAGTTGTAGAACCTTAATCCCTTACCCTCCCCTTTCCACAAATACAGTGTAAAGGGCTTGTTGGAAAGAACTGGGTCAGTAGGGATAGCTGGCATTTGTCTAGTGCTTTAAAAATACTGCATTTTATCCTCACATTATCTGTGAGTGATAGGTGTAATGACTGTTACCATTTTACAGATGAGGCAACTGAGACAAACAGAGCTTGAGTGACTTGCCCAGGCTCACAAAACTAGTCATACCTGGGGTGGGGGATTTGAACTCAGAGCTTCCTGGCTCCAGGTGCAGCGCAGGCAGCCAGGAGATCAGAGGGGCTCCAGAGCCTAGAAGGTAATGCTAAGGCAAGAGCACAGATCGTGTGAGCATTCTCCTACTCCCAGAATCTGGTTTGAGGAATGAAGAATTCACTGGCCCTGAGCAGGCTGGCCCCTTGGTAGAAAAGTCACTGAGAAGCTCACCCCTACCCTGCACTGGGCACAACGTTGCCTCATCTGTCCCTATCGAGGGCTGGGGTATGAGTGGCTGCGCCCCAGGCCTCACCTGCTGTTTGAAATAGCGTCGCTCCTCTTCGTCAATCAGCACCAGGTTCAGGTAATACCGCACTGAGAACTTCTTGTTGATGTCTCTCATGGTGGGAGTCAGCTCGTATCCAGCCAGGAAGAGCCGGATTGGAATGGATTCCCCTGCAAGGAAGAAGGGAATCAGGTTAAGGAGCAAAGCAGCGCACCCGGTCTGGGGAGGCCCCTACCCTGCAGTCTCAGGAAGCTGAGGTGCCTGCCAGACTGCTTCCTGGGGGCCCCACCAGCCTTCACCACTGGCACTGTCCAGGGCATGAAGGGGAAGGAGCAACCCTGTGTGCTGCTGCTCCTTCTGACTTACTTCACCTGGAGAAGGTGAACAGGAGCAGTGTTGGGATGAGGAAAGCCATTTTTATGATCTATATGAGAAGGGTGGAGAGGCGTGTGATTTAGTTAGAAAAGAGCTGGTCTTAGAGACGGGAAGGCTGATGCTCCAGTCCTGCCTCTGAGACAGGCTGAGTGACCACAGGTGCGGAACCTAGGGTCACTCTTAAGAATGGGAGTTGGGGAGGTGTGGACCTGCATTGATGGAGGAAGTCCATCACCAGGAATTCTCTGCTCACAGGTCTCATGCCTCTCCTCAATATAAAGGACTATCCACCCATTGGATTTTATATGGCAAATGTTAAATCCCACACTTCTCCTCATATTAGCCAGTACATTTAACCTGCCTTCTATGAGATAATAGGAAATTATATTTTTAAAGCATTTAGCACAGTGCCTAGCACATAGTAGGCACTGAAGAAATGGTTATTCCCTTTCCTCTCCATTCCTAGTTGGTATATGCTCAAGAAACACCTAACTATTTTAAAAGTGTGGTTACGTGGTCTTTTGCAAAAACAATGGACTGGGAGCTGAGGGACCTTGACCCTAATTTCAGTTATGCCACAAACTAACTTAGTGTCCTTTAACAGGCTGGGCCTCAGTTTTCCTATCAGTAAAATGAGGGAGTTGAATTAGATCTAAGGTCTTTCCAGCTCTAATGACCAATGAATCTATAATCTTCAACTAAACAAAACAAGAAAGGCAGGGGTGGGAGTGGTCAGAAACAAGCAACCTATGGTACAGTCATTATTTGTTTGCTGATTTTGGATTATTCGTGTTGCCTTTTACTAGCACAGAAAACTGATGATGATTGCACAGTTCATGGGAGAAAAAGTGAGATGGAGTCCAAAGGCTAGAACCCTGGTCCCCGCTATACCTTGCACAGTACTCTACGTTTGATAGGTACTCAACAAATGTTTGAGTTGATGGTGAAGGGGGGTCTTAGTACTCTTGTCAAATGCCTGCTTTTCTGTCTATGAGATAAATCCTTATCAGCATAAAACAATTGCTAATAAATGGGATATATCTCAGAAAGTGCCAAGAAATCTTTAGACTGTAAAAAGAAAATGATATAAAGATACAATTATTACAAGCAACTCGATCCTAAGGGATCCTAGAAAGTACAAAAAAAGGCATGGGAAACTAGAATTCATAAAGAATCACAAGTTCTCCAATTTAATTAATTTTAATTGCCCTGTAGCTTTCAACTACATTTGCTTAGCAGAAATGACTGACAGGCATTCTTTTTCCTGTTTCGAAGTAAGGCAATGACCAAAACGTAAAGCAGCAGAAGCGGCAAAATCCACAAAATGTATAATCGCCTGCTGACCGAGCAAACAAGGAAATCCCTCTGTGACAAAGCTGGAGCCTCGGGCTCTGCTATAATCCAAAGACATTTTGAAAGTAAAGGTCAGCAGAAGTTGGTTGGCCTGCAGAAGCTCACCTCTCACAGGTGCTCCATCCATGATCTCATACTTGGCTATTGTGTCATTCTCGTGATAAACATTAGGGCCCGTCCCTGTAGTCTCCCTCTTGATAATGTCAATCTCCATGTGTTTGATTTTGATCCTCACCAACAGGAAGTAGATTTTCCCCACAATCACATCTTTCAAGTGGTACCTGGAGAGAAAGAAACAGAGAGAGAGTAACAAGAAATTGATGGTTAGGAAAACTGACAGTCCCAAAGCTTCACACTTGTCCCATTTTCAGCAGGGAGCTATACTTAACTGTTTAACATGTCTATCCCACTCATAGTCACCCGCCTTAACCGTCAGTAGTTACAATGCTATTTCCCAACAGAATCTTTTCCCTAGATTTTCTAACTTTATTTTCCAGAACCTGGCTTAAAATTCACTCTGTCCAGCAAGTTTTTCTTCAGAATCACTTCACTCCAGTCACTACTCTCTCTACCTTCATCATCGTGGCACACTGTCTGTATCAAGTATTCGCTCCTAACTCTTAGGAGTTTGGAGGCCAGGAATCAGACCTAGTCTTTTCTCTTCGTGAGGCTCATGCGGTAAAGGCTGGTTGGCTCTTGTACACAAAGGGAAGCTAGTAGGTATAAACAAAGGTGTGCAAATCACACTTTCCATGTGAAGCAGACCCACAATGCTGTCATTTTGGAACATTTGACACTTAATTCCTAAAATGCTGCCACTGTGCACAATATTTCTGGAACTCTTTTTGTTTTTTTTTTTTTTTTGGGAGGGGGTTGCAATTGACTTGCTCAGGGTCACACAGCTAGTAAGTGTCAAGTGTTCGGTCTGAGGCTGGATTTGAACTCAGGTCCTCCTGACTTCAGGGCCGATGCTCTATCCACTGTGCCACCTAGCTGCCCCTATCTCTGGAACTCTTAAAAGTAGTGTTGGATTTAGAGTCAGAGAACTTGGGTTTGAATCCTGACTGTGCCACTACTTGGTGTATCCTTGGAAAAGTTACTGGGCATTAGTTACCTCTATGTAAAATGCTATGTTTTAGGGGGGAAGCAGTCAATGTTAGACTAGAGGATGGATTAAAGAGGGGAGCAACTAGAGACAAGGAAACCATCCCAGAGGCTAACAGTCCAGGTAAGAGGGGATGACAGCCTGATAACTGAGAGTAGAAAAAAGGAAACTCATTCAGAAGATGGAGGTAAAATTGACAAGCTGTGACAAGTGATTGGATAGGGAGGGTTCAGGAGAAAGAAGGATGCACTGAGGGGGATTCTGAGGTTACGTGCTGGAGTGACTGGGAGGATGGTGGTATTCTTAACGGAAACAGGGATGCTTTTAGGGAGAAGACAAAATTTTCCTTTTTGGACATGTTGAGTTTGAAATTCAGCAAGGCAGTAGGCAGCTGGTAGTGGGAAACCAAGGCACTGAGAATTTAAGTGATTTGCCCATCATACAGTTTTTTAAGTGTCTGAGTAAGGATGTTACCCAGGCCTCCTGACCTAAGTTGGAGCACTCTACTATACCACAACGGTCAAGTTCTATTCTAATGGTTGGACCCATTTATCTTGACCCTTTCTTCCCTGCCCAATCCCCTACTCCCAAACCCAGGAACAAGCAATTATCTCTAAGACATGAGTTCTTAGTAACCTTTATTGTGTAATGGACCCTTTGCCAGTCTGGTGAAACCTATAGACCTCAGTAAAGTTTTTTAAATAATCGGAGGAAGCGTTAACTTTGTTAGGTCAGTAAAAATAACAATGTAATTTTTTTTCTCCATCCAAATCCATGAACCCCAGATTAAAAACCCTTCCTAGATCTAGGGAAAGGACACTCACTTGGATTTGTTGTACTCAAATTCAATGTGCAGACAGTCCTCAATCCCAACCTCCATCTTGATTGATGAATTGAGCTCTGGGTATGTACTAAGTGTATGGACCACAATGTCCATCTCCTTGACAACATCATTGAGCCGGCGGCTGATGGTGGCTCTGAGGAAGTACCTGCAGATATTAAGCCATTATGGATTAAGATAGTTCCCCATTACAAAATATTATATACACACACACAAACACACAACAGTATGTAAAGAAGCACACATATGTACCCAAAGGCATATATGTGTGTACATACATACATATGTATGTATACAAATATGTATATTTATAAGCATACATATGTATTTGTCTATATATCCAGAGGCATACTATCAGTGCCCTGGGCTTGAACTACACTCATTGAAGGGAAGAATGAATGGTTTATAAAATTTCTTTAAGTCCCAACTAAAATCCTTTACAAGAAGCCTTTCCCCAACCCCTCATAATTCTAGTTCCTTCCCTCTGGTGATTATTTCATATTTACCTTGTACGTGGCTTATTTTGTGTATATTCCTTTGCATGTGGTCTCATCCATTAGACTGTAAACTCTTTGAGAGCAGAGACTATCTTTTGCCATTTTTTTGTACTCTTAGGCTTAGCACAGTGGCTGGCACATAGTAGGTGCTTAATAAATGTTGATTGATTGATGTAGAGCTGAAAGGGACCTATGAAATCCAACCCCCTCATTCTACAGATAAGAAAAGTGAGGCTCAGAGAGGTTGTGACTTGCCCAAGGTCATATGCCTAGTTAAGTATCTGAGGCTGGACTTGAAATCAGGTCTTCCTAACCTCCAAGTCTAGCACTCACTACGTCACCTAGAATGGAGAATGATAAACCAAAGCCAAAGGATACAAGCTGCAGGGAAGAAGAACTTCCTAACTCAATATCATAAGGAAGAATTATTTAACAATTGTAACTTTAACAATTGGTTAATTTGTTAGGTAGTAAGTTTGCAGTCATTAAAAGTGTTCAAGAAGAGGCTGGATGACTACTTGTCAAGGAATTCTTTTTTTTTTTTTTAAACTAATTAATTTTTAGTTTTCAACAATCACTTCCATAAGCTTTTGAGTTTTAAATTTTTCTCCCCCTCCTTCCACCTCCCTTCTCAACACGGTGTGCAATCTGATATAGGCTCTACATATACATTCCTATTAAACACATTTTTACATCAGTCATATTATAAAGAAGAATTAGAACCAATAAGAGTAACCATGAGAATGAACAAACAAAACAAAACAGAAGAAAAAGACCAAATAGTATGCTTCAATCTGCATTTAGACTCCATAGTTCTTTCTTTGGATGTGGATAGTATTTTCCATCATGAGGCCTTTGGAAATGTCTTAGACCCTTGTATTGCTGAGAAAGGTTAAGTCTATCAACATTAGTCATCTCACAATGTAGCTGTGACTGTGTACGATATTCTCCTGGTTCTGCTCACTTCACTTAGCATCAGACCATACAGGTCTTTCCAGTTTTTTCTGAAGTCTGCCTGCACATCATTTCTTATAGCACAATAGTATTCCATTACATTCATATACCAATTTGTTCAGCCATTCCCCAATTGATGGGCATCCCTTCAATTTTCAATTCTTTGCCACCACAGAAAGAGCAGCTATAAATATTTTTGTACATGTGGGTCCTTTTCTCATTTGTATGATCTTTTTGGGATATAGCCCTAGAAATGGTATTGCTGGGTCAAAGGGTACGCACATTTTTATAGCCCTTTGGGCATAGTTCCAAATTGCTCTCCAAAATGGTTGAATCATTTCACAACTCCACCAACAATGCATTAGTGTTCCAGTTTTCCCCCATCTTCTCCAACATTTATCATTTTCCTGTTTTGTCATGTTGGTTAATCTGATAGGTGTGATTTGGTACCTCAGAGTTGTTTTGATTTGAATTTCTCTAATCAATAGTGATTTAGAGCATTTTTTCATACGACTATAGATAGCTTTAATTTCTTCATCTGAAAGCTGCCTGTTTGTATCTTTTGATCATGTATCAATTGGGGAATGACTTGTATTCTTATAAATTTGACTTATATATATAGTTCTCCATATATTTTAGAAATGAGACCCTTATCAGAGACACTGGTTGTAAAAATTCTTTTCCAGTTTTCTGCTTCCCTCCTAATCTTGGTTGCATTGGCTTTGTTTGTGAAAAAACTTTTCAATTTAATGAAATCAAAATTATCCATTTTGCATTTCGTAATGTTGTCTATCTCTTGTTTGGTCATAAATTCTTCTGTTCTCCATAAATCTGACAGGTAAACTATTCCTTGCTCTCGAAGTATGCTTATAGTATCAGCCTTTATATCTAAATTGTGAACCCATTTTGACTTTATTTTGGTATATGGTATAAGATTTTGGTCTGTGCCTAGATTCTGCCATACTCTCTTCCAGTTTTCCCAGCAGTTTTTGTCAAATAGTGAGTCCTTACAGCATAAGCTGGGGCCTTTGGGTTTATCAAATAGTAAATTACTATTGTCATTGACTACTGTGTCTTGCATGTGTAACCTATTCCACAGATCCACCAATCTAATTCTTAGCCAGTACCAAGTAGTTTTGATGACTGCTGCTTTATAACGCAATTTAAGATCTGGAACGGGTAAGCCACCTTCCCTAGCATTTCTTTTCATTAGTTACCTTGATATTCTGGACCTTTTGTTCTTCCAAATGAATCTTGTTATTATTTTTTCTAGCTCTATTAAATAATTTTTTGATAGTTTGATTGGTATGGCACTGAATAAGTAAACTAGCTTAGATAGAACTATCATTTTTGTTATATTAGCTTGGCCTACCCACGAGCAACTGATGTTTTTCCAGTTATTTAGATCTGACTTCATTTGCGTGAAAAGTGTTTTGTAATTGTTTGTCAAGGAATTCTTAAGGGGGCAGGAGGTTGGCCTAAATCCTTAAGATCTCTTCCAACTGTTTAAGATTCTGTTTTATGAAATCAGGCCAAAAGAAGAATCTGATGAGCAAACTGACTTTTGCACTTACTGCTAATTGTTCTCTTGTCTTGCATTACTGTGGACAACTTTAATATTCATGCTTATAACTCATAACATTCTGACCTTGAAGTTGCTCGTCTTCCTCACTATGATCTACTATCCCGCTCCACTTCAAAAATCTACCAGTGGAGCTATGCCTTGGACCTCATAATCATTTGGAATTGATCTACCTCCCAAAGATCTCAAATGCTGAGTTTCTCTTTTCTGATCTCTTAAACCTTTTTCAATGATCCACCCTTTGTGGTTAGAGTGTTTTGCTTATGACTAAGTCCTCCCTGAATCTACCCTTTTACTCCCTTCCTCTCCCTTCTCCTTCCTGTTGAGTAAAATGTATTTTTCTGCACCCAACTCTGTGTGTGTGTGTGTGTGTGTGTGTTCGTTCTATCCTCCTTTGACCACTTCAGATGAAAGTGAGGTTCAGGTGTCACCCATTCCCCCCATTCCTTCCTGTTTGTATAGACTTCTACTTGTGTATCCTGATCATGTGAAATAATTTCCCCCATTTTTCCTCTGCCTTTCCTCCCTCCCTTTCATAAGATCATAACAAAAGCACTTGCAGGTCCTCTGACTTACTTAACCTCCTTTATGACCCTAGATGATAGTCTGAGGGTTCTGAAGGAACTTACTTATATCATCTTCTCCTTTTAGAAGGTAGATACCTCATCCTTGTTTAGTTCTTTTTTATTACTTGCCCATATAAACCTTTTTATGTTTCTCTTGACCCTTGTGTTTATATTTCAAAGTTTGTACTCAGCTCTGGTCTTTTCATTAGGAAAGCTTAGAAGTTTTTTATTTCACTGAGAATCTAATTTTTACCCTGTAGGATTATATTCAGCTGTGCTGAACAAATTATTGTTGGTTATAAGCATGTATCTTCTGTCTTTGCAAGTTCTTTACTCTTTCATGAATAGCTTTCAGGGAGTCTAGTGGTTCTTAAATTATCTCTCCTTGATCTGTTTTCTAGGTCAGTTGTATTTGCTACCTTATATTTTCTTTCTTTCTTTTTTTAATCTTTTGACTTTTGTTTTTATATTTCTTGCTGTCTCATGCAGTCATTACCTTCTATTTGGTCCATTCTAATTTTTAAGGAGTCTTTGGGTTGGGTAAGGTTTTGTGTACCTCTTCAGAACTTCCACCCCCTACTCCTGGTTTTGCTCTCTGGAGCTAAGCAGATCAGGCTCAAGAAGCACCAGGACTTTCATACAAAAAGGTCCTTTTATGGCCTTCTCCACTCAGCACTAGTCTCCTTCTCTAAGACTGACACACAAGAGCTTCCTGCAGTTTATGTTCCAACCAAATTGGTCACCTTGCTGTTCTTCATATGTAAAATTCCATCTCTTTTATCCATGCCTTGTCGGAGGCAATTCCCCATATCTGGAATTCACTCCCTCCTCGTTTCTGCCTTATGGAATTCCTGGTGTGAACCTTCAAGGCCTACCTCAAGTGTCATCTCATACAGGAAGCCCATCTTGTATGCTAGGTTAAAACACCCTCCCCCCATTATTTTGTATCTATTTCAAAAAATATAATTTGCATTTGATTTTCTTATTGTTTTCCCTCAATAGAATGTAGGCTCCAGGAGGACAGAGGTTTTATATTTGTTTTTTGTCTTTTTATTCCGAGCATCTAGTAAAATGCCTGACACATAGTAGGTGCTTAGTAAATGTTTGCTGAGCAAACTGAAGATTCTATTTTTAGTCTTTTCACTTGTTTTTCATAATCCTTCCCACAGTGAGCTAATCCATTCCCAGACTTCCAACTATTTTCCCTGTGTGGATAACAGCTCTTTAATCTTGATCTCTCCAAAACTCCACTTTCAGATTTCCAACTGCCTGATGTACATTGCCACCTAATATCTCAAAAACACCTCAGAGACACTGAAATCCAAATACCTCCTCTTCTACACGTCAGCCCCTTCCATATTTCTGTACTATAAGTGTCCAATCACCATGATTAACTCTGTGGTAATATTTTACTCTCGCTACTCTCTCTCCCTACTCCCACTGGTTGCCAAGAGCCCTTACGTCATTCCTCCAGAGTTTCTGGAATCTCTTTCCTTCTCTCTGTTCCCATTCCCCCACCCCAGCTCAAACCCATAAGCCTAGAGTTTTGCAAGAACATCCTAATTGGCCTCCCAACCTCAGGCACTTCTTGCCTTCACAAAAATTCTTCCTTCAAGCTGCCAACGTTCTAAGTAGAAAGTCTTATGCTCTTTCACGGTGTCCTCCATAGCATCCTGCTGTCTAGTGAATAAAGACATATTCCTTAAGCTGGCCTTCTGTGCCCTCCACAGCTGTCCCCAACTGATCTTTCTAGTCAGATCTTTCACTACTTCTCAAGAACTGTATGTTCCAACCAGTCTAGAATATTTGCCATTCTTTGAACACTTAATATGTTTTCCCACTCCTGCCATTCTAATCATCCCACACCATCCCCCGACTCTCCCAATATCTTATTTTGCCTAATCAATACGAGGAGCACCACACTGTAGTGGACTTGGAATCAGAGAACTTGGTTTTGAGGCCAAGGTCATCCATCCACAACATGACAGTATATAAGCCTGCCACCTTTCAATACTGAAAGGATAGGAATAATGTATATATGCAGGGCTATGGATCAAAGTGAAAAAAAAAGTTAAGCAAATCAGCAAATAACCCACATGTGGACCACTTTTGATAAATTTTTAAACCTAAGCCAAATTTCCCCTCCTTATGGGACTATTGTCAAAGGACACCTCTTCCTTCTGCCTAGCAGGTTAAGTGTTGCTGAGAATTAAAAAATTGATTTATGATATTAGAATAGTGCAAAAATAATGAGGAGACAAAGTCACTGTAAAAAGATTTCAATGCCAAATTTAAGTAACTTCTGAATTATCTATATTGTTCTTGCCTAATGACAGATTAATTTGGGGTGGAGGGAAATCAAATGATACAGGTGTACAGCAACACAGATTTCAGACTTGTACATGATGGTTTAAAAACTGGGCATCCACAAAGCCTCCTGAGGGCATAGGGCAGGAATAGTGTGTGTTGCTGACATCCCCAGCCTAGCCTTAGTCCTTAGCCCCATGCTAAAAATCAAACAAAATGAACCAAACTTGTTAAACCAAGGAGGTTATTGAAGATGATCAGCATTTTGATAGCTGGATCTCAAGCAAGGGGGCCTTGGGTTCAGATTTTTATTCTATTCCTTATGCCCTTGAACAAGTCACTTTGCTTATTTGGGCCTTAGTTTCCTCATTTATCATGAGGCTACACTAATCTCTAAGTTCTCTTCAGGTTTTCAATCTATTCGCTGACCAGTGATGATGGAAAGAAAGCATGATGAAAATACCCAGGAGTAGTTGCTGCTCTTGGTTTTCCATCACCAGGCTCTTAAAACCAGCCCCCTTTTCCCAGGACTTTGAAGCACCAAGCACATATAAAATGCTCCTAGTTCCAGCTATGTAATTCATTACTTGTGTAACTGTGGACAAGTCATTTCACAACTCTGTGAGTTCCCTTTTAGCTCCAACATCCTATGCTTCATAATACTTCTTAACTTACTATTTTTTAAAGAACTTGCATATTATTATCTCATTTTAGAGCAGCCAAGTGGTGCAGTGAATAGAATGCCGGGCCTGGAGTCAGGAAGACCTGAGTTTAAATCTGGCCTCAGACACTTACTAGCTGTGTGACTCTGAGCAAGTCACTTAACCCTGTTTGCCTCAGTTTCCTCACCTGTAAAATGAGCTGGAGAAGGAAACAGCAAACATCTCCAGTGTCTTTGCCAAGAAAACCCCAAATGGGGTCATGAAGAGTTGGACGTGACTAAACAACAACAACAGTTTTGTTTTGTCCTCACACCACTCCCTACTTTTCAAAAAAAGGAAACTGAGTAATCAATCAGATAATTTGGTCCAACGTCCACAGGAGGGACTAAAATTCATGTTGACACCTAGTGCTTTTTCTGTTAGGTCAAATATACCCTAACTTTTCAGGGAAGCCTAGTGAAAGGAGATGGCCTCAGTCTTGGACTTCCCTTTTAATCAGGATGACTGACTGGGAGAAAGCAGAAATGAGGGTTGGTGTGGAGCACTGCCCCATAGTGGCAGCTCTGGGTGAGCACAACTTACCTTAGCTTTACATTCTGTCCTGTGTAAGACTCATAGGGCTTCTCCACGTGGGTGAACTCAAAGTCGAAGGTCTGGGACTGTGTGAACTCACCAGGCCTGGCCAGGTCCTTCACCAGTGACACAAATTCATGGTGGTTCCCTCGATCATAGTAGAGCTCTGGAGAGACAATAATCACTTCTTCTATTTAGGTTCCTTAACTCAAGGGAGACCTAAGAAAGCAGTTGTCACCAGGGAAAACTACTTTATTTACTTTACTGAGACCTTAGCCAGTCCCCTTCATACCCTCTACCACAGATCCCTACACCCCAGAACTACCAGGTTCTTCCAGCATTTGTCAGTCAACAAACCCTTCTGCCTTTCCACCCTAACTGCTTCCTCCCTGCTTTGCCAACCCCTTTTGCAACCATATCCTTTTGCAACCACTGCCTCACTGAAATCCTGTGGGTTCCACCATCAGTGCTGCTCCTCAATAGTAAACTAACACCTGTGCAAAGGAACTGAAATTCATATACTGCTTAAAAGCTTGCAATATGCTTTACATATATTTTCTCAGCAATGCTATGAGTTTGTGACTACATCTTGACTTTACAGAATAGGAGACTGAGGCTTAGAAAGACTAACTGGTTTGCTTATAATCACACAACCACTAGCCTGGCTTGAATTTGAACCTGGGTCTTTTTGACTCTAAGTCCAATACTCTATCCACTAAGCCACTATGGCTCCCATTAACCCTGTTCCCACCCTTTAAAAACATCATTCCATGTTATAATAACTAGCATTATATTAATTATAATTACATTAATTATAGCTAGCATATTGCTTTAAAGTTTACAAAGCACTTTACATGTTATTTCATTTGGTCCTTACAACAACCCTATAAGGTATATAATCCTTTTAATTGTCCAAAGCAATTTTAGGCCCATTATTTAATTTTATCCTCAAAACAATATTATGATTTGGTAGGTCAGGTGGTATTATCCCATTTGATGGATGAGGAAAGCAAAAGCATAGAGAGGTTGAGTGACATACCAAAGGGCATGCAGCTAGAGGAGTTGGGACAAAGCCTAGAATCCAGGCTGTCATACCCCTAGTCCAGGGTTCTTAACCTGGGATCCATGAATTTTTTTTTTTAATTTTGATCCCTGCTTTTCACTATAAATGATTTCCTTTTAAGCCTAAAAACACTGTTCTGAGAAGGAGTCTATAGGCTTCACCAGACCACTTAAAGGGATCCCTTATGCAAAAAAAGATTAAGAACCCTAGAAGGTGAATCCAAGTATAGTGGAGTCACAGGACTTGTGTTGTTAGGGTTTTTCACCAGGCAGATCCATACCCCTTTTCCTCAATTATAAAGTGAGGATACTGAGACTTCTACTACTTGCCTCAGGGGGTTATTGAAAGGTTAAGTGCTTTGTGAATTAATAAAAGAATATATAAATACAAATATACTTATACCACAGATTTTGGCAGTAATTAGGCCAATGTGACAAATGCGCATAGAGGTCAGACTTAGAAGCTTACAAAGCCTGCCTGCTCCTTGATTAGCCTTAGGTAGTTATGATCATTTAGTCACTTTATTGTGTAAAGTTTTGTGCGTATGTATGTATGTATATACATATATATGTGTGTGCTTACACACACACATCTTTCTCTTCTAAATTCTAGTCTTTGGTGTTTGGTTTCCCTAGTCAGACTGAAAGCTCTCTGGGGACAGGATAACACCACACCCTGCTTGTCCAGGCCTTGGTACTGAAAAGCTTGTTTGTTTGCTTTTTGTTTTTAGTAATATACTTCAAGAAGGATAAAGCTCTTAGGCTGTCCCTGGCTGTCAAGGAAAGCTAAGGAAATCTAAAACAGATACAGAGCCATCTTACTCGCTGCTCGGGGACAAAGGGCGAGGAGTCTATGACAACAAGGTTGAACCTAACTGACTCTTTTCCCAAGGGCCCAAGAAAAGAGATCACTCCAGAGACTAATTTAAATTGAGTGAGAGGGAGAGGCAGGGGGCCGAGTTGCACCTCAAAAAACAAGTAAAGCTGTAAGCTATCCCAGCTCTATTTCCCCTTCTCTTTCTGTCCCACCAATTCTGGGACCAGAGACAGAACACCCCTCAAGCTCAGAGACAGGCCCATTAAATGGCCTATCCCCAAGAGGGAAGCATCCCCAGAAGAAGGATAATTTCCTGCCGGTGCCACCCCAATTTGTGGTCTGTTGTTCTGTGGGGTCTGGTCTGGTCTAGAATCTCAAGTCCCAGGAAGCCTCTTTTTCACAATAAGACTATCTAGTGCTGGGCAACTAGGTGGCACGGTGGAAGTCAGGAAGATGCCTCTTCCCAAGCTCAAATCTGGTCGCAGACACTTCTAGCTGTGTGACCCTAGGCAAATCACTTAACCCTGTTGGCCTCAGTTTCCTCATCTATAAAATGAGCTAGAGAAGGAAAATGGCAAACCACTCCAGTATCTTTTCTGGGAAAATCCCAAATAGGGTCACAAAGAACTGGACTTGACAGAAACTTCTGAACAATATAGGTGATGTTAAATTTTGCATTTCAGGGTGAGTTAAATTTGGGATTCCTCACTGATGGTGTCTTTAATGTACTCTGCCTTCTTTTTCTAATACTCCTGGGCAATTTTCTGGTATGACTTTTCAAAAGTGTGGTTTTACTTAATTGCATTTCTCAGACTGTCTCACTTATTTGTCAAGAAACTCTGGTTTGGGAAGGACACTTCAATTGTTCTTTCAATTTTGCCGCTTTAAAAAAAAAATTCTTGTTCTGATGTTGCATTCTGCATTTTTGTGTTCTTTGCCACTCTTTTTCATTGTCCACTGCTTTATTAAGATTTTCTGTCATCTGCTCTAAACTATTAATTTGCTGGTCCTTTTTTTATCTACTCATAGTATTTGTTTTATATTTATTCTATGTATACTTGTTATATGTGTGTTGTTCCCCTTTATAGACCATAAACTCCTTGAGAACAAGGACCATTTCATTTTTTGTCTTTGTATGCCCATAAGCTAGTAAAATGTAGCCCACCGAAGACCATTAATAAATGCTTGTTGTCTTTAAAAATTACCCTTTGAGCTCTAATTTCTTCTTTAATTTACTTCTAACTTACTTTAGAGGTTATTTCCATCTTATTTCTGGTGTCAGGGTAGGGACTAGTTGTTATTGTTATACTCTTTGTTTTTATGCCCAGGAGCGTTCTCCTTTCTTTTATCCCACAGTACTTATTCAGTGTACTAGGGTCCCATTTTTGTCTACTTCTCTTTTTTTGGTTATTTAAAAAAAACCACTTTTGACATCTTCTGTTTTTATATCACCTTCATTTTCAATATATCCCTTCCTATCCCCAATCCAATGTAAGAAAAAAAAAATCAGTAAACATTATCAACAGACTGATGAAGTATGCACACTCCATACTCATAGTTCCCCAATCCTACAAAAATATGGATGGAGGTACATCTTCGGACCATTCTTCTTCAGTCATTAAATTGTTCTTTCACTTTATTTCAGAGTTCTTGCTGTTTTAAGGTGATGAGGGGAAGCTGAGCTTAGATATGACCACTCATTCAACTATACTGCCAGGTTAGACAGAAAGCCTGCGGTGGATAATCTACAAAGCAGTAAAATGGTAGCTGACAATACCAGGCTGTAAGAAGATCAAGCGAATGGCAAGTAATTGTTCTTTTAAAACTGGGAAGCTGTTTTTCCCTCTATTACAATATTACAATTTTAAAAAATGGAAGAATGGAAGTAGAAAAAGAGTTACTGGGCTACTCCATCTTCTGTCTCCTTATGTTTTAGGGTTTCTGGTTGAGAGCCCCAGAATGTGTGACAACAGTTCTCCCTGTTGATGATGAAGACACCAACCAGCCTAGGAAGCTGTGGCCCCAGCACCTAAGTACTGAGTTATGCCCATAGTTCAGCAGATGAGATACAGAAGGACCCCATTCAAGTGGGGCAGCCCCAGTTAGAGAAGGGTTAAAAAGAGGAAGAAGCATTCTCCTTCTCCCCCTACATCATCAAGTGAGAAGCATCTCATATCTCACTTAAAAAACTGAAGCCATTCACTGAGTGCTCCTTCTCAACTCCTTTCAGAGGCCTCCTGCCACCATCTCCTCTTTCACTCCTGTCTCCAAAGAAGAGTGGCTCTTGTTGTTAAGATATGTACAAGTGATGCACCTGCACAAGTGATCCCACTCCATCCCATCCTTTCCAGCAGATTGTCCTGTAGTCTCATTCATACCACTTGACCCAACAATTCCCACTAATCATCCTCTCTCTCTCTCTTCCCTTTTATTGCTGATCTCCTTAATAAACATCTACAATCAGTGCCTCTATTTCCTCCCTTCTCACTCTCATTTTTAAACTTTCAGTCTGGCTTTCAACCTCATCGTATAACCAAATTCCTCTCTCCAAAGTCACCAATGAGCTCTTAACTGACAAATATAATTATTTTTTTTTTCAAACCTCATCCTCCTTGACCTTTCTGCAGCCTTTAACACTGTCAGTCAGTCTCTTGATACTCTTCTCTCTAGATTTTTGGGAACACCACTCTCCTAGTTTTCTCCTCCTAAGCCTCCCTTACTGAATCATCCAGAACACTCCTGCTAACATTGGGGCTCTAGCCTGGTTCCTTTTCTCCACCTATACTCTTTCACTTGGTGATTTCATCAGCTCCCATGGATTCTATGAACTTTATGAAGGTGATGTTCAAAATTAGTTGCCCTACCCTAACCTCTCTTCTGACCTCCATTTTTGCACCTCTAACTGCCTATTGGACATCTCTAACTCATTATGTCCAAAATTGAATTCATTATCACTCCCCAAAGTCTCTTCTGTAACATCACTATTACTATCGAGAGTAACACCATCCTTCCAGTAACCCAGGCTTGAAACCTAGGTGTCATCCTCAAATTGTCTCTCACCCCCCCCCAAACAATCTGATGACAAGGCCTATTGTTTCTGCGTTAGTAACATCTCTCATATATTCCTCCTCTCCTCTGACACTCCTACCAATTTGGTGCAGGCCCTTATCACCTCATACCTAAACTATTGCAATAGCCTTCTGGTTACTGTCCAATTCTTTCTCTCCTCCAGTTTATCCTTGACTAGCTATCAAATTGATCTTTCTAAAGTGCAAGTTTGGCTATGTCATACCCCACCCTCACCCCATTCAACCAACCCCGTTTTCCTATTGCCTCCAAGACTAAACATAAACTCCTATTGGCATTTAAAGCACTCTATCATAACTTGGCCCCTTCCTATCTTTCCAGTCTTCTTACTTTATCTCCCACTCCCTCCTATTCTTCCTTCCCACCCCCAACATTGCAACCCACTAGTGACGCTGGCTTCCTTGCTGTTCCCCATACATGGCACTCCATCTTCCAACACCAGGCATTTTTTCAGTGGCTCTCTCTCCCATCTTGGCCTCTGAGCCTCCTTGTTTCAAGTTTCAGCCTTTCCCAGTCCTCTTTAATTTTAGTGTCTTCCCTCTGAGATTATCTTGAGACTTACTTTCTACAAATCCTGTTTGTACGTAGTTGTTTGCATATTGTCTCCCCCATTAGACCGTGAGCGCTTTGGGAGCAGGGACTTTTTTGCCTTTCTTTGTATCCCCATCACTTAGCATTGTGCCTGGTACATAGAAGGTACTTAATAAATACTTGCTGACTGATTTACCCAGATCTCATTACCCAACCCTCAGAAAAATACATAATAAATTCAACTACATAGCAAAGGCAACAGGAGAGATAAACAAGATGGAACAGAACCAAAGGGGTGGAGGTAGGGGCATTCTGAGATCCTAACAACCATACACATTCATTCTGCTGTACCCAGCATGGAACCCAGCTTGTGAGCAGGGACTGTTAGCACAAAAGACTTTCCTTGCATCACTACAGTGCTAGATTCTCTTCAGGCTTTTTCCCTCTTGGACCCATAAAAGCTTTAGCTTCTATCAGGTATCATAGGGGAGTTGTTACTGTGTGATGGGACTAAAGTTAGATTTGGCTTTTTATCATTATTAGTTGAGCTGTGATGCTTCTGTGGTAATAGTTCTACCTTGCAGTTTGCCAAAGAGCTTGATTTCCTTTACAAACTGTGAATTTTAAAAATAACAAACCAAGGATATACTGGCAAAGGACTGGGGTCATAAGAAAATTTAATGGAGTAACTGTCACAATTCCAAAAAGTAAAAACTGCAGGGATGCAACTGTAAATCATGTTCATCTTTTTATTATTCCTAGCTATTAGCTCAGCCCCAGCAGGCCAGACATTTCAGAGTAGAAAGCAGGAATTTAAAATAGATTATCTGAGAAGGAAGTTCTCCTTTATCTAGCCCCCTTTGAAAACAAACAGAAGGAAACCAATTTTGCATTCAAGCTCTCATTTCAAAACTTCAGAACAACTGTTGAGAAGTGAATTCACTCAGGATGAAACTGAACTGACATCTCACCACAAGACTGCAGCTATTAAGGAAGCCTTGGGACCTGCTGCTGAGAGAGAGGATTATGTTTATTCTGGAACTCATACTGGGTCTTAGTCTTGGAAAGAGCACAAGGCAGTATGGCCAAGTTCACTGTGTCTCCTCTTCATCGTTAATTCCCAACTATAGCTTGGCAAGCTGGAGAAGCATTTAAGACTCTTTACCTGCTGGATTAAGAATGAGTCACTACTTAGTTTTGTTCCAAGATACACCAGCACCTTTCTGTGTAGAATAAATTAATTCAGTGAGCTCTAAGTGCCTACTGTGTGCCAGGCATTATGCTAGGTGTTTGGGACACAAAGAAAAAAATAGCTCTTTTCCTCAAAAGCTTACAGTCTACTAAGGGTAAAGACATTGACATAAATAAATACAAAATATAGACAAAGTAACTTAAGGGGATGGGGAAATAAGACACTAATAACTAGAGGAATCAGGGAAGGCCTGTTGTAAGCTGTGGCCCTTGAGCAGAGCCTTTTCAGGCTGCATACTTCCAATTTTTACTTCTGTAACTGCAAATAACCACTTACTTTATTGAGAAGCATTTGCATTAATCACCTAAAATTCATAAATCCTTTAAAATTTTTGGAAATATGTCTTTGATAATGATATTACCAATATAGTAAATATCTTAGCTAATTCAGTTTCATTTATACTGATGGATTAAAATCGTGGCATGGAAAATACAAATTAGGGGGGAAAATTAAAAAGCATTTCTATTTGCCCTTGGAGTACATAATGTATGCTTATTCTTTTTCCTTTCTTCCTAGGTTAAACTTCGTGATTATATTTGGCTTACCTAGGTTGTATTCCATTTCTGCTTCCTGGTTTTCCTGCCTTCTTTCAAGTCTGGCTAAAGTCTTACCTTCTGGGAAGTCTTTCCAAGTTCTCCTTAATTGTAATACCTTCCCTCTGAGTCTACCTTCAGCATATCTAGTGTGTATCCTGTCGGTACGTGGTTATTTGCATACCCTCTCCCTTAGACTGTGAGCTCCCTTACAGCAAGATTTTGCCTTTTATATTTACATATTGTATTGTAATATTTATATTGTATTGCCAGGACTTGACACAGTGCCTGGCAAATAGTAGGCCCTTAAATGTAAGCTGATTGACCCTTTAAGGTCCAGCTCAAGGCTCCATTTTCACCCTCAGAAAGTCCTTCCCAAATCATTCCATGTGACAGTGATTTCTCCCTGCTGTGAATTTTTGCAGTACTTACTGGTTGTTACCATTCACTGTAGTTCATATGTGGTTCACAATTCATTGCTAGATGGAACTTTAAAGATTATCTAGTTGTACCCCAACATTTTCAATAAACTCCATATATTTTTATATGCACAGTTATGTCTCCTCACCTCATTTCTGAGCTCCTTGAGGACAGGCATCATTCATATCTCATGCTTTGTAAATCAGCATTCTATGAAAACATCAATTCCTGTTAGAGGGGGAACCTTGTTTTTTCATATGTGTATATATACTGGGTATGAGATATGTACACTCAGTAAATGCTCACAGAACATGATTAAACCTAAAATGAGCTGTTATTTTCTCTACACAGATTAAGCAAATACTCAAAAGTGTGCCGAGTGGTGAGCAGAAACTCTTCTGATATTAAAAACTTATGGAGGATAAGTAAAAAAAAACCCAGGATAACTGAGAACTTGTCCTTAGACCAATAGCTTGGTACTTAGTTCCAGCCTCAACTCTGTGTGTGTGTGTGTGTGTGTGTGTGTGTGTGTGTGTGTGCGTGCGTGTATATTTCATGCTTAGGAAGACTCAGCCGCAACTTTGCATAAGAACATTTAGTTGAGGGGAAAAGAAAAACCACAAAACAAAAGCTGGGCTCTCTAGACTTCTAGCATTTCCTTCCGCCACAGGTTTTGATGAACAAAGAACTCAAGCAAGCGTATGACAAGCTGGGGTGAGTTGTTTGAGCTGAGAGTGGGAGGAAAGTATGTACCCCACTCCTTACTCACTGTCAAGCAGGGAACAGATCCTAACTCAAAAGAAGCCATCATTTGTCTCTCTCTCTCCTCCAAAAACCCAGAAACAAATGTGTTTGTAAATGTAAAAAGAATCTGGAATTTATAAATAAAATGACCCACGTTTATCCAGGAACAGGTACAGGGTTCTGAGTTGCAATTTTTGGGGGTAACACAAAAGTATTGCCCGATAAGACTTGGGGTTTGGGCCTACAAAGAATAAAGAGAAATCCTTTTGAAAAAGTCTAGGGTTCAGATGTGACTGCTAGTCCCCCTTACTCAGGAATTCCATCCTAAATAGCCAGGGAGTCAATTCGCTAAATCTTGGTAATTGTTCAGTAAATCTATTGGATCAACCTTTAAAACTTTGGACTGGAAGCTACTTGAAAGCAGGGGCTTTGTCTTCCAGTGAACAGAGGATAGCAGTGGCCCAGATAATTCACAACAACACATAACAAGCATGTTCTCTTTTTTTCGAAGTGAAGTATGTGATTTATCTTCCAAGTTAGATTTGTTGGGATTAGTTTGCAGTCTCAACACACAATGCCCAGTTACTAAGGGGCACTGACGAATAACCTGAGTAATAGGCCAAAGAGGCCCAAGAAAAATTTTCCTGTGGATAATCCACAAGAAATCAATCATCCAGAGTGGACTATCCAGTTCAGATTGTCAAAGGTCTATCCTTTAACCACTTCCAGATGGCTCATATTTGACAAATGTAGGATGGAAACATAAATGTCTCTCTGATTAAGGTTACGAGGAAAACAAAAAAAAAAACCTTTGAGAGGTTGGGGTAAGAAATATAATACCTATATAAACAAAAGACCATGTCATTGTAATAACTATTTTCAGGCAAGGTGGGCTTTGACTCTAGACTATTCCTCATTCTTTTAAAGAAACACGCATTCAGTGGTTTTTACATGGAAAGAAGCAAGTATCCTTCATTTAATATTCATTTATTGAGGGTCTACTGAGCATCTATGAAAGGTACTGCCAGGGATCCATGCAATCCCTTACCTCTTACCACAAGTTTGGGCTGAGATCTCAGGGCAAGAGGTAAAAAGATAAATGAAACCACATGGCCCTTGTCCACAAGTACCTTAAAATCCAGTAACTTATGATTTAGTAGCATCATGCTTATGATTTAGATGATCCAAAAATTGCATGACTTAGATCAATCAAGATCTCCTTGAATCAAAAAGAAATAAACGGCAAGAGTGGCACAGAGTACATCAATAATAGCCATCTTCTCCACAAATGGCAATATAGCTGAAGATCAGAAATACTTCTGAAGACAATTTTACTTGTCTCTGGCCATCACATATTTAGTGAATACACCAAATACTATCACAGCTTCAGCAAAGTCACTTATTTGGGCTCACAAAAATGGTGAAGAAGTGGAGCCACTGTAACTTTTCCTCAAAAACATGAAAATAAGCACCCCACATATGACTCCTTGGCAGTGAAAAGGCATGAGGAGAAATGGGTCATTGAATAGTGGAGAAAGAAGGTGCCTTTAAAAATGGAGGGAAAAAAGGCCACTTTTTACTATAAATATCAGGTTAAGTATAACTCCATTTTAAAAACCTGAGCCAGTTTTACAGTCTTTATTATGGGAACTAAGAAAAGTATATCTTATTTTAACTCAAACCAAACATAACTAAGAAAGTAGCATATTTCTCTCATCTCTGACTTATTGCTCATCATTTAAAACCAATTCATGAGCCATCTACTGCAAAAACCCTTCCTGAATCCTCTTAATTGGTAAGTGATCTTTTTCAACTTGATTTTTCAAAGCCCTTCACCACTTTCCGCATTTTTATGCTACTTTCCATTAATCTGTCATAACTCCTTACTAAATTATTAGCCATATAATGGAAGGAACCATAATCTACCTATAGATATTTTATATCTATCTCCTTGCACAGTGCTCTCCTGCAAACACTAAATCAATACCTCTGTTCTAACAGTCATTTGTTGGGTACCATCTGCCTTGCCATTGCCTCCCAGGGACTACTAGGCACTGATTTGTCTTCTGGAGCCCTGGTTGTTGCCACATAAGCTGTTACATCCCACAGACCACTTGGTCTTTTTATCAGCCCAGTAGCTGAACCCTCTTATATCTGTCTACGTATTATTCATTTTGGATTTCATTGATTTCCTCAACATGCCCCCAGTAAATTTATCATTGGGAAATCTCACCATTTTGTAAGATCCAGTCAACCTTGTTATTCACGCCTCATCAGTAACCTCTGCCCCTCTGACTGGAGGGCAGAGCCATGACCTTCTCCATCTAGATGTTAGGAATGACATCTTCTCTTTTCCCACCCAGTTGCACTTATTTTGTACCTCTCTGGCTTCTCCACCAGCCACTCTCCCCTCCCCACCCCAAGCTGTTCAGCTTTCTTGGGTATATTGTCCTTCCCCATTAGATTATAAGTTTCTTGAGGGTAGGGATTGTATGTTTCACGTTTGTATCACAGTGCTAACCACAGCTTCTGGCAGAGAGAAGGAGCTGAAGAGAATGTCTGACTATGTGTCTCTTCTAATTAGAATGTGAACTAACTGAGAGCAGGGTCTGTTTAGTTTTTAATATTTGTATTCCCAATGCGTGGCACATGGTAATGTGCTTAATAATTTAACTTAATGAAAATTTATCCATTCCATTCCACCAAGCACTTAACAAATGTTTACTGAATTGTCGTACAATACAATTCAAAACCAAATCACAAAAATGATTTTAGACCATACATTAGTCTGCATTGCTTCCATGACTCCTCCCTTTTCTTATCACAAGTAATTTTAACTGGGGACTACTATCCTTGTTTTACAGTAGACAAAACTAAGGGCTAGCACACTCTGCTTCATACAAGGCCTCAGTTAACTCAGCCCAGAACGCTCAGACAACCGAGAAGTGTTTAACAAGAAAAATTATCAGTGTAGACAGTGGAAGTTTCTGAGACAGAATTTTAGAATGCAAAATTTAACAAAAATTTAGAATGCATTATTAAAGACAGTTTGTGGATATTTAGAAATGGTATGAGTGATCATTAAGACTCATTAAGGACAGGCAATGTAAGATTGACCTCATTCCTTTAACAGGTTTACTTAAGACTGTCAGGTCAGGAGAACGTTATAAGACACAGCATACCTAGATTTTTGTCAAAGCATTTGCTAATGTCTAAAAATATTTTTGTGATCAAGAGAGAATGCATGGGCTAGTTATAGTATAGTTAGGTGGAACTAAAACTAGTTAAACAGTTAGGCCTAAATAGTCATTAATGGATGAATGAAGACTTGGGAGGGAGGTCTTACAGGAGTGCTTGCTTCTAAGCATTGTTCTAGGATCTACACTTGACGCATTTCAAAAATCCTGCCTTATATATGAAAGCAGAGATGAAATGCTTATCAATTGTTCAAATGACACAAAGCAGGGAGTGACAACTAACAATGAAAGGCAGAAATCTTGAAAGGCAAGGACAATGGGCTAGACCCAACTGATATAAATGCAAAGCTGTACACTTGATTAAAAAAAATTAACTGCACAGGAATAAGAAAAGGGATCCATGCTGGTTTAAAAAGAGCTGGAGGTTTTAGTAGACAGAAAGCTCAGTGAATCATCAGTGTTCTCTGGCAGGCGAAAAAAGCTAATGCAATCATAAGTGGCATTAAGTGAGGCAGTGTCCAGAATGTGGGAGGTTACTACCAGGGTCAGATTGTGTCTGGGCCATTTTGTTAAATTCTGGGTGCTGCATTTTGGGGAGTGAGCTGGAGTATTCAGAAAAGGGCAATCAAGATCAGTGGAAATAACTGAGAATTCTCCAGGAGACTGGGAAGACACTTAGTGGGGACCTGAAAATTAACCTCAAGTATCCAAAGGGCTGTCACAATGAAGTGGGATTAAAATGCTCAGCTTGGCCCCATGGGGGCAAATTAGAAATAAATGGAGGCTGCAGAGAAGCAGATTTCAGCTTGATGGTACAAAAACTTCCTAACAATGCTGTATACATGGTTAAGGAATGGTGACTAATTCAGTTTGGCTAGAATATGCATTGCATAAAGGGGAACAAGGGTGGAAAGGTAGGCTGGAGACAGATTGTGAAGACTGTGCTTTCATCTTTGCATGCCTCCTACAACATCTAACCTGATAGGTTACATATCATCTGTAAAATCAGGATAAAAATAGCACCTACCACATTAGGTTGTTGTGGGGAATCAAATCAAATACATAAATTGTTTAGCACATCTTAAAGCTCTATATAAATGTTAGCTATTACAATATGTAATTGGTAGTTATAATTGTTGAGTTAAAAAAAATATATAGCTACCCAGAATTAGAATGGGCTACTTCGGGAGGTAGTAAGTTTCCTTTAAGCTTTAAGTGAAGGTTGATTAACTATATTGAGCACTATAGATAGGGATTCCCATTTAGATATGGATCAGGAACCTTGGAAGACTGCTTCCAACTCCTGAAATTCTGTAATATAGCCACAATGATGTCTTTCAAATCGAAACTGAGATCCCAGACCATGAAAGTACAATATATAGCCTCTTCTTCTACCCTTTCCTTGTAAATCAGGCAGAATCACAGAATCTCAGGCCCTTTTCACAAGATAAGCTTCTAGAAAAGGGGTTGCCAGAGTTTCTGAAGTTGGGAACCTTCTCTTTATCATATGGTGCTGACTCAAGTGGGTCCCCAGCGTGATGGTGAAAATACAGCAAAAATGCATCCATAATTTGTCATTAAACTCTGAAAGATACCCCCAGGTATTCATGCATTCTATTAAAACATCAATTTCAGTTAGAGGGGGAACCTTGTTTTTTTCATATGTGTATATATACTGGGTATCCCAAAAATTTTAGTGCAACACATATGCTGTATTTTAAAATACCAGTGAAATCTTAAAAAGTATCTTAAAAAAGTCAACTAGTTAAATGCCTACATTAATTTATTTCCTAGAGTGTTTTTCCTAAGTCCAAAGATATGGACCTCATTCTTCAGGCTCTTCTCAAGGCACGATGAATTTCCATAAATGATTTAAAATAGCAACATCCAAAAACACTCCTATAGGGTCAGTCTGGTCCCAGTACGGTTTAACTTTCTTTTTCCACAGAGAGGCAAGATCCTTTAGACTGAACACTAGACTAGGAAGGTTAGCTATCTGGCTTCCTGTTTTGCCTCCGCTGCCGACAGGAACACAGTAGAGACCTTTCCACTTGTGCTTCAGTATTCTCTTCATCTGCAAAAATGGTGATAAAACCTTGCTGACCTCATATGAAGATAAGGATATTCATCCATTATACTTTGAACTAAGCCTAGGTAAAAAGTATGTATGTCATGGATTCTCCAAAGGTCTTCTCCAGACCACATGGTAATTCCTATGAATCCAGTCCTTGACCTAATAATAAATAGTTTATTTCAGGAACACTTAAGGGTGGGGTAAGCAAACGGAATAGTGAGATTCAGAATCTGAGACAATTCAGCCTTGACTGGCATGTTCCAAAGCTACTTCAATATTGCTATGGTTATTGTGACTGTTATTATTTGATGAGAGTTGACAGACTGCTGTGAAATTGTAATATATAACTGTGGCTTTAAAAACACCATTTTACTGTCATTAAATGAGTCCTTTTACACAAATATTATAATTTCTTCTAAAAATGCATACAAGTCAATCTGAAGCTTGAAAAAAGGGAAAAAAAGACACACCCTTCTACCTACTGAAAAATCTTTTCTATAAACAAGCAGCTCAAAACTAATGTTAATTAGGAGGGGAAATTAATAAGCAGCTTTTTTCCCAGTCTGACAGATGATAAAGGCCCTGTGCCACTCACTGAGGGCCAGACAGTGGTGCTGCTTTTCCACTGGGCTCAATAGTATAGATGCACAATACAAGGAAAGACCAGAGACAGAAAAGAGATTACATTAGGAATCAAGAGCCCAAAGCCACTGACAAGGTCAGAGTATGTTAAATCAAGACCAGGAAAAGAGCTTGGTTACAGCCTGGAAATAGGACCAGAGATTTTCAAGGTATAAGGTATACAAACCCACTAAACCTCCCCCCCACCCCCGACACCTTTTCTCGTGCTTTCTCCCCACCTCCCTCCAACCATCCATCACCAGCCGCCCCCATGGCCATACAAGAGGCCTGGTTAAGACAGAAAGAACTTTTGAGCTCTGGAGGTCTGAAGATCTACGTCTGGATTCCCAGCTCTGCATGTATTAGCTACGGTAACCTTGGACAATTCACTTAACTTAGCTGGGCCTCAGTTTCCTCATCTGTAAAATGGGGGACCACCTGCTCTGCTCTTCACGGGGTGGCGGCTAGGATTAAATGAGATAATGCATGTGAAAATTCCTTCCCCCTCACTACAAATATCAGGTGCTGTTATCGTTGTTATTGGAGTCAACCCCTCCCCACTTTCCTCCACCCCCAAACCATCCCAACCCACCATCCTCCCCCTCACAGTGCGGTGTCATTTCGGGCACGGATAACGACCGTGGGGGACTGTGAGCGTCTGGCTGGGGCAGGGCCCCTCCACCCCTCCCGTCCATTTCAAGGCGTCCCCCAGGGCAGCCCCCCACCCCCAGGCCCGGGGGCCGGGGGTGGGGCAGCGCTTCGGTATCAGCGGGTGAATTTCGCCGCTCCCGGCCCCCGCAGGCGGTGGCGGCCACGACCGGGCACACTCACCGATCTGCCCGATGAACTCGATCTTGATGCCCTGGTGCTCCAGACGCTTGTTGGGGTTCTTGAGCGCGAGGCTCACCTTCCCGGACACGGTCTCCCCATCGTAGAAGAGGAAATATTTCTCCTTCTTGCCATCCTCCGTCTTGTGCTCCGCTCGCTTCCTGCTCTCGGCATCGCTCAGCAAGATCTCCACCTCAGCGCTCTGCCCGAAGCCAAAGAAGCTCATTTCCCCGCTGGCCGGCCGGCCTGGCCTGGCCCGGGCAGGGGCTGGCGACGGCGCACCCGCTGCGGGGCTGCCCGGGCGAGGCGAGGCGGACGCGGGAATGCAACGCCCCGAGCACAGGCGAACGTCCCCGCCGCGGCCCCCGGAGCAGCACGGAGCCAAGGAGGCCCAGCGCGCTGGGTGCACTCCCTGCAAAGCCCCCCAAGGAGCCGGCCCCCCAGCCTCCGCCCCGGGCACGCACGGCTTGGCTTCGCTGGCGACGCGGCAGAGGGGGGCGGGGGTCCTGGGCGAGGAGAACCAGTCTCTAGCCCCGATATGCGCGTGACTCCAGGCGCATGCGCGCCGCCCCTCCCTCCGCCCTTCTCCTCCCCTCCCTGAGCTCACTGCGCAAACGTAGCGGAATGAGGTCGGGGCTCCGTTCTTGGGGAACTTCGAGGGCCTTATTCGAGTTCCATTAGGATTGCCAGCCCAGCGGAACGGTAGCTTCTTTGGGCGGGGGGGTGCTGAATTTCATCTTCCATTTTAATTCCCTTCCCCCGAAGAGGGTGCACATCCCGCCAACACCTCCATACCCTCTGACTAGGAGGCCCTTGGCGCATGCGTAGGCCAAAGGGACAAAGGTGATGATCAGTTCCCATTTGTCTTTACTTCGGATATCCTGGAAACTTTTTTCACCCTCAAGTGAAGGGGGCGAAAATTTTGGTTTGTCACTAAATGTATCGTTTCCCCGCTAAAAAAAAAAAATAGAAAAGACATCATCTGTTGACCTTAGACAATTACTTCCTTACTGAGTCGCCTTCCGGCTGCCGCCATTCTATGCACTGCCGTCAAGGGCTGTTGCGGATTGGCCAATGGAGAAGGGGCTCGGGGGGTTGTGGTTGGCTGGCGGGAAAAGGCCTTTGCGCAGTGATTGGTCGACGTGAAAGGGACGGAGCGCGCGCGGAGCAGGTTTTGAAAGTAGACCCAAGACTGCTGATCCATCGGACTTATGGCGCTGCGAACGAATCTCGAGAGCTGCTTGGGCCGCTGGTGCCCCTCCGGCATCTGCCTAGGTGAGGAAACAGAGAGAGAGAGGGCAGGCCCCAGAGGGGTAGGGGAGGCGGACTGAGAAAGGAATGGAACCCAGCCATCCTCCTGCCCCCAGCCATTGGCAGACAAGTCCCGCCCTCATCCCCTGCCTGGCCCTTGAGAGGGCGGTGGGAAATTGGAAGCTTCTGTGGATCCCCCTATGTGGGCATTCCCTCCACGGGTAACGATCGCTGTCCATTCACTCTCCTGAAAATCTTAGCTTTTATCGAGGTTCTACTGCGGGACTCGGGTTCCGTCTCTCTTGGACCAGCCTATTTGCTTGGTCATTCATGCATTTCTTTGACATCTTCATGCTATTTCTTGCTCGCTCTGTGTCTTACATGTTGTTGAAAAGAGGCATCATAGTATGATGGCTTGAAGGCCGGGCTTGGGGTTAGAAAGACCAGAGTTAAAACTCTGCCTCTGACACACAACTAGCTGTGTGATTGGGTAAATCATTTAACTTTTTAGTGGGGCAGGCAGTCGCTGAAGTGCATCTCTCTTGGATATTAATGAAATGACTGGTTTGAACCAGTGATTTTGCAGTCCTTTTATTTATGCCCTTTTTACTGTCCGGACAGTAGTTCTCGTTCACTTGGTTTTTTCCTGTCTTGTTTATTAGACTGAACTCTTTGGAATGCTTGTGGATCTCAACTGAGAGTATATACTATGTTGTAGGTCTGTCTCCTCCCCTTTTTTAAAAAAAATAAGTTTTTATTAATGTGTTTGGTTCTTTTACATCACCAAAACTTTCCCCAGTATCCTTTCCTTCTCCCTGAAAGCTATCCTATATGACAAATGGTATATTTATTTATAATATAGTTAATTTCATTAAATATTTCCCAATTACATGTAAAATTTTTTAACAATCTTTTTTTTTTAAATTTTGAGTTCCAAATTCTCTCTCCCCCCAGGCAATAATTTGATATAGATTATACATGTGAAGTCGTGCAAAACACACAAATAGTATTTTTAAAGAAATAACAAGAAGAGGAGAAAACCAGCATGACTAATCAGTACCGTGTTTTTGAATCCTAATGCCATTAATAATCCAGTTCTACTTAGGAAGAGGCTGGTAGTGTAAAGAAAGAAGACCTGGATTTGGAATTAGGAGACCTAAGGTTGGATCCTATCTGCTAATTACTAGTCAGTCAATTAGGAAATATTTGTTGTTAATTGGTGTCCAACTCTTCCTGAACCCATTTGTGGTTTTCTTGACAAAGATACTGGAGTAGTTTGCCTTTTTCTCATCCAGCTCATTCTATGCATGAGGTAGCTGAGGCACATGGTTAAAGTGACTTCCTGTCCCCCACTGGATTCCTTTAAGCCCCAGCTAAAATCACCTATTTCCAGCCCCATTTAACTATAGTGCCCTTCTTGCTTTTAATTATTTCATATTTATCCTGTATATAGCTTATTTGTACATTTTTGTTTGCTTGTCTCCCTCATTAGAGTATGATCTTAATACAGTGCTTGACATACAGTAAGCACTTAATATTGTAGGCACCTAGGTGGCCCAGTGAATAGAGGGGCTGGCCTGCAATCAGGAAGACTCATCTTCCTAAGTTCATATCTGGACTCAAAGACTAGCTATGTGACCCAGGGCAAATTGCTAAACTCTAATTGCCTCAGATTTGGGGACACCGTTTATATGCATGTTATCTCTCCTAAGGTTAGACTGGAAACTGCAGGGTCTAAGACTTTATTTTTCTCTCCTGCTATTCTTTTCCTTTCAGTGCCTAACATTGTATATATACATATACAAAATATATACAGAACAGATAAAAGATAATTTTGGGAGAAGGTGCCAGCTAGCACTTAGGGGACAAGTGGCAATGTTTAACTTAGAAAATGTCACATTGAAACAAACTAAAGATCCACCTGGTTCCAACCTTGTTATTAGAAGCAGCTGGTGATATAATGACTAGAGCTGCTACAAAGGTGTATCTTCTTCTTGGAACTACTAGGAAACCAGTGTCACTATCTGTGTGATCTTGAGCATGTCACTTAACGTCTAATGGCCTCAGTTTTCTCATCCTTAAAATGAGGATTTGGACTGGATGACCTCTGAGGTACCTTCCAGCTCCAAATTTGGACCCTTATGCTCTTTTAAAATGAATCCCAGGGAGCAGCCAAGTGGCACAGCGGATAGAGCACCAGCCCTGGAGTCATGAGGACCTGAGTTCAAATCCAGCCTCAGACACTTGACATTTACTAGCTGTGTGACCCTGGGCAAGTCACTTAAAACTAGCCAAAAAAAAAATTGAAAGTAAGTAAATAAATAAAATGAATCTCACGTTGATAACTAGGTCAGTCCTGTCTTAATGTTTAGTTGCTTTAATTTGGAGGGAGGAGAGGGTACGGGGGTGGGAATGATGTTATTTAGTGCCAACCAGGTCCTATGAGCTTTCTGAGTCTTCTTGGAGAGAGTATATGTGATACATATAAGTTGGGAGGGTTATGTGTAGTCTGGCATTCTTATTACTGAACCTGATTTCCCAATGTATTCTTCATTCCTTTATGCGTACTTTTGCATTGAAGTTACCAAGTATAAGGGCAGATGTTGACTTAATGTGGAAGACATTGAGTACTTTGTAAGATTTCCTCATCTCCCCATTCTCTACAGTGAATGTAGGCACATAAAATGCAGTTAGTTACCTTGATGGTGGCTCTTTTGCAAATGGTCAGTATGAGCAAGACCAGGTGTCCTAGGAAATGATGTATCTGTTGCCTTTGAATATATAATGAAACCATTTCATTTATATGCTTTTCCAAGTAGAATTTGTGAGCTGCCTTCCATTTATTTAATTACAACTTCCATTGGGTTTCATGTACGTAGCCAAAATGTCAGTGTTCTCTACTGTGAAGGAAATATCCTACCCTGAGGAAATGTCAGAAGGCTTGAACAACTGAAGAACCTCCTAATTGTGGAACACTTTAAACTTCTTGAAGCATCTTTGCATCTGCTGCTGATTTAGTACAGTATCTCTGTGTAGTATTCGCCATAAAATTATATGATCTGAATTATTCACATAAAAAAGAAAACATAAATGTTAGCAATAACTGATATTTAGGTAGTATTTTAAGATTTATAAAGGGCTGTACATAAGTTATCTCATTTGAGACTTAACAGTAATCCTGTGAAGTAGGGTACTACAGGTGGTATTCCATTTTACAGATGAGGAAATTGAGATTGAGAAGATAATTGGTTTGTCCATGGGTTGCATAGCTTAGTAAGTGTTAGAAGTTAAGTTTAAACCCTAACTCCAAGTCTGGCACTCTTATCCATTATGTTCTGTTGCTGCTAATCTTTTTCTTGATCTCTTATCTTAGTCCTTCTGAAGATTTGTATAATATTTCTCTCTCTGTCTCTCTATATATACATTTAAAGTTAATTGTATAGTATTCATTTTTATATTTGGCTTCTTACTTTCATTGCTTTATATATTTATAAAAAAATTTATATGCATTTTTACATATTCCCTGGTGTTCCTCGTATGTGACGTGTTTTGAAGGTAGTGATAGTTACATTGTTATACCAGAGTGTGTTCTGCCCATTTGCAAGTTTGTAGACATGCATAGTTTGGTTGTTTCCAAGATTTTAACTATTAAAAATAAAGCAACTGTGAATATTTTTGCAAATTTTGTCCCTCCCCCCCTTTTAATAGCATTTGGTGGTGAATTTTTGAGAAGATATGAATGAGAGTTGGAAAAGAGGGATGGAAAAACAGGGATGGGTTTCTATCTGTGCATTATTGGTGAGAATTTTTGAATCAGTGAGATCATAAATCCATTTGAGATTTGAGTAATAAAATACTTAAGATATAGTTCCAGTTGTGGGATCATTGGGTCAAAGGTTATGATCAGTTTATAATTTTTATTGTCTTTTGCTAGTGTGTTGTCTAAAAAAAAAATCTCATCACCTTCCGGTTCTGCCAACCATGTAATATATTTTTCCCAGCAACACTGAATTTTTTTTTTTTTGACAATTTGATGGGCATAAAGGAGTACTGCAAAGTTGTTTTTATTGTTGTTTCTTTGATCATTAAGCAGTTTAGACAATTTTTGAAGTGATTATTTATCATTTACTTTTATCCTTTATATTCTTAACATCTTTTAAAGCTTAACTCTTATGCCCATGATGAAGCCCTTAGACCTCTCCAAGAACTTATCATGTAACGATATTGTATGTTTTGGTTATATGTCTGCAGATTATTTATCCCATTATTAATTCCTACTCGCCAAGGGTGTAAGGTCCAGACTGAGTCTTCTCCAAACTTTATATACATTGTAATTCTTGTAATACATATAAACTTCTCATGTATGTACTCTTCAAATTTCTCCAAACCCCTAGCATGGTGTTCTATACACAGTAGATACTTGATACATGTGTGAATGAGGCAATTAATGAACTTGTTTCACCTTTTGAAAATTCAGTTCATATCTTTTGGCACTTTATTCATTGGAAAATAGATACTGCTCTTATAAATGTCAGTTACTTAAATTTGATGTGAGACTTTTTTTAAATATTTACTTTGAAAATATTTTTTCCCAATCTCTTTTTTATTTTAGTTATATTGATTTTTGGTGAATAGTTTGCTATTTTTGTAAAATAAAATCCATATATTTTGTTTACAATAATATCTTCTTTTTGTTTAACAAATATTTCCCCCCATGCAGTTGGTTAGATTTGTTAGTTCCTTTTTCTCCTAGGACTTTAAGTGATATTTTGATATTTACATTGGTATCTTAAAAGATTTTACAATCTAATTGGGAAAACAATACAGGAAACAACAATCATAGTATTTTTAGAACTCTGTATTGCTCCCTCTGAAACTCTTCTAGCACAGCCCTTTAAGGTAGGTAACAAGGTATTACTATTGGCATTTTATAGATGAGGCAACTTGAGTTTCAAAAGGTTACCAAATATAAAAGGTGTAAGAGTGTCAGAAAAGTAACTTGTCCAAGTATGTGCAGCTAATTAGTGTTATTGGCAGGACTAATATTGTATTCTTTTCACTATACTATATTGCTTTTTAGCTTAGTAAGTTCTTCAGCAGGATAGTGATGTGATAAAGCATTTTATAAAAAATAACATGGTAACTATATGCATAGACTGAACAATTGAAGAAGAGTTAGGAAGTTGCTTTTATATGTTGGTAAACAAGGTAACCTCACTGGTTTCCTGGTATCTGAACTCTCCCCTCCACTATGCATATTGCTATCATATTTACCTTTCCTAAAAATTGATGCTTAATATTTCTAGTGAACCTTACCTCTTTACCTAATTTTATACATGCTTAGGGATTACATGTCTCTTGTTTTTCTTAATTCAAGAGAGGCAGTGTGGTGGCATGGAGATCATTCTGCAAATAATTATTAAGCCCTTCTTATGCCAAATACTGGGGAAATAGGGGTGGTGGGAGAGAAAAATACAAGAATGAAATAGTCCCTGCCCTT
>NW_020954591.1:23577080-23942198 GCF_900497805.2 Vombatus ursinus
AGTGCCTAGCACCCTATATACACATATACAAAATATACACAAAACAGATAAAAGATAATCTTGGAGGAAGGCAGTAGCCAGCATTTTTGGGGTAGGTGACAGTGTTTAACTTAGAAAGTGGCACATTGAAACAAACTAGGGATTCAGTGAAATCCTTTGTTTAGCTTTTTAAGCCCTTTACAACCTGGTCCCAACCTATTTTTCCAACCCTGTAATGAGGGGTAGCTAGTGGAGCCACCATTAGAGGTGACTGGATTGAGCACTGGGCCTGGAGTCAGGAAGTCCTGAGTTCAAATGGGACCTGAGAAATTTACTATGTCTGACACTAGACAACTCATTTAACCTCTGCCTGAGCATCCTCAACTGTAAAAAATGGAATAATGATAGCACCACATTGTTGTGAGGATCAGGTGAGATAATATTTGTAAAAAGCATATAGCCCACTATCTACCTAGCACATAGTAGTTGCTATATAAATGCTTTCCCCCTTCCCTTGCTTTTGCACACCGAAGGTTAGACTGACCTTATATTGTAGCTCTTCCTCACCGAGAGTGGAGGAGTGGGGGGCACTCAATTTCTGGTCTGTAGGCTTTGTTTTGGCTGATCTCTATACTTTGATGTCAGACATATGCTTAAGCCAGTTTGAACTGGCTATGATTGTTAAATTTTTGGTGTAAACATTTACACCTTGGAAATGGGCAAAATACAAGTCAGGACTTAACATGTTTGTTTCTTTTTAATTGTGTAGACTTAAGAAAGTGAAGGAAAAATTTTAATAATCAGATCAAATTTGAAAATGTAGTGTGCACCCAATTTTTGGGGGCTGCAGATTGTTAAACATTAACCAGCACACCTCTGCCTCTTAGTATCCCTTTGTTCCCATTAAAACTTAGTTGCCAGTGCCTTTCTTTCTATTACCTTGTATTTATTTTGTGTGTATTTTTATGTACTTCATGCATATGGCGTCCTTGATAGAATGTCAGCTCCTTGAAAGCATCGACTATTTAATTTTTGTATTCCCAGAATATATGTTTAATCAGTAATAGGTGCTTAATCAATGCTTATTCATTGAGTGAGAAGCAGAAGTGAAGAAAGGGAGTGAATTCAGAAAAGGTACATATAGTCTCATGTTTGAGGAATAGTTAAGAATGCCAGTTTCACTAGACTACTGTGGGTGTGAAAGGGTAAGATGTGTAAGAAGTCTAGGAAGGTAGGTTGGGGCCAGGTTGTGAAGGGCTTTAAAAGACAAACAGAGGAGTTTATATTTAATCCTAGAGGTAGGGAACTTGTGGAATTTATTAATCAAGGAAATGATATGGCAGATTTGTGCTTTAGATCGGCATCTGTGTGGAGGATCATTTAGAGTGGGGAGAGACTGTAGGCAGGGAGACCAATTTGATGGTTAATGAAGTAGTCCAGGCAAGAGGTCATGAGGGCCTGAACTGGGGTGATAAACTGTGAATGGAATGAAGTATGGGAGAAAGTTCTGTACTCCATGTTTTAGGCACAAACATGTCAGAAATAATTTTTGCTAACTTAGATTAAACAAATTCTGAACATTTCTGTTTAGAGAGAAGGGGCACCAAAGACCAGCAGTTATGCCATGACTTCGAATATCTCTCTAACCCTAGCCATTTTGGAGTTTGGGTTTATAACATTCTTAAACAATAGACAAAATTCTATAGTCAAGATTGACCAAAGGTTCAGAGTTTAGGTAACAACAAACAGTTCAGTTAATGGTTTGCTTCATCCAACAGAACAAGAATCACTTAACTTTCAGCAGACCCTAGAAAATCATTTTTCTAAAATCATTCAATCTCTCTTTGACCATTCATTCCCTTTAAGAATCCTTTCTACATGATCAAAGGTGAATTTAGGAAACACTTCCATTAACTGATTATTACTTTAATCCCTTTAGGGAAGAGTCCTGCTGTTTTGGGGAGTGGAGCCTTGGGTGGGTTAGAAAATGGTTATTGCTTTGATAAGAAAGATGTTGAAAGATTTTAGCCGTGGGTGTTTTTTGAATTGAATATTTAAATTGAATAGTTAAAGAAAGATTGATAGAATTTCTCATTCAAATTAATTCTAAGGCTAGGATACTGAGGAAAATGCTTTCTTAATATTTCTAAAAGAGGGGGAAATGAGGCATAGGGAGAGCTTTGTCTTTTAGATTCTAGAGATGTTGTGGAGGTAAACATGGAATGATTTGGCGGTTGAATGTATATGTGGGGTGAAGGAGGGAAGGATAATGCCAAGGCTGAGAATCTTGATGCCTGGAGGGATGGTGGTTTCTTCTACAGAATTAAGGAAATTTAAAAGAAAGGTGGATTTAGGGATTTAGTTGATGAGTTCTCATTTGGACATGTTGAGTTTCAAATGTCTATGGAACATCACTATTGGCTGTGTCATCAGCCATGAGATAATGAACCTATAGAAGCTGATTATGTCACCAAGAGAGTGAATGTAGAGAAAGAAGAGGTTCTGGACCAAGCTGGGGTGTTCACCCCGGGTTAGGGAGTGTGATGGGATGATGATCTAGCAATGAAGATTAAGAAGTGGTATGACAGATAGGAAGAGAATCAAGAAAAAGCAGTGTTAGAAAAACTCTAGGGAGTGTCTAGGAGGAGAGAGGGGTAAACGGTGTCAAATGCTGTGGAGAGGTCAAAAAGGAGGAAGCTTTAGGAAAGGCCATCAGATTTGGCGGTTATGAGATCATCATTTACTTTGGAGAGAGCTGTTTTAGTGGAATGATGGAGTTGGCAGCCAGATTTGGGGGGAGGGAGTGTTGAGATGTGAATTAGAGGAGAGGAAGTCTGGACAACGAGTGTTGGTCATTCTTTCTAGGCATTTGACTGAGAAAAGGAATAGAGATATAGAGTGATTTCTTGAGATGATCGTAAGGTCTAGTGAGAGCCTTTTGAAGGATGGGAGAGATTTGGGCTTGTTTGTAGGCATCATGGAAGGAGCCAATAGATAGGAATTACACTGGACTTTAATACCAGCTCTGTTACTTAGCAGCTGTGTGTCTATGGGCAAGCTATTTTGCTTCTGTTACACTTACATTTCTTCATTTGTAATAGGTGGATAATATTTCCACCTACCTCCCAGGATTGTGAGAATCAGATGATGTAATGTTTGTCAAATCTTGCTTCATAAATGTGAACTGTGGTTATTCTTAGTAAGAACGCTATTGATTAATTAATACTTGCTCGGCATTGAGTGCTTGCAGTTCCTAGCACTACATTATATCCTTTGCATCGATGAAGTATTGCATTAACCTGACTTCTACCAAGTAACACCAGAGGTACCTTTTATGGTTCTTCTCTACCAGATTGATCTATTTGTCTTGAAAGTAGCTTTCTATTTGTGCTTTTGAATATAGCATAATATGATCTAGAATTCTGGTTGGCCCTGTCCAGATAGAAGAGAGAAAATTACTTTCTCTCAACAGTATAGCTGCAGTTGACATTAAAATAATTATTTCCTTAATTTTTTATTTCAATGAGTATTTTCAAATAATGTGTTTCCTTTATATGGGAGTGGTGGTGGATAAACCCCTACTATAAAGGTAAACAAAGAACGTGACTAATGCTTTTTAAAAAACCTTTTATTGAACATGATCAGAGAATGTTAAAGACTAGAAAATGTTAATCTTTTTTTCCTGCTGAGGATTTATTAATTTCATTTACAATATTTTACCGCCAGCATGGGTGGACACAGTCTGGGAACTGGATTTCATGGAGACTGAACCTTTGGATCCCAACATTGAAATGCAGATCACAGAGGATGGACTATATGCATTCGCTGAACTCTATGAGAATCTTTTTCCTTTTGCTACTCAAGAACATGGAACCACAGAGGTAAAAAACATGCTGATCATTTTTAGGTTTGAAATAAAAATGGCTGTTACATTAAAAATGTAACTCATGTAACATGAATAGTACTGTAGGAATTATATGAAAGACACGTAAACTTCATAAGCCTTTGGGTCTTGTGTAGACTTTACGTATTTCCCTGTGCTTTCTTGCACAGTGCTCAGCTCTTCAAAGAACTCAAAGCAATAACAATTTGTCAAACTACAAGAGTAAAATAAACAATGTGAAAAAAGCATAAGACCAAAAAGAATTATATGGTAATCTCATCTGAATTGGGGCAGGTAATTTAACCTCTCTTGAATTGTTTTCTCAACTATAAAATGAAGAAATTGAACTAGATCAGGGGTTCTTAACCTTTTTTGTTTCACTATCCCTTAGGCAGTCTGGTGAAGCTATGGACTCCTCAAAATAATGGTGTTTTTTTAAAAATGAATAATATAAAATATACAGGATTGCAGAGGAAACCAATTATATTCAAATATGATTGTCAAAATATTCTAAAAATATATTCACAGACCACAAGTTAAGAATCCCTGGAGATTATTTCTGACCTTACATATATCTCTTTTTAAAAAATCCAAATCCAAATGGCAATACATTTTTGCTTCCTCCATTTTAGGAAAATCCAGCTCCCTAAACAGATGAGTGATTATTTTCATTACTGACTGATTTACACAAACACTTAAAAAAAATTATCAAGTTACTTAAGTGCTCCTAAGTACTGTTTTTAGATATCATTGATTACTTAAGGGAGTAGGTGGTATAAAAGAAACAGGACAGAGAAACTTAGTGTTATGAACCATTGCAAATTGCTGATCAATCAGAAATGAAGATTAAATACCTTTACAATATTTGATATATATATAGCTTTTCAGAAATAAAGCTCTTAAGTAAAATCAACACCAAAAAAACTTTGTGCCAACTCAGTTAACTGCTATTTACCTTACTTCTGTAAGGAAGCAAGAAGGTCCAGGTAGAATTCTTCTGATCTCTTGGATTTCATTCAAGGGGTTCACTTTGATAACTTCCTGACCACCTGGAGGACAAAATAGTAGAAATGGTTACTTTGTGGGGTTTTTTACCCCTCTCTTCAGTTGGTGTATTGAAATGGTTAGGATTTTCTGAGTCAGGAACGAGGATGGGAAATAGACTTTGTATAAGGGTAGTAGTTTCAGTCATCTGCTGGTAACTTGCTGAGGAGAAAAGAGGGACAAGACTGACCAGTCCCCACCTCAGTAAATTAGCACATTTCCGAAAAGACATCATAGTTCATGTGACATTTAAAAATTTTCTCCAACTCTTGACTTTTCTTTTTTTATTTTTTAAGAGTATTTGGACCATCTTTAAGGAGAACAATATTTCTCAAAATGTACTTGTGGCCCTTTTCTATCACTTTGTTGAAATAGTCCTTAAGAAAAATGCCACCGTGCAAGATCGGGAATATGGTCTGCATGCTGCTGGGCTTTACTTTTTGTTGCTTGAAATCCCAGGTAAGTGAACGTGATTCAATCAATCATATCTACTACCACTTTGTTTTTCTGCATTGTTTTTTCTTACAACCCAAGTGTTCCTTGTTTTCTTAATTCCTCATTTGAAAATAAAAAATTTCCTTCCTTCCCTCTCTCCCTCCTTCACTCCTTCCTTCCTTTCCTCCTTCCTTCCTTTCTTCTTTTCCTTCCTTCCTTTTCTTCCCTTCCTTCTCTTCCTCTCATCCAGGGTGGAAGTGCAGGTGCTGCTCACTTGACCTAATCCTACTACTAGTTGAAATGGAAGTTTTGACATGTTCTGTTTCCATCTTGAGCTACTTCACCCCTCCTTAGCCAACATGGTGTCCCCTGCTCCTGCGAGCTCACTGTGATGGTGTTTTTTTCTGTTGTTTCAATCACGTATGATTCTTCCCTGACCCCATTTGGGGTTTTCATGGCAAAGATATTGGAGTGGTTTGCCAGGTCCTTCTCTAATTCATTTGACATGAGGCTCTATAGAACTTTGGAGTTGATTTTGTGACATGGGCAACTCTGGCACAGGACAGCCAAGCATAGCATGGCCACATCAAAGAAGGTGCTGTGTTCTGTGAGCAGAGCAGAATTGCAATAGCTCAAAAGAAATAGGATTTGCACAGATTTAGAGATATCTCCACTCCAAATATTCATGTAGACTTTTTGTGCTCGTCCTGTGATAGAGTCTTCCAAGCTTGTATTGATCTGATCAGCCATAGTTGGACCCCAACATAGTGATGTAATTTTGGTCCTTTTTGAGGACAAGGGACGACAACCACCATTTTAAAGATGAGGAAACTGAGGCAAACAGGATTAAGTGACTTGCCCAGAGTCATGCAGCCAATAAGTGTCTGAGGCCAGATTCAAACTCAGAAAAAAAGAATCTTCCTGACTTCATGCCCAATGCCCTATCAACCACATTACCTAGCTGCCTTCCTGATACTCAGTTTAGTGAGGATAACATGATTTGGTTCACTGAAGTTCAGAACTCCTTATCTCAAGAGATCTGCTAGCCTCAAGCCACCCTGGTAGCTGGGACTACAGGTGTATACCATTATGCTCAGCAAAAATAAAGAATTCTGAATCTGTATCTCTTTAAATGGGAAAACAAAAGATCATTTATTCAGCAATTACTCAAGAAACTTTCATGAATGTAGCATTGTGTTAGGTGTTGGAGGAGATAACAAAATTCAAAAGAGAAAGCTCATCGCCCTGAAAAGCTTAGAGTTTAGATGAAAATAATTATATAGAAATTAGGGAGTTACAAAAGAAAGTGGGAGAGTAAAGGCAATATGGTATGGTGAGGAGAACTAAATTTATAGTCAGGAAACTTGGATTGAAATCATTCTTCTGACCTTTACTAGTTTTGTGACCATAAGCAAGTCATTTAATTTATATGGACCTCAGTTTCCTTATCACTCGGAAAAGAAAAAATTGCATGTGTTGCCTAACTCAGGATTATTGTCAGCATTCTGTAAACATTAAATGTAAACATATGTGAAGCTTCAGGGGGATCAGTGAAGTCTTTATAAGTTATGATTTAAAGGTTAGAAATTAGATTTAAAGGTGGGAATTCAGCAGGCAAAGCAGTAGTGGAAGGGTGGTCATTTCAGTCTGACAACAGGGCATGGATGCAGGAATGCTCAGGAGGTACTTGGCAGGCAGAGATGGAATCTGCTCTGGCTAAAGCTTAATGTATAAGAAGGGAGTAATAGGGAGAGACTATTAGAAAGTAGGTGATACACGATTGTGAAAGGTCTTGAATACCAAGCAAGGGAGTTTGAATTTTCCTCAGTAGCCAGTAGGATGTGAAGGATTTTGAGTGGAGGTTAGACATGACTGATCAGGTTATTCTGGCAGCAGTATAACAGATCTTCCAATGAGGTATTTTACATTTTCTTCTATTTTTTCATTCTTTTGATTTTGTTTGACTCATTTTTGATTTCTCATAGAGTCATTAGCTTCCACTTGCCCAATTCTAATTTTTAAGGAATTATTAGCTTTTGTACCTCCTTTTCCATATGGCCACTTCTATTTTTAAAGTTGCTTTCTTCAGTCAGTTTTTGTGCTTCCTTTTCTAAGCTGTTGACTCTCTTTTCATAATTGTCTTGCATAACTCTCATTTCTTTTCCCAATTTTTCTTCTACCTCTCTTACTTGATTTTTAAAATTCTTTTTAAGCTCTTCTAAGAGGACTTTTTGGGCTTGAGACCAATTCATATTCCCGTTTGAGGCTTTATATGTAGGCATTTTGACATAGTTGTCCTCTTCTGAGTTTGTATTTTGAGCTTCCCTGTCACCGTAATAGCTTTCTATGGTCAGGGCTCTTTTTTGGTTTTTTGCTCATTTTAAAAGTTGAGTTCTGCTCCTGAGATACAAGGAGCACTGTCCCAAGCTTCTTGCACTGGGCCCAGAGGCCTGGTCACTGGCTTGCAGTGCTGGGGCTTCTGGAGCTGGTAGCTTGCTCACTGTGTTAGAGTAGCCTGGCCTAGCCATGCCTATTGTGCCTTGGGTTCTGGGGCTGGCAGTTTGCCTACTGGGGCTGGAGGCCTCACAGCTGGCCTGTTGAGCCAGAACTTTGGGGCCTCACTTGCTGATCTGTGCTGTGGCTAAGAGTCCTGCTGGCTTGTCCAGACACTGCCTGCAGTGGGCTGTGCTCTCCTTTTACCCATGTGAGACGGACCTTTCCTGAAGTCCTTCTAAGTTTTCTTGGGCTAGAAAATTGTTTCACTCTGTCTTTTTGTGGATTCTGTCCCCCCGGAATTCTTTTAAGAGGTTTGATTTAACATTGTTTCCGAGGGAAACTGGGGAGAGCTCAGGCAACATCCTGGCTCCTTTCCACCACCTTGGCTCCATCTGCCACCCCCACCCCCCCAAAACAGTATAACAGATTGATTGGAAAAATGGAAAGAATGGAGATGGAAGAAGAAAAGAAGATACTGTTATAATTTTCCATGTTTATGGTGACAAGGCCTCATACTAAGATTGATGAAATGAAGAGGATATATGTGAGGTGATGAGCTTTACAAGATTTGGTAATGTGGGATTTTAAGTTGTCCAACCTACAATAAAAGAGACTGAAGCGGAGCTCTAAGCCAATGGCACTTCATTAAAGGCTCCATGGTCCCCTCAAATGAAGTTTACCTCAAATCCTCCCCATCATCTGAGATGCTCCCTTCTTTCAGGGCCTTATTTTTATAAAGCTTGATACCAGATTTGATACTTGAACACTATAGAGGGACCACACAAAATATAGAGTCCCATTGGTTTATGGACCTTGCTTCAAAGGTCAAAAAGTGATGTATCAGATAGAAATGATATGTCAATAGCAGGGTCTTGGGTTGAGCAGAGCATGGAGCATCTCCACGGACTAAGTCATCATATGATGGTCACATGCTCATAGTGGACAAGAGAAAGTGGTCCAGAGGTACAAAAATCAGTTGAGAGACTTTCTATGTAATTGAGTAACATCCGCCACACTGGGCTTGGTCACGTAACAAGGTAAAAAAAAAAAAAAGGTGCAGTGCCTCTAGTTAGCTTTCTGTGATTAAGCAAGTGAACTTCGAATCTGCAGTTCAAAGCTCTGGGGCCTAGTATACAGAACTTATAATCACTACCCCTATGGAATCATATCAAACTGATTAATACTGATTGGAATAGAATAGAGGTTCAGATGAATCATATCTCATAGTAACTGGATATAAGAGATAAAGGAAAAGAAAAAAATCAAAGATAACACCAAGGCTTTTAATATGAAAGACTGTATCATCGTATATGTAGTACCATGGATAGAAATATTGAAGTCAAAAGGAATAGCATGTTTAGGGAGAAAGATAATAAACCTGATTTCAGTTATGTGGAATTTGAGCTACCAGTGAAATATGCAGGTAAAGATGTCCTGTAGGCGTTTGGGGTATGTCTGGAGTCCAATGAGAGGTCAGGGCTGGAAATCATCTGTATAGAATCTGTTGTTGAAGCTATGGGAGTGATTGAAATTGCCAAGGGAGAGAAGAAAGTCAAGGAAGTCATTTGGGGAATAACCACATCAACTGGTTGTAAAAAAAAAAAAAAAAGATTAGGGGCTAGACAAGAAATAGTTAGAAAGGTACAAAGATAATCAGTTTTTAAAAGAATGGTAGTTCTGAATTAGGGCAGCTAGCTGGTACTGTTGGTAGAGCACTGGGCCTTGTGTTGAGAAGACTCATCTTTCTAAGTTCAAATCTGGCCTCAGACACTTGCTAGTTATGTGACCCTGGGCAAATCACTTAACCTTATTTGCCTCAGTTTCTTCATCTGTAAAATGAGTGGGAGGAGGAAATGGCAAACCACTTCAGTATCTTTGCTAAGAAAACCCCAAAAGAGGTCAGGAAGAGTCAGACATGAATGAAAATGATTAAAACAACAACAAAGCTCTGAATTCACGAAAGGAGAGAGAGTAATCTGTAGTCAAAAGTTCCAGATGACTTAGCAGAATCAGAGATAGACAAGGACTTGAAAAAAAAAATAGTTCTTGGGTTTGTCGATAAGTGTGTAACTTATGACTTTAGAGTGGTTTCAGTGTAGTGTTGGGGTAGAAGTCATGAGGGGGTTGAGAGTATAGTCAGTTTATTGACTGACAGTAAACATTTGGTGTTTTTTTGTTTGTTTGTTTGTTTTAAGGCAATTGAGGTTAAGTGACTTGCCCAGGGTCACACAGCTAGTAAGTGTGAAGTGTTTGGTCTGAGGCTGGATTTGAACTCAGGTCCTCCTCACCTCAGGGCTGGTGCTCTAACCACTTCGCCAACTAGCTGCCGCCCAGTAACATTTGTTAATCACCTACAATGTGTCAGACACTGCTAAGTACTGCAGATTCAAAAAGGTAGATGACAGTTCTTGCTTTAGAAGAGCTTCGGATGTACTGGGAGAGATACCAAGCAAACAAATATGTACAAATAAACAAAATATAGGACAAATAGGAAATAATAAAGAGAAAAGAGGCACTTGAATTAAGAGAGCATGGGAAAGGCTTCCTGTAGATGAGATTCCCTGACTTAAAGGAGGTCAGTAGGCTTGGAGTGTATTGTTCATGGAACAGCCAAGAGGCAGTGTCATTGGATCACTGAGTACTTGGCTGGGAGTATGATGTAAGAAAACTGGGAAAGGGGGCAGAGCCAAGATGGGAGGGAAAGCAGTGACTTGCTTGAGCTCTCCCCCCAAACCCCTCCAAATACTTATAAAAAATGGCTCTAAACAAATTCTAAAGCAGTAGAACCCACAAAAAGACAGAGTGAAACAAATTTCCAGCCAAAGACAGCCTGGATGGTCGATCAGAAAGGTATATCGTGCCGAGCGGGGAGAGGAGTGCAGTTCGGCATGGGCGTGCAGGCCACAGTGAACTTGGAGCAGGCCTCAGAGGACTGAATCTCGGGCAGCTGTGGCGGTTTCCAGACTTCTCAACCCACGAACGCCAAAGACCACTTGGAAGGTCAGTGGGAAAAGTCTGTGACTGCAGTGAGAGAGGAACTTGGTCTCAGCCACAAGTCTTGAGCGTGGCCCCGGGCCGAGGCTGTTTCCTGAGCTTCTGGCCCACAGACTGAGGGGGAATCCAGTGGCTGATCAGAGGGGGATTGCAAGGATCTCTTTGCCAGTGCTGAGGCAGGAATATCTTGCTTTACCAGTGCTTGGATCTGGGTCACAGTTCTGAGGGGCGGTCCTGGGGCAAGGAGGAACGCTGGTGTGGTGGAGCACGTTGTGGTGGTGGAGAGGAAACACCTCGCCCCTTATCATAGTACCTTGGAAGAACTGAAAATTTTCAGGTTCCTAGAAGTATCTCTGAAAACAGTTGTACAACCCCCCGAAGCTTGGGACAGTACATTCTCCACATTGGAAACAGACTCTTACCTTAATAAAGAGTTTGAAACTCAAGTAATTGGTTGGGATCATAAGCAAGCAGTGCAAAAAGAGTCAGACTATATTATTTTACTTTGGTGACAAAGAAGATCAAAACCTACAACCAGAAGAAGACAACAAAGCCAAAGATCCTACATCCAAAGCCTCCAAGAAGAATATGAATCAGTCCCAGGCCTTGGAAGAGCTCAAAAGGGATTTTGAGAAGCAAGTAAGAGAAGTAGTAGAAAAATTGGAAAGAGAAATGAGAGTGATGCAAGAAAATCATGAAAAACAACTCAACAGCTTGCTAAAGGAGACCCCAAAAAATACTGAAGAAAATAACACCTTAAAAAATAGCCTAAACCAAATGGCAAAAGAGGTCCAAAAAGCCAGTGAGGAGAAGAATGCCCTAAAAAGCAAAATTGGCCAAATGGAAAAGGAAGTCCAAAAGATTACTGAAGAAAATACTTCCTTAAAAATTAGAATAGAGCAATTGGAAGCTAGTGACTTTATGAGAAATCGAGACAATGTAAAACAAATCTAAAAGAATGAAAAATTAGAAAACAATGTGAAATATCTCATTGGAAAAACAACTGACCTGGAAAATAGATCCAGGAGAGAGAATTTAAAAATTATTGGACTATCTGAAAGCCATGATCAAAAAAAAAAGCCTAGACATCATCTTTCAAGAAATTATCAATGAAAACTGTCCTGATATTTTAGAACCAGAGGGCAAAATAGAAATTGAAAGAATCCACCGATCTCTTCCTGAAAGAGATCCCCAAAGGAAAACTCCTAGGAATATTGTAGCCAAATTCCAGAGTTCCCAGGTCAAGGAGAAAATATTATAAACAGCCAGAAACAATTCAAGTATTGTGGAAACACAATCAGGATAACACAAGATTTAGCAGCTTCTACATTAAGGGACTGCAGGACATGGAATATGATATTCCATAGGGCAAAGGAGATAGAATTACAGCCAAAAATCACCTGCCTAGCAAAACTGAATATAATCCTTCAGGGGAAAAAATGGTCATTCAGTGAAATAGAGGACTTTCAGGCATTCTTGATGAACAGAACAGAGCTGAATAGAAAATTTGATTTTCAAATACAAGACTCGAGTGGAACATGAAGACGTAAACAGGAAAGAGAAAATAATAAGAGACTTATTAAGGTTGAACTGTTTGCATTCCTGCAAGGAAAGATGATATTTGTAACTCATGAGACCTTTGTCAGTATTAGGGTAGTTGGAGGGGAAAAAATTATATGTATGTATATATAGATACAGTTAGATAGATGGCATAGGGTGAGTTGAAGATGAAGGGGTCATATCTGGAGAATAAAATTAAGGGGTGAGAGGATTATACTAGGAGCAGGAGAGAGGGAGAGGTAGAACAGGGTAAACCATCTCACAATAAAAACAAAAAAAAAGGCTGTTACAGTGGAGGGGAAACAGGGGAAGGTGAGAGGGAATGAGTGAATCTTATTCTCATAGGATTTGACTTAAGTAGGGAATAACATACACACTCAATTGGGTATGGAAATCTGTCTCACCCTACAGGAAAATAGGGGGGTAAGGGGACAAGAGAGTAGGGGGGATGATAGAGAGGAGGGCAGATTGGGAAAGGGGGTAATAAGAAGCAAATACTTCTAAGGAAGTACAGGGTCAAAAGAAAGAATAAATGGGGGCGCGGGATAGGATTAAGGGAAATAGAGTTAGTTTTGCACAGCATGTCTGCTATGAAAGTGTTTTGCATAACTGCACATATATAACCTATATTTAGTTGCTTGCCTTATCAATGAGGGTGGGTGGGGAGGGAGGAAGGGAGAAAATTTAGAACTCCAAATTTTGAAAATAAAAGAAAAAAAAAGTCAGAGGGAGCTAGGTTATGGAGGGCTTTGAATTCAAATCAGTGAATTTTGCATTTGATCCTGAAGGTAATAGGCAGCCACTGGAGCTTATTCAGTGGAAGGTGAAACGGTCAACCCTATGCCAAGAAAATCACTTGGGTGGCTTTATGAAGGATGGACTGGAGTGGGGATAGAATTAAGGCAGGCAGACCCATAAGCAGGGTGTTACAATATAATCCAGGTGTGCAGTGATGAGTGCCTGCACTGGAGTGGTGGCAGGGCTGAGGAGAGAAGGGACATATTTGATTGCAAAGGCTACAGAGAGATTAAAGAGATTGAGAAATGAAAAAAGGCCATTGGATTTGTCTACTAAGAGATCATTGGTAACTTTGGAGAGAACAGTTTCATGCTCTTGGAAGGAAAGTACCAGAATCCTTCAGAGGTCAGATGATAAATTATTCTAGACCTTGAGTATAGACTCTCGGGGACAGAAAAGAAACACGTTTAGCCCTAGCATTATTCTTCTTATTGTTTGATATTTATGACGAGATTCTGTGCAAGGAAAATTTGCATATTATATGTGAACTGCAAACCAAAAGTGAATGCTTTCTTCCTTGGTCTCTGATTTCTTTCTTAATTTATTTAAATTATTCAAAAAGGGATAGGAACTGAACCTGAAATTTCATTGTTTAAGTAGTCAGTGTGTTCCAGATGAGGATACTTCCATTGTCGCTGTAAGTCAGCATTTTCACTGTGAGTTATGGTCTTAGAGAGTTGACGGTACACTCTTTGAGAGTTTGAGTGCTGTACTCAGATTCACACAAGTAGTATGGGTCATAGGCACAACTTGAAATCAGGTCTTCTTGGCTCTAAAGCCTACTCTGTCTCTACTATGTACAGTTTTCTTGGTTATTTAAAACGAATTGAAATTTTGCTTTATGGGTTTTTTTTATTCATTTATAATGTAATTGGACATATGTCAAGATCAATGAAATCTTAACCTGCTTTACTCTTTATGAACAGGTAGCATAGCTAATCAAGTGTTCCATCCAGTGATGTTTGACAAATGTCTTCAGATTCTAAAAAAGAGCTGGCCTCAAGAATCTAACTTGAGTAGGAAAAGAAAAAAAGAACATCCCAAAAGTTCTCAAGCTGATTCAAGAGGAAATAGAAAGAGAGGAAAACCACCCAGAAAAGAGGACTTTGAGGTAAGAAGAAGAAAATTTTAAAGATGTTAGTAATTGTAGGATTTTGAGATTTTTTTTTTTTTTAGCTTAGAGCTCCATGATCATTTTCCGAATCATCTTATAAAATCTTAAAATTTCAGGTCAGCTAATAAGGCTACACTACGTTGTTTGTGCTTAGCTATATATATATATTGTATCTCTACCCTCCTTCCCCCTACCCCCCCCCTTACATCCCTGCCCAAGAGAATGTGAGCTTCTTGAGGATAGTGATTATTTTTTGTCTTCATGTCCATTCCCACTGTCTAGCACAATGTTTCTCAAGTAAATGCTTAATAAATGCTTGTCAAATTGAATAGTAAAAATAGTCAATTTTTTAAAAATCCAAAAAAGCTAACTGAACAAAACAGAGTACATGTGTTTTGTAATTACTTTTCTATAGAAGCTGCTGATTTATGTATGTGATGATATAAAAGATGATTTTTATTGATATAGCCACTAGGGTTATGATTAATGCTTTATGGGGATATTTAGATGGGCTAGAGGAACCCTACTATTGTCCCCTTCCTTCCAACCATCCATTCTCATCATTGTATCACCAGACTAACAATCACCAAGTTTCTATTAAGCCTTTGTCAAGCACTGTGGTAGGTGCTGGGGACACAAATAGGTTTAATCCTTATTCTCAAGTATTCTTGCATTCTCTTTGGAAATGGCATGTATCTATGTAAGTATATAAAGACTACATGCAAGGTACTTTAATAGAAGATAGTTTAGGAAGCAGGTGGAAAGATCAGGAAAGGCTTCATGTAGAAGGTGGTGCTGGATTCAGATCCAGTCTTGGAGGAAATGATGGATTCTGTGAGGTGTAAACAAAGAAGAAATGCATTCTGGTGATAGGGGATCACCAATGCAAAGGCACAAAGACAGGAGATGGAATGTAGTATGTGGGATTCAGAGAGAAAGCTGGTTTAGCTGTACTGTAAGGTGTAGGAAAGGGAGTAATGAGGTAGCAGAGATAGATTGGGACCAGGTTGTGGAGACTTTTAAAAGCCAAAATGAAAATTTTATATTTGATCATAGAAGTAATATAGGTAGTCATAGTAGCTATAATGGAATATGAATAGTGTAGTGACATGGTCAGACCTATGCTTAAGGAAAACCACTTTGGCAGCAGTGTATAGATTGAATTGGAATGGGGAAAGATGAGATAGGGAGACCAATTAGGAGACCATTGCAATAGTTTAGGCAAGAGATGATAAGGGCTGGAACCAAGCTGATGTGAGTGGGAAGAAGGGCTCAAATGTGAGAGATTGCTTAGGTAGAAATGGCAAAATTAGATATGTGGAATGAGGGAGAATGAGGAGTGGAGAATAATGAATGCTAAGATTATGAACCTGAAAGACTGGAAGGATTGTGGAAGTATAGGGAAATTTGGAAGAGGGGTAGGTTTTGGGGGAAAGATAATGAGTTCAGTTTTGAATTTGTTAAATATATGGGACATCTAGTTTGAAATGTTCAGTAGACAGTTGGTTTATTGTGAAACTGAAGTTCAGAAATCCAGTTAGTCTCTCCTCCGTTTCCATGTACTTCTGATACTGGGTCCCTGCGTTTTCTGTTGATTGACTTAGGTAAGCTTCCTTCCTTTTTGTTGAAGTGAAGTAATAAGTGAAGACTTATGTTATTTTTATTCATGGTTAATTTTTGGTATTAGTTTTCTTGGAATTCATTAGTAATTAGGAATTCATAGTAAATTAGGATAAAAAAGATAGTTTCTATTTAGAAGTATAAAATAAGAATCATGTAATCAACCATATGTATCAGCACATGACAGTGAATGTTTGAAAGAAATGGAGTCAATTAAATCAGATTAGGTAAATCAGTTTTTATTAAAACTTAAGTACACCTCACAACCTTTGTACTTGGCTCCCTGATAATATATGCTCCATTACTGATACTGAGAAAGTTTGGAAGAGGGTGGAATGTCAGCAAGACTGCCATCAGTAAAACCAGTTGTTTCACGTACCTTTGTGGTGGGTAGTGAAAACAGAGGTAGAATGTATTTTTTATGCTTTGTATTTGTATCCCCAGCACCTAGCATAGTGCCAGGCAAATAGCAGGTACTTAATAAATGCTTGTTGATTGACTGAATGAATTAATGTGGACCTTAAATGGCATCAGATTGCCAAATAACTAACTTCTGGTTAAGACAGATTGAACAGGAACAGGAACAGAACAGCTCAACTCTATCACAGGTACTACAGCTAAGATAAAAAAAGAGCTCCAGACTGAATAATGATAAGAAAATCCAAAGAGTTATACCAATAAGTATTTTTATTCAGCCCAGGTCATTGGGCATTAAGGAAGGGGTGCAGTCACAAAAGCTGCAGCCACCCCATTGCTTGTAATTCTTCCAAAATATACCAGAAATATTCTCAGTACTGCTGGAACATACAGCATGTGTACAAGGGGCAGGAAGACCTGAATGTTCCAACAAGCCTTGCAGAGCCCTTGAACGCCATCAGTCTGACCCCTCACATGAGTATACTCACTGGCAAAGCTCAGACTACAAATCTAGAAATCAGTCCATTATGGTTATGAAGGTGTGCCACGATGATCTGAACTGTCCCTGAGGGTTTTGAAGAAAGCAGTACTATCTGTAAGATGTAAACAGGCCTGCAACTTGGCAGTACTCTGAGCACAGACCCCAGTGAAACTGAAAACTAGTGGCAGAATCCCAGGTACTATAGGTCAGGACCTATATTCAGGTCCCCAGAATACCATCCAAGAGTGCAGGAGGATCATTGAAGCATTAGAAAAGAAAGCAAAACCACCACTCAAAAGAAAGACACTATATTAGGAGGCACAGAAGGAGATGCAGACAGGCAGGTCACCTATAAAACTAACACAAAAAAATCAGAGTGTAATAGATTCATGATTTCACACACTATCTTCTTTTTCTTCTTTGCATGTGGAGATGATTATGACAAATAGAGTTTGTCAAGTACAGTTAACAAAAAATAAAAATTATTTTTAAAAATTTCTGAAAACATAGGAACTCCTAATAATGAAGTGCCTCAACTACTGCCCTTTCTTTACTAGATTTTTCTTGTTAGTCCATTGGGATAAAGTAGTTGACCTTACGTAAAAAGTGATGCCCCTTTTGTTTCTTACTCTAGATGGATGAAATCTTAGAAGAAGAAGATGATGAGGATGATATAAGTTTTTCTGTACGTGACATTTGTCAAATTCGGGATGCCATCTTCCTTCTTATGAAGAATTTTTTAAGACTTTTGCCCAAGTTTCCCCTGAAAGAAAAGCCACAGTGTGTGCAAAATTGTATACAGGTAACTGAAGGGGCCAGGAGGCATAAGTGTATCATCCTTCACTAATCAGGCTTTTTAGCAAGTTGACCAAGGTAAACAGTCAGACCTTAAGTCTTTTCTTGGTGTCTGTTTTTTAGATCTTAGTTGGATTAACCAGTTTTGAACCAGTTCTTCATGGATTTCAGACTTTAGAAGCCAGGTGAGCTTTTAATTCTCTGCACTTTAAAATGGTACTACATGGTAGTTTTTTTGTCTATATTCTGATTAGCATTTGCTATTAATTAGTTTAAACATGGTTTGTGGAAGTAAGAGGTGGGTCTTTATGTTAATTATGTAATCATATCTACTAGCTAATGCTACTTCTTTTTTTTTTTTTTTTTTTTTTGTCTAGAAACATTGACAAAGCAAAATATATACCAGAATTGGCTTATCATGGACTACGTTTGCTGTGTTCCTCCATTCATGGGGAAGGGGATAAGGTAAAGGAAATCAGGATCTAATTTATTAACTGTTTAATTTAAATAAAGAAGCTCCTCACACCATCTTCTTATATTTATCCATGTCAAGCTTATCCTACTCTACCCTGTCCTTCCATTGTGCTCTCTGTAATGCTTATTCTGTTGCTAACAAATGGTCCGTCATGTTAAACTTAAGCTTTCTCCTTAGAAATTACTTGGTACTTACTTTGTGTTTAATTTTCCACGTACATATTGTTTTCCCTTAATGGAATGTAAACTCCTTGAGGGAAAAAACTGGGTTTTTTTGGTTGTTGTTTTTGTCTTTTGTCTTGGTATCTTCTGTGTCCATTATAGTTCATGGTACACAGTAGGTGCTTAATAAATGTTAGTTGAATTGAATTTTCAAAAGCATTATTTAATTTAGAGATCTTTTAACATAACATATAATTTGTATATTACAATTTTGAAAGGTTCTTCATGATCTTTTGTTTAGTGTCAGTTTGATGGCATATCATTTGGTAGCTGCAGCAACTTATTGTTCAGTTTCAGATGGCAACCTGTATTTCAAATGGGGATTACACAGGGGGGCAGATGAGCTCCCAGACAACAAAGACATGCTCTTATAAAAATATTTGTTGACATGTTACAAAGGAAAGAATAGTAGGCAGTCACACAATTCCCAAGGTTTCCATGACAATTACTTGTACGCTTACAGTTGATCAGTAACAGAAATAATCATCAAGCTATCTTATTTTCTTTTCTGTGGAGCTATTAATAAACTTGGTATGTACAGATGCCAATTATTTAGGGTGCTCCCCAAATAATGCCTTTTGGGAAATACCTGGTGTGATTGTGTCCAGCCTTATTTTTGCCAAGAAAATGTTATAAACATTAGTGCTGCCCTGACTATTGAGACATTATAAGAAAACAAAATACATAACATATGCTCTAAACTGTTGTTCTGGTTGGCATCCAGTATCAGTGTACTTAATGTATGTATATTCTGTATTTGATGCTTTTTACCATCCTCTTTTGGCTTTTCCTGACACTACTCTCTCCTGATTCATACGCTAGTGATTTGACTATTTTCTCAATCTCTTTGGCTAACTCTTCAACCATCTCTTGTGCCCTGAACGTGAGCATTCCCCAAGATTCTGCCCTGGGCCTTCTTTTCTTCTTCTGTACTTTCTGTCTTGGTGACCTCATCAGCTTCTATGGGTTTGACTCCCATCTCTATACAGATAACTCCTAGACCCAGTCTTTCCTTTGAGCTTCCAGTCTCCATCTTCATTTACCTATTGGACATTTTAAACTGGATGTCTCCAAAACATCTTAAACTCAACGTGTCCTGATCTGTGCTCACCTTTCCTCCAAAACCCTCCCCTCATTCATATTTACCAATTTATTTTGAAGCCACCACTATCCTTCCAGTCTCCCAGATTCATAATTTCAGCATTATTCTGAATGCCTCACTCTCCTTCTTCCCCTATACCCAATTGTTGACAAATCTTGCCATTGCTATTTTTACACCATCTCTTGCATCTGACCTCTTCTCTCCAGTCAGATAGCTACCACCTTATTTCAGGTCCTTTCCTCTAGATTATTGCCACAAGTTCCTAATTGGTTTTTCTCCTTCAAATCTGTCCCCACTTCAGTCCATCCTACACAACACTACTAAAATAATTTTCCTTAAGGACATATTTGATCATGTTACTCTCCTACTCTGCCAGCCTCCGGTGCTTTTTGTTGCTTTTAGGATCAAATATAAACTCCTTTTAGCTTTGGAAGCCTGAAAAAAAACCCTTGCCCCAGACCATCTTTCCAGTTTCATTGGACGGTATTTTCCTTTCCATACTTTGTGATCCATCCAAATTCTTTGTTCCTCACTCCATCTTCTGTCCTTATACCTTTGTACTTGCCATGTCATTTGACTTGAAAGTGCCTCTTTACCTCTATATCAGACTCCCTTTCTTTCTAAAATGCATCTCAAGGCTTCTATGTGAAGCTTTTCCTGATTTCTCCAGGTACAAGTGCCTTCCCTCCCAAACTACATTATATTTAACTAGTTTGTATATATTTGTATTTGTATTTATATTCGTGCTATGCTGTATATATTTTTATATGTACTTGTTACATCTCCCTTTAGAAGGTAAGCTCTTTGTAAGTAGTGATTGTTTAAATCTTTGTATTGGTGCACGGGCATGGCCCCATGTTGGCATTTAATAAATACTTGATTTACTAATTATTTACAATACTGTATCTTGAATCCCTTTTCCCTTTCAGACATCCTTTAAAAACATAGATATAAAAGTATATTTTTTTAGGTCCAGCATTTAGTATTTTGCATTTTGTACCTAAAGGTATTGAGCATTCTAATAACAATGACTCACTTATATACTGATTTTGTATTTTCAAAGCATTTTTTTTTAATAATAAATCTGTGGGGTAAATAGGGCAGCTGTTATCCTCATTTCTCAGATGAAGAAACAAATACTTTGAATGGTTAAGTGACTTGCCTGTGGTCACATAGATTGTAAGTGTATGAGATGGAATTTAATCCCATGTTTCCTTACTCACAAATTCTGTTTTCAGTCTACTATGCTACTTCGCCTCTCAATTCTCTGCCATTTATAAATGTTTGTTAGATTCTATGCTGTAGGTGTGGGTGGGAAGAAAGGCCAGAAAAATACCATTACTTGTTAGCTATAAGCAATTCTTTTATACTTTACTAGTCACATTTTTGCCCTTGTCTATTTCCTGAAGATGATCAAAGAAATAATGTTTATTATGTTAAGTAGGAAAAAAACCCCAATTTATTTTCTGTTGCTTTTAGATGTAGTACAATAGGCAACTTTGTTAATGTATTTGAATTTTGAACACTACTTACTGTCTTTTTTAGGTCATCACTTGCCTTTTCCATCGATTGCTAAACGTGATACTCATGTTCGAAGCAGGAGAAGGATCTCACCGTGTACCCCTTAATATCACCTCACAAACTATCAATACTAGAAATCATGCAATCCAGTTTATCAGGTGAAGCACAAACACTTTGGCTCTTTTCTCTTCTGACTGCCCTGTCTTAGGTCTCTTAGGACTGATTTCTGTTACTACATTTTGATTTTTTTTTCTAAATGCATTGATTTTTTTTTTTACATTGTTCTTACTTTTTAGTTACTTACTGTACCTCCCCTTCCTCCTTCCCATAGGACTCTTGCTTGAGTGTTCTAAAGCACTCATATTTATTATTTATTACTACATAAGAATATTCTTTTATATTCATATTTTATAGTTTTTCATAATCAAGGCATTAAAGAAAATAATATAACTGGCCATGTCTGAGAATGTGTCTGCCCCATTCTACACTTTGAATCCACTGTCTCTCTGCTGAATGGGGAAGGTATCCTTTGTAATATACCTTCTGGATTCATGAATGGTCCGTTTATTGATTATAGTTATGAAGTATTTCATTAGTTATTTCCATTATACTGTTGTAGTTATTCTGTAAATTATTTTCCTGGTTCACTTATTTTATTCTATATCTTCCTTATAGATTTGTCTGCATTCTTCACATTTCTCATTTCTTTATAATACATTAATATTTTGTCACTTTCATGTGCTATAGTTTCTTTAGCTATTCTGTAATCACTGGGTGCCCACTTCTAGGTCTTTACTACTACAAAAAGTGCTGAAATAAATGTTTTTGTATATGTGCGACCTTTCCCTCTCTCAGGATATTTCCTTAGCAGTGGTATTGGTGGGACAAAGGTATATAACATCCACAAGACTAAATTTTCCATTCGATTGTGTCTAGGGAGATCAAAATGAGATATTTCAGAAAGAGCACAGTTCACAAGGTTCATGTCCTTTCTCTGATCATTGAATTGGGTCAGTTTGGTGCAGGAGTGGGGACCTTCCAGGTGATAGGGCAGATCAACCCTTTCAGCTTGATTTTATCTAGCCATTTTCAATAAGTTTAGTCAATGTATTTTATCTGTACATTCCATTTATCTCCTCCTCCCTAGTTGAACCCTCCCTTGTTGACAAAGGAAAACATTTAATCAAAAACATCCAAAATGGAACTTTATCTAACAAGGAATGTAGTATCCTGTCCTAGTAGTGTTTCATTTCTCTGCCTGAGGGAGGAGATATGCTTCTGTATTTCTTCTTGAAGGCCTTCATTGTTTTTTTCTATTATTCGACATTCAACTTCCCTTTAGTGATATTTACATTTACATTCCTGTAAATGTTGTTTATGTTGTTCTTTTGGTTTTGTTTGTTTTGCTCTTCATCAATTCATACAACTCTACCCAAATTTCTCTGAAGCACTCATATTATTTCCTACTGCGTGGGAATGTTCTTTCATACTTAGATTTTTTTTTTAGCTGTTCCTCATTTGTTTCAGGTTTAGAGTGCTGTTATCAATATTCTTGTATAGGTGGGACTTTTGTTTCTCTTTAGCCTAGTAATGTAAAATTGCTCTGGTACCATTGCCACAGTCTAAAGAATAATTGGCTTCCTATTGAATTGTTGGGGCTTTTCTATTTAGAATAAAGCTTCCCAGGTTTTAGGACTTCAAGTAGTTGAATATCTGTGAACACTGGTTAATCATCTAATCAGTTTTCAAAGAGCAGGACTAACTAATGATAACTTATTCTGAAGTCAAATGAATTGTAAAATGTGACAAAAGACTAAGTTTCCTCAGAACTTACTTTCTTCCTGCCATGTTTTTACCTGTACGTAGGTCTAGCTTTTTCTTTCTTCCCATTTCTGTCTGTTTCTCTCCCTTGTCTTTCCTTTGTCCTTATCTTTGTTTTCCCTTCCCCTTTTGGACTGGTCCTTTCTCAACTCCATTCCTCTCTTTCCCTTTCAGTGTCTCTTTTATTCCCTTCCCCCTTTCAAGGAAAATCTGATCCTAACATAAAATTGAGGTAAATTGGGTTTTTCTTAGGAAAATATGAAAGTTGTTTTTTACTTATATGTAACCTTCTGGCCCTTGATTTAAATTAATTTTTTAAAATTAGATATGTCATTAGTCATAGATTTTTTTTTTTTTTGGATTCAGTCTGGGTTAAGTGACTTGTTTAGGTTCACACAGCTGGGATTTGAACTCAGATCCTCCTGACTCCATGCCTATTCACTGTGCCACCTAGCTTCCCCTGATTGATTTCTTTATTCACTTTTTTGAATTGTTGCAGTAGGTGGAGGTAAGAGAAAGGGGAGAAAAAATGAAGGACTAGTATGCGTACATTCCTAGAATATGAAATTGATCTGAATATAGATTATTCTTTTTTTCCTCCACAAAATAGCCTTACAATAAAACTGAGTATAGCTTATAATTACTATCATTTTTCAGTGCATACACACACACACACACACACACACACACACGCACGCACATGTCTTTGTGCATGTATATACATACATGTGTATGTATTGTGTATGTATTTTCTTTAAATGAGATCTCATTTTAGAAGGGTGATCCCTTCTGACCATTTTGACATAAAGTGGTTAATTACATCAGTGGTGGTAAACGCAAATAGAGAACCATGAAGTAACATTATCTTTATTGTGTTATATTGTTTATTTTGGTAATCATTTCCCAATTACAGTTTAGTCAGATTTAAGTAACACCCTGGTGAATTGTGTAGCATGTAGATGATCTGTGGGTTAAAGAATACCTTTGAAGAATATGTTTTAGAGTTGATTAAATACCTTGCTAGTGATTTTAATTGGAGAAGGAAATGTCAAACCACTCCAATATCTTTGCCAAGAAAACATCAAATGGGGTCACGACGAGTTGAACACAACTGAAATGACTGACTGAACAGTGATTTTAAAGCATTTTATAATTATTTTGCATAAAGGTAGTTGATTAGCTAATTGTTAATTAGCCTGATATTTAGCTAAGAAGATAACTGACCACAGTATTGTGTATTAATCTTGATCAGAGCAAAAGTACAGTGACATATAAATGATGATACAAGTAGGTTTGTGTTAAAGAAAGGTCAAATTTGTACATTATAATTTTGTATATAACTCACCAAATACCCACCAAACTTCAAAGAAGTAATATTACTTTATCTACTAAACTGTCAGTGTTTTAATGAATTACCACATAGTGGTCCCATGGATTACTCTTATCCTACTGGAATTGATGGTGAGGGTTATTACCATGACTTTAATGTAATATATTTTGAACCTGTACAAAAACAAATTAGCTTTCGATTGCATCTGGTTTACCGTATTTCACATGAAAGTTGTGTAGTGGGTAGAGAACTGGCTTCAGGGTCAGAAAGACTTGACAACTTTGATCTCCTGAGCAAGTCACTTAACCTTGGAATGCCCCAGGCAGTTCCCTTTAGAATTAGGATATTGGTATCAGGAGGGGGAGTGGCTGTACAGTGAAAGCTGAGATCTTCAAAAAAATTAGGCCAGTAACTAGTAAAAAGGAACGCAGAGCTTCCTCATTACTTTTTTCTGCCTAGATAAATAAAATGGTCTATTGGATGGTATCTCCTCAGAGTATGAATACCACTGACTCCCTTGTGACTGCTGTCTTTTAACTCTTTATTGTATTGAGATGTCTTTTCAAATGTGGGGGAGGGTTGATGATTTTTTTTTTCCCTTATGTAGGGGAAGTGGTTTTCAAGGAGACGATCTAGAGAAACTGTTGTGCTTAAAACTTGTTTTATTCTGATTTAACAGTAAGGTTGTTTTATGTTTTGAATAGTTCACTAGTGGATGAACTAAAAGAAGTTGTATTTCCAGTTCTTCGTATCTTACTGCAGCATATCTGTTCCAAGGTACTGTTTGCCTTAGTAAGGTGCATATTTATGTATGATATTTGGAATTTAATGTTCATGTGCATAAGTCGGTATCTTCACTGGAAAACATTTTTAAAACTATTAAAAAAAAATTAGAGGCAGCTAGGTGGCTCAATGGATAAAACTCTGAATTGGAGCCAGGAAGACCTGAGTTCAAGTCCAGCCTCAGACACTTACTAGCTGTGTGTCCCAGGGCAAATCTCTTAACCTTTGTCTGCCTCAGTTTCTTCAACTGTAAAATGGAGGTAATAATAGCACCTGTCTCACACAGTTATTGTGAGAATCAGATTATATAATATTTTTAAAGCACTTGTAAACCTTAAAGCTTCATATACATGCTAGCTATTATTATTGTTATTGATAAATTTGAAGATCTTTAACTTTTGATAAATTGACTAGTTTCAGTTCACTTAGCTTTGTGGTCCTGAAAATGACTTGTCATTATGGAAGAGTGTGTTGATCCCAGAATATTTCCCTGTTCTTTTGTTTCAGGTTTTGGATAAATCAGAATATCGGACCTATGCAGCTCAGGCCTTGGCACAGTTGCTCAATAAACTCCCTTGTCTAGAGTATGCTGCATTCATTCGCTGGCTTTACAAATATTCTCGCAGTGCAAAGGTAGGAAGAAATGTCTTATTTATAGATCTTTGGACATGGCACTGCAAACAACTGATGACTGCAAGGTTGCAGGGCATATTAGAAAGATCTTTTCATTTTTTTATTCCCAACTAACGGTGATTCTTATGTTCTTTGCTTCAACAGATCTCACACAGGGTGTTTACTCTCGATGTAGTCCTAGCTCTCTTGGAATATCCTGAAAGAGAGCTGGACAGTTCCCTCTCCCTAGAGGAACAGAAGTTTTTAAAGCACAAATTTTTAGTACAAGAACTGATGTTTGGACGTTGCTCAGACAAGGCACCTACTGTCCGTAGCAAGGCACTCTCAAGTTTTGTTCACTGTCTGGAGATGTCAACTACTGTTATCTCAGATAACATACTTGAGATTTTACAAGGTAGTGTGCAGGCTGTGGTGTGTGTGGGTAAATTTTTTTTTTATTTTGTTTGAATAAATGTCAAGAATTTAGATAGTTTTATTGTAGGGGACTTGTAAAAAGAATATTTCCCCAAATAGATATTGTAGGATATCTTTCTACCCTTTTAAATACCTATTCCAGTAGATTATGTTATCTCACTTGTTTTTAAATAGACTTGTCTGTCTGTTAGAGTTGAAAATCATTTTGTAGAATTTTAAATAGGTATATTTTTAAAGGGGGCTTTGTTACCTAATGTTTATTCAGATTGTTGGCTGCTTTTGTTTCTAGAGATTGCCATGTTTTGTTAAATGTTAAGTAGATATAACTACTGTCCATGTACATTGGAGAGACAAGAATATGATTCGTTTATGGTCATTTAGTCTATTGTATTTAGGTTTAGCTTAATAAGTATCTTGGTTTTGATGACTGTGTTTAATTATGATGTATGATAATGAATTTTCCACTTGTTCAGCCTCCAGTCATGCTGCCTCACAGGTGGATAGTTGTCCCACTACTTTACTGGGAAGCACAGAAGGTAATGGACCAATCTAGTTTCAAACTATGAAACAATTGGCTTTTTATTATTTGGCTCTTATCTAGATAAATTGTCACATTTGAAGTAGGTATATTATTGCTTTTTGGCTTTAGAGTTTTGTATATATGTAATATTGTACATTATTGCTTGATGAAAGAAATTGAGGTTTGTTATCATTGAAAAAATAGAGCAACTACAATAGTGACATGCTACACTCATGCTATCAAATAAATGGTGTAATAACTTTTTACCTTAATTCTTTTTCTCTGTTTTTATTGTCTTTTAAGTTCCTTCTAACTGTCCAAGAAAGACACTTAGTACTTTTAAAACTATAGATGTAACAGATACTGACAGTGGTGGCGAAAGAATTGGATTTGATGGTAAGTCAAGTTATGTTACTCTGAAAAAACTTGAGGTTTAAATAATATTTAATTTGGTTTCAGGCAGCCTTGAGCAATAATACCATTTTAGAGTTCTGATCTGATTAAATTCCTCATTGTAGTAGTGAAGCCTTTTTTCTTAAGAGTGTAGCTCTGATTTATTAAAGTTAATACTGGTGATCATGATGTTAAATCATATTTTATTTCATAAGTTTTCTTTTGTCTTGAAATCAGAAATCACCAGTAATACTCAGTGAAAATTAGGAAGGTGGTTTATTCTCAATAAAGACAGTTGTGCCATGATTTCTAAATCAGATGTGAGCTCTAAAGGTCTAGTCATTGGAAAGTTTTCATTAAAGTTTGATTTGTTTGTCATTCATTTGGGAGGGTTGGGAAGGAGACCAGAATACTTTCCTCTTTAAATATCTCCTTGTTTTCATTATCTTACCATTATTCCTGTTAGGTTGTTTTGACTAGACTCCATGATTAAAACTTTGTTACCTTGTGAAATGTATATTTAAGTATCCACCAAAATTGCTCATTCAGAATCCTTTTCTACTAGTCAGTTTGAAATTTAAACTTACTAATAGTGATTATCAGTAATCATTTGGTGAATCAGTTACTTGTATTGCTTATGTACTCACTTTGTACTGTTAATTTGCCCTTATTTATAGTTGGCTAATGATAATCAGGACTGCAGTGGAAAAGCTAGGAACGCTAGCTTTGGAGTCAGAGGATTGGGGTTCAAATCCTACCTCTGTTGATTACTACCTGTATGACCTTAGCAAGTCACTTAACCTCCAAGATTCTCCAGTTTTTCCTGTATATATCTTGTTTTTACGTAGTTGTTTGCATGTTGTCTCCCCTATATTACATTGTGAGCTTTTTGAGGGTAAGGAGGTTTTTGCTTTTTTTTGTATCTACAGTATTTAGCACAGTGCCTGGCAGATAGCAGGTGCTTAATAAATGTTTATTGTTTAATTGATTGATTGGTACATAATGGGCACGTAATAAATACTTGTTGACTTGACTTCATCTTCCTGGCCCCTAGTTTCCTCATGTGTAAAATGAGGGGGTTAGATTATGTGGCTTTTCTGAGACCCTTTACAATTCTAAATATCTCACCCTATGGCAACTAGGCCATATGTTTACATTTACATGACATTTTTCAGTTACAAATGCAGAGGGATAAAGTGAATTAATTACCTACAGTTGCATGACTTAGTGAGCTATGGAGACAAGACGCGAAATTTTGGCCTTCTGTTCTTCATACTATGCCACATTATCACTGTCATTATGAGTTTTAATTTGTGGCAGAGTATGCTACTCACCATATAGTGCAGGTACTGGTTGTAGTCAGTGCCTATTACATGCTTTTGACAGAGCCCAAAATATCCTGGAATCTTTTCATTGTCCACAAGGTTCAATAGAAAGAAAATTAGACTTGGGTTCTACTCAGTTTTTTTATGGGCTCTCTCTGTGAATTTACATACCTCACTTACTTAATTTGGCTTTATTGTCCTCATTTGCAAAATGAGGATAAAGCTCCTTGTGACAACTGTCTTAAGGGAATATTGTGAGGATTGGGATATACTTTGAAATGTGCTTTACAAATTCAAAGGATTACTGTTATTCAAATTAATATTCTTCACAGTTTAGGTTTTTATGGCTTCATAGATTTGGTTTTGATGTGCTTGGTAGTAGTATGTTCTACTCAAGTTAAATTCTAAATCTTAATTTGCCATTTGTGGATTTTGTGGATTTACAAAATATGTTAAATAAGGCAAAACTGTTTTGAATGTTCTTACTAACTCCAGACTTCCTTTTTGCAAATTAGAGATTTACTATTGCATAGCCTTTTCCAGGAGACTTCAAGTTTTATTAATTTAATGAGACTTTCATGTTATAAAACTTTGTTAGATTAGAAGTACAGATAGTCCCATCTTGTGTTGTTTAAGCAAAAAGTAACCTTTTTTTTTTATTGTACTTGTGCCAGATAATCAGTAAACGTACTCTTTTTCCCTTCTTACTTTTTCTACTACATTTTCAGTTGATGATTTCTTAGACTCAATACAAACACTCTTACACTAGGATTTTCTATTGTGTTATGTTGTGAGGTTACAGATTTGGTTGATTTTGTATCATAATGACTCCTTGATATTTTCTAAATAGGAAACGATATCCTGACCATGCTGAGACAGAGAATTGGTGATGAGAAGACCAATGTTAGAAAATCTGCACTGCAGGTATGCTTTTCTGAAAACTTTACTATGTAAATAACTAGCACTAGAGTCTTCCTAGTAGAAGAGAGGGTTTTGGGAAATCTTATGGTTATATATGTTATTTAACTTACCTTTGCCAACTTGCCTGTTAATCTTTAACCTCAACGTATAGTAAAAATATTGCAGCATTGAAAAGGGCAGTCTAGACTTTCAGTGTTTCTTATTGGTTTTTGTTTTTAGAAAATTGAAAATTTTACATCTTTGATTTCCTTATCCTTCCTTTTGTGCCCTTCTTATGTATATCATTCATCATAATCATCCTATGTAAGATATATATGTATAAGTATGTAATGTGTATAATTGTATGATTATATGACTTGTAGAGGAAGTACAGAAGGGAGCACAGACAAGCAAGGCAGTTTTGAAAGTAATGTGTAGAATTTATTAGATACTTTAAAAAAAATGCTGTGAAATGGAGAGTGACAGTTTCATACAGAAATCTCTTGGTTCTGCTCTGTGTTTAGAAATGCTGTTTTTTATGTTCAAAATTCAGAATAAAAAGGATAAAAATTTTAAAATATGATTTTCAGGTGTTGGTTAGTATTATGAAACACAGTCAGATCCCATGTACCCAGGAAGACTTGTCAACCCTGCAGGATCGGTGTCGGGACCCTGCAGTTTCTGTTCGGAAGCAAGCACTGCAATCTCTTACTGACCTCCTTATGGTGAGGTGATGGGTATTATGGGTCCTTATTCATATTAATTGCATAAGATTGAAAAAAAATTGTCTTAGCAAATGTTATATATTTGACTATCAGAAACTCTGTGTAATCTATTAATTAGCTATCCACATAAAGAGAAAATGGAAGATGTAGACTTTAATTGCAACTGGTTTGCCATATTCCAACTGAAAATGTGAAGTACTTATTCTTGATAATCCTGGCAGTTAACCTCTTGATTTTTGCTAAACTGAAAATGCTCACATACAAATTCAGTACATTTTTCCTTATCTAATTTGGTTGAGCCAGAGGTCTAAATCAGTTTTTAAATAAAACTGAAATATGCACGTGGTGTTGCCATGAGACCAGCTCCATTTAAACCATGTATAATTTAGTTAAAAGCACAGTTGCTGGAGCACTTTGAAAGCATGTTCATTTTCTGCATTTCATTCCAGAAAGCATAAAGCAATAAATATATTGACTTCATCTTTCTGTCAGCATGTATTTTATTTGTTCCTTGGAATAGATATTGATTTATGCTTTATCTTAATATTTACTTCTAGAATCAATCTCTCATGATTTGACATCACCAACGTGAACACTGATATAATCTAATGATAAATTTTAATACTTGATTTAAGATTTCAGTAAGTGCTGGTTTATAATAACTTGTGGCTGAACTTTGTCCATTTTCCTTTCTTTTGGCCTCCTGACATAAATGTTTAAATATTTTTAATAGATGCCTTCAAATTTTTTTTTTTTGCTTATGTTTATACCCCTTATGTTCTTGATCACAAGTTCACTAATTTCATTTGAAAGCCTGAGTTAGTAACTTCAGTTAGAGGCAGGTGGGTAGTGCAGTGGGTAAAGCGCTAGGCCTGGAGTCAGGAAAACCTGAGTTCAAATTTGGCCTCAGACACTTACTAGCTATGTGATCCTGGACAAGTCACTTAACTCCTATCTGCCTCAATTTTCTCAACTATAGAATGGGGAACATAGTAGAATCCACCTCCCAGAGTTGGTATGAGGATCAAATAAGATAATATTTACAAAGTACTTAGCGTAGTGCTTGGCACAAAGCAGGCACTAAATAAATGCTTATTCCCTTTGCTTCCCCTTTTCTTTTAAGGCTCACCACAGAAATGTCTTGATACAGAAAGCCTGGCTGACTGGAATCATCCCAGTTGTGATGGACACTGAAAGCACTGTGCAGGAGAAGGCTCTGGAGTGTCTTGACCAGCTTGTGTTACAGCACATTAAGCACTATGCTAAATTCCAAAGTGACGATGGTAACCAGATGTTAGCATGGGATCTCCTTACTCTTCTCACTTCAGAAAACCAGGAACTAAGGTAAGTTAGTTTTACAGCTCTTTTTCCTTTAAGAAGGACATTTGAATTTTTGTAGTTGTAATTCCTTAAACCTTCTTGTCACAGTTAAATTTTTATGGGCCTTTTAATCATTTTTTGCTTTCATTTGAAGGCTTTTAGATTTCCTCTTGCCATCTTAAAATGTACCCTGTACTAATGGATATAGTACTTTCGTAAAGACTTTACCAGTGCAGAATATTGTGGATTCATGACTTGTTCTTTTTAATGTATTATATTGACTGTTTTTAAAAGCATTTTACAATATTGTTTAAGCTTCTAGTTTACTGTAATAACTAGTTCTTTCCCCTTATTTTTATGTGCTCTTTTGATTTCATTCATTTTTACCCATTCTTTTCTGCTGCCCCCTCATTCTCTCCCTCCCCTTGACATATTTTCTGTTCCCTACTCTACCAGTTATTCCTATTTCATATATCTTCGTTCTCTCCCTTTCCGCCTGATGCTTTTCCATCTGATTAAGGTCTTTCCAGTCTCTAAAAAAGCCTTTCTTTAACCCTTCTATCACAGTCATTTATTGTTCCATTCTTTCTAAGCACTAGTCTAGTTCTGGAACTTTAGGATCCACCTCTGATTTCTACAGGCAGTAGTTTTTTGATGGCCCACGTACCCAGAGAGGGATATAAGTCATACACTTTTGCGTCACTGTCACTTTGGGAAGTAAAGCAAAGAAAAGAGCTTGTAGAGTGTCTAGAAGATACATTATTTCCTGGGATATTTGGTCATCATGTATTGCAGTACTATTGATATTTGAAAAAGAAAGCTACTATGAATATAATTGCAGCTTTACACACCAACATCAGGAGGTAAATAAGCATTTATTAAGTGTGTGTTGTGTTCCAGGCACTGTGCTAAGGGCTGAGAATACAAAGAAAAGCAGAAGACAGTCCTTGTGCTCAAGGAACCCATGGTCTAATGGAGACAACATGTAAACAACTATATACAAGCAAGATATAGACAACATCAATTGGAGATAGTCAATGGAGAGAAAGCACTAGCAGTAATAGGGATTGTAAAAGCCTTGTTATAGAATGTTGCTGAGGACAAAATAGAGAAATTCTGTAAAGAACTTGATAAGATCCTCTAAATTAAACCAACATATACTATGATATTTAATGACTTCAAAGCAAAGGTAGAAGAAGGTGAGGATAGAAATATCTGGAAAATCATGGTTGAGGAGAAAGAAATGAAAGAGGGCCACTTTTTGTCCTCTATCTAAGATGCCATAAGCTGATTTGGGAGATGGCTTAGGAGGAAAGGACTGAGGAAGACCAATTGGAATATCAAAATAGCTTGTTCTTGTTCCACCATGAGGCCCTTTCTTCTGCAGACTTTCCTTAAATGCCCTTTAATTGATAGGGTGTTACTGCCAAGAAGGCTGCATAAATGGAAAGTGGACTGCCCAGCTCCCAAATACCTACTCCAGCAAAACCTTGAAGTTGCCACCAGACAGGTAATAATCAAGAAGTCTTATGAGAAACTTAGAGTAAGTAACTTTTTTCACAAAACCAAAAGCCCCAAAGTAATAGAATGGAAGGCCCATACAACAAAGTTAGTTCCAGCCAGAAATCCACAGGTAATAGGAAAGGGAGCCCGTCTAGCAAAGTGAGAGGCCAGTGTGACCAGAGATGGCATTCTTGTAGCCAAAAGGGACTGTGTCTGGAGATATCAAGGAGAGCTCCTCAGAGAAAGTCCAAGGATAGTCAGAAAGCCCAAGGATGGAGAGCTTGGAAACCATGAGGAGCAGCAGTGGGCAGTAATCATGGTGCCATAGTGTTCTGTCCAGGATACCAGACTTGGGATCTAAGTTCCTTAATTCTCTATCCTGAGACACAAGAAATGGCCCTGAAGATAAAGCAGTCTGAACCTCAAAGGTCCAGGGGATCCTAACTGCAAGGGGAAAGTGAATCCAGGGGACCCAGAACTAGACTAACTAGGGTTGACCACCACACTCAAAAGTGTATCAGGGTGCAGATCCTAGAGCTGGCACAAATCCCCAGTGCAGGAAATAAGTTTGAGGAGAGATGAGTAAACCAAAGAAAACACTGGCCAGCATTTTTTTTTTTAAATTCCAAATCTAACTCTATAATAACTGCAAGAAGAAACTCAAAGGAACAAATGGATTTTCCACAGAAACTACATGAATTGCTAGAAGAATTGAAGCAAAAGATAAATAATGAAATAAAATCTCTAAAAGAAAGACTTGAAAGGAGACTAAATAGCTTCGAGAAAGTGGCAAACCTTACCTAAGAGTGGACTCCCTGAAAACTAAACTAGACTAAAAAGAAGTCAATGACTTTGTGAAACTGTGAGAAATATTGTTACAAAATTTTAAAAATTGAAATAAATAGAAAAAAAGTAAGGTATTTGAGATCAAAAGTACCTGACTAGAAAAAAGTCTAGGAGACATAATTTAAGAATCTTTGTATTTCTGAAATATCATGATTTTTTTAAAAAAGCTTAGATACTATATTTTTGGACATGGATACTCTGTGGATTGATTTTTCTTGCTTTTGTAAATTTTTTGCAAGAGGGTTTTTTTTTGTTTGTCTATATTCTCTTTGTTTTTAATTGGGGCTAGGAATTGAGAGGGAGTCAGGTTTAGCAATAGTGATTCCCAAAAAAGAGGGCCATTGAAACAATTTTTTAAATTCACAGAGGAGAACAGGATTCAGAAGGAAGCAAGACAAGTAGGACAGTATTCAAAGTAACAAGTAGAATTATTTATTTTCACAAAAGAAAATGTTTTGAAACGCGGATTCGCTGGTTCATATAGAATCCTCTTTCTTTTCTTCTGTATGTTTGGAGATGCCCTTTTTGGAGGACAAGTTTAAGTCCAGAATTTTTAAAAATATTTAAAGAAAGAAGAGAAATGATGGAGGTCCTAAATTTGTGGATTAAATAGAAATCTTACACCTCTATATGATGAACATTTACTTAAGGAAAAAGAAAGATTTTAGTCTCTGGACATGCTGAACACCAGTAACATTGTAAAGAATGACAGATTATATTTGAATGGACAGGAAAAGACTTGTTATTGGTGCGAAAGTTTTCTCTGAATCAGCTCTCAGTTTACAACTGTCATACCATTGACTTGTCATCGCTAAGATCTGAATTAAAGAAAAAAAGAATGATCAGAAAATAATATGACATGCACTTAAAACAGTTTCCTCCTGAATTATTTATACAAGTAATTCAAAATAAAAAAATGGAAACTGAAGAATAGAAATAGCATTGATGGCCATTATAATAATTTCATACAGAAGTATATTAATTGTCACAAGGAGATGAAAAGAGCTCACAAAACCCTTTACTTTGTATCAGTTAATTTAAGTCTTCCCATTCTTCTCTGTATTCATCATGTATGTAATTTCTTAAAGCACAGTATCATTTCATGTGCAGTTAATGCTCTTTTTTCTCCTTTTTTGCACATTGTTGACGTTTATGTTTATCAATGATTAAGTTCACATTAAGAAAGAAAAATTAGAACAAAAAAAAGATAGGTTGGAGTCAGATTGAGAAGGTATTTAATTGTCAAATAGAAGAGTGTGTTTTTTATCCTACAGGCTGTCTCGAGTTTTCTTCAGCAGGGAGTGACATGCTTAGACTCCACGCATCAGGAATATCAATTTGACATCTGTGTGGAGAGTAGATTGGAAAGGGGAGAGTCCCTTGACAGGGAGATCAATTGCAAGGCTTCTTAATAATCCAGAGTGGTGAGGAGGGTATGAAGCATATGGTTATTTAAATTTTCAGCTTGGTCCATAAATCTAAATCCCATTGTCATGCACCAACTTCTTAACCATCATACTTCCTTCTTCAGTTTTCCTTTTTCTTTGGAAAGTCTTGCCTTTGAGAGTCAGTAGTGATAAAGATGCTACTTTTGCCTGAGAGGTCTTCATTTTATTGCCAGGAACTTTATAGACTTTAGCATTGAAGCCTCAGAGATACCATGTTTCACTGATGCTTCTCCCCTTTGCTTCTTCTCCTCCTTTATTGGCTTTTTACCTTCTTCACAACCCATTAATGTGTGCATCTTCCAAATATCCGTCCTAGACACTTTACCTTAGCATTCTTGTGCCCTGCCATGGCTTCAGCTAATATCTCTGAGCAAGTAATTTCTAATTCTATAATCTATTTAATCTTTTTCATGTTCCTGATGTACTTTCCTAAGGCCTACAAGAAATCTTCACTTCAATGTTCTGTTTATACTCCAGACTCTACGTGTTCAAAAGCAAGTTTATTGTCTCTCCCCCAGATCTACTCCGTATCTCAATGTTTCCCTCAGGGATACTGCCATTCAACCTAATCTCTCCAGTTTAGGGCCTTGGCATTAACCTTTTTTTTTCCTCCCTCACACCCTTTGATCATTTATTAAAACCCATCAATTCCACCTCTGTAACTTCTTTCACATGTATCTTCTGTGTGTATTCACTGACGTTATCCTTATGTACTCCTTCATTACCAGAATTCAGATTGTCCTGAGTCTGTACTGTCGTGCCATACTGGCCTTAGCCCTGTCACTTCCTTCCCTGAACTGTAAGCTGCTGCCATCGGAGTGAAGTGTTCCCTACCCTGCTACATCCCTTGAACTTTCCTGCTTCTCTTTCTCTGTCTTGCCTCTGCTTGGCTTCCTCAGCCTCTGAGCTCTAGGATTAGAATCTGACTGTGCAAATGTCATTTCCTCCAAAAAACAAGCTTTTCCTGGTTGCCCTTTGTCATAACTAACTTTTTTCTCTTTGATTTTATATTTTATACTCTTTTTTGTGGCTCTGATGTGTCTGTTGTATAATATTAGACATTGTAGACGTGGCTTTATGTTTTGGCCCCCAATGAGCTTCATGATACCAGGAATCATGTCTTCTCTAAAGCATATCCTTACAGTTGTAGGCACACAGTGGGTGCTGTGAACTTAACTGTGCTTGGTGCCAGGACATTTCCACAGCTGTCGATGTCAGCATTTAGTCATTATTTATGATGTACCCACTATGTGCAAAGTACAGGTAAAAGATACTGTGGGAAGGGGCAGCTAGGTGATGCAGTAGATAGAGCACCAGCCCCGAAGTCAGGAATACCTGAATTCAAATCCGGCCTCAGACCAAACACTTGACACTTACTAGCTGTGTGACCCTGGGCAAGTCACTTAACCCCAATTTTCTTAAAAAAAAAAAAAAAGATGCTGTGGGAACACAAAGAAATATAATACATGCTATAGGATTTTAGGAGAATGCTGTATCACTTTCAGCTGGGGTGATCAGTGTGACTTCACAAAAGAGGTAGCATTTGATACTGACTTAGAAGAATAGGGAAGTAGGATTGTATTAGGTAGAGATAGGATGGGGCAAGGGATTCTAGGCTTGGGAAACAGCTTGAGCACTGGGATGGAGGCAGTCAAGGAAGCTTATTGTGTTTATGATCTCCAAAGAGGTAGAGAAAACAAATAGACAGTTTGATTGGATTAGAAGCTTCATTTGGGGCACAAGAGAAGGAAGAGGGACCAGCAAAACAGAGAAAAAGACTCATCAGGGAGAAAACCTTTGAAGTGTTTTGTTACAAAAACCAAGGGGGATAAGCGTCAGTAAAAAAAAGGGGTGTGTGTGTGTGTATGAATGATGAAATAGTGTCAGATGCTACAGAGAACTCAAGGATGATGGAGATGTAAAAGTAATTAGATTTGGTGACAAGGAGAACCTTTTATAGTATGTTTTCAGCAGGGTGGTTAAGGAGGAATCCAGATTACAAGAGGTTAAGGTGAGGGTAGATAGTGAAAAAGTAAAGAACTGAGCAGAGAGTGGGAGGGAAAGAGAATACATTCTAGTTAATTTTTTTTTTTTTTTTTTTTTTTGGGAAGGGGGGTGGGGTTAAAATTCTTGCCTACAGTCACACAACTGGTAAGTGTTATGTGTCTGAGGCCGTCTAGTTAAATTTTTAAAAAGTAAAATAAAATGTAATGAAATACTATTGTGCTATGAGAAATGATGAGCAAACAGGCTTCAGAAAAACCTGGAAAGACTTGTGTGGACTGATGCTGAGTGAAGCGAGCAGAACCAGGAGAACGTTATACACAGTAGTAGCCTGTGCGATGACTAACTTTGATAGACTTAGCTTTTCTCAGCAATGCAAAGATCTAAGACATCTCCAAAAGTCTTATGATGGAAAATGCTATCCACATTCAAAGAAAGAACTATGGAATTTGAGTGCAGATTGAAACATACTATTTGCTCTTTTTTTCTTCTGTTTTGTTTTGTTTCTTCTTTCTTATGGTTCCACCTATTGGTTCTAATGCTTCTTTACAACATGAGTAATGTGAAAATATGTTTAATCGAAATGTATATTTATCAGATTGCACGCCGTTTTGGGGAAGGAGGTGGAAAGGGAGGGAGAGAAAATTTAAAACTCAAAAACTTATGGAAGTGATTGTTGAAAACTAAAAATAAATTAATTAATAAAAAGTAAAATAAAATAGAAGTTATTTAAAAGAGAAGTAAAGGAAGTAAGGGTAGGTTACATACTCCAGGGATTTGGCAGAGAAAGGAAGATGAGAAATCAGATGGTAAGTAGAAAGGTAATAGAATCAAGTCAAGGTTTTTTTTTCATGGAAGGGATATCTTGTTTGTGTTGGAAGGAAAATTGAGAGGAGCTAGTAGAAAGGGAGAAGTTGAAGATAGTAGAAATAGTGAAAAATTGATAGGAGGAGATTCTAGGGGAAATGGAGGTATTGTTCAATGGCCTCACAGGTTGGAGGGCTTAACCCCAAGAAGGTGGAAGGATACCTTAAAAGCAGAGAGAGGATGGATGAAGAAACAGAGATTTTTTTAAAGTTATGAAGAATAAAGTGAGAAAATCTAATCTGGTCTTGATTCTTTCAGTAAAGTAGGGGACAAGATCATCTACCAAACATGAGGAATAAGGACCCCTTTTTAAAGCAGTAGGCAACCATTAAAGGGCTGGAAGACTTGAGGAGGATGGGAATGTTTGAAAAGTTGTGGGGAGTGGTCTAACTCAATTATAGCTTGGAGGACTTGGTTGAATTTAACATGAATTTGTCCAGATCAATATGGTTCCATTACTTTCTGCAGTAAACCTCTGCTGTTATGTAGTAGAAATTCAGAAAGCCAAGTTGTAAGTGATTCAGAGTTAGACATTGAGCATGCTGAGAAAAAATTAATGCACAGAAGGATTTTAGGATATTGATGAGGACAACATTTATTGGCTGAAGATGACTTCCAGAATAGAGTCAAGTCAAAATGGATTGGATAACTTACTTACTGGGACCTAAGGGAGAGCAGCAGTAGATGTCAAATTGTGGAAGATAAAGAAGTGGTCAATAGAGAAAGTATGTTCATAATTTGAGATCTCAAAAGTGAAGTAGTACATCAAAGATCTTTGTATTATATGTCAAATTATGACATAATTTCAGGCAATTTTTAATAGCTTTCTTTTTCACAAGGAAGTACAGCATCTGTTAACAGGATTGGAATTCCAAAGTTTTAAATATTAATTTTGGACAAGTTAATAGCTTTTGTGGTTCAGTTTCTACCATCAAAGGGGATGGGGATGAGGATATTTTTTAGTGCATCTTTAATCTTTGATTTGATAATTATGTAATGTTGTTATTATAGTGACAGGCAAGAGAGTGTTGTGAGTTTTCTGAATTTCATGAGATATCTATGGATAATTTTAAACAATAGCTTATTTTTGTAGTGTTACTACTATAAATGTGTGTATGTATTTTATGCTCATTATATTGTGTATTGCTTGTCTTATTATAGTTGCCTCTTTTCTGCATACTATAATAATTTCCATTTTTTAAAATGAGAAAAGCCGTATTAATTGTATGTTTCTTATGTTACCAGCAACCCCAGATAGCAAGTAATCAGGGGATGAGAAAACAACTAATTGCTTATTTATAGTTAGCACTATACATTCCTCTTCACTCAAATGTACAATATGGTGTTTGTCCTATGATTAATTTGACCTTGTTTTGCTTTTTTTTTCCCCAAAAAATGCTGTGGGAAGGAGCAAAAGAAGAGGTAGTTTAAAAATGACAGACATAACATCAGTACTTTGATACTAAATCAATCAGTAGCATTTTCTTTTACTTATCATTTTTTAAAAGGGGGGGATTTTATTCTGTGATCATAAGCTTGCTGGACCTGGGCTTATGTGACCTGTCCTGCATCTTTGTAAGAGAGAGGTTTTTTTTGTTTTTTTTGTTTTGGTTTTTGTTTTTGTAGGGTAGGGTAGGGAGATAATCTGCGGAAACTGTGTAGTAGATTTTTGTGTATTTGTGTGTGGATATAGGAGGTAGGGAGGCAGTGATAGTTTTGTTTTCTTAAGTTTTGCTTTAGAGACAAAAATTTCCTGGCTAGATTGTGTGTGGGTAAATAAACTGGAATGAGTATATGGTAAGAAATCTAATTTATTTTGTGTAATGAAATTGGAAAGGATCTCTTTTGGTCTTTTATAAGCCATTAGCCATTATCTCTTTTTGTACAGTTATTTTGTATGCTACCAAAACCTAATCCAGCTGGAGATACCCTTTAACTCCTAGTCTGAGCATATGTGTGGTATTTATAAATTTAATAATGCTTTCTCTTCTTTTTATCAGCCGTTATTTAAATAAGGCTTTTCACATGTGGTCTAAGAAAGATAAATTCTCATCTACTTTTATAAATAATGTGATATCCCATTGTGAAACGGAACACTCAGCACCAGCCTGGATGTTGCTTTCAAAGGTTGCTTGCTCATCACCTAAACTGGATTACACCAAAATAATTGAATCCTGGGAGAGAATCAGTGGGTGTGTATGCTCTTAATTTAGTTATTGATTGGTGCTGAAAACAAATCCAAGCCATTGTCTTCCTCCAGTACAGGGAGTTTGCTGTTTCATAGATATTAAGATTCAGAACACTTTATTTAAATTCCATTGTGAAAATTAATGCTTTAAAACACAATTTTCTAGTACATTAATCCCTTTAGAATTTCCTAAGATATGACTTACTTCTAGCATCAGTAATAACAGAAAGAATGATACTGTTCTTTTTAACAGTGTCCTTGTCCAGTTTCATGTAGCTGTTTTGTCTTTTACCATCCTCTAGGCAACAGAATACCAGTTCTGACATTACAGGACATATTCTGTGTGTGATTGGGCATATTGCAAAGCACCTGCCTAGGAGTACCCAGGAGGAGCTGACTGGTAAGTGTGTCTGTAGTCTTGCTGAGAAAAAGATTTGGCTTCTCAATCTAGTTGTATTTTTCCAAACTAAAATTTCAAGTGGTTTGATCTCCTTTTCAGATGTTATCAAATGTAAGCTGAGAGAGTTTCAGTGGCCTCCAGGGGTGATTAGTTCAGCTGTTGATGTTTTGCAGAAACTCTGTCATGCATTTGTAGAGACAACTGAGCAGACACAGGTAAGGTCATGTTTGAACCTCCACTTTGGTAAATCAATGTTTCCTGTTTGGCTAAAGGATCATTTTGACTCTAGAAAATATTTCTTTTTTTTTGTTTGTTTGGTTTTTTTGTTTTCTTTTTCTTGGCGAGGCAATGGGGTGAAGTGACTTGCCCAGGGTCACACAGCTAGTAAGTGTCAAGTGTCTGAGGCCGGATTTGAACTCAGGTCTTCCTGAATCCAGGGCCAGTGCTCTATCCACTGTGCCATCTAACTGCCCCTATTTCTGTGTTTTTATTAAGGTGTGCCAGTGCTTCCTAAGCAACTCATCTTTCCCTTCCAAATTTGCCCCTTTTTTCTGAACTTTCAGATTTCTGTTGAGGTTACTAATATCCTATCAGTCACCTGGTTCCTGGCTTTTGACTCTTCCTTCACCCACATTCCACATTCCACATAACCACTCAGTTGCCAAATCTTTATAATTTCTACCACCACAGTATCTCTTCCATATGACCTCTTCTTTCTACTTTCTACTCACACGATCCCCACTCTATTCTAAGCTCCCATCATATCTCTCCTGGGTTATTGTAGGAACCTCCTAATTGATTAGCTTGCCTACAGTTTCTGGCCTTTCTAATTCACCTATGTGAATTAAAGTGATTCTTCTGAAGCACAAATCTGATTGTGTCACTTCCCTAATCAATAAAATTCAATGACTTCCTATCTCTAGGATCAAATTTAAGCATTTCTGTTTGACATTTCAAGTCCTTCCCACTTTAACCTCAAGCTGCTTCACCAATCTGATTATACATTGCTTTCATTCCCTTAATCCACAGTCCAGTCAAATTGGTGTAAATGCCATTCTTCTCAAGTGATATTCCATTTCTTGTCTCTGTGCCTTTCCATTGACCACCTAATGTCCTTGGAAGGTCCACTCTTCACACCTCTGCCTCTGAGAGCTCCTTATTTCTCTCAAAATCAAGCTCACATTCCACATGAAATCTTTATTGATTCTACACTCTCCCTCCAATAGCTGTTAGTGCCGCCCCTCCCAAAATCACCTTGTATTGTTTTTTGGGAGATATTTTGTGCATACTTACATATATACATACCATCTCCCCTGATAGGATATAAACTCCTCGAGGGCAAGGACTGTTTCATTTTTGTCTTTGTACCCCCTGAACCTCGCACAGTGTCTGGCACATAGTAAGCCCTTAGTAAATGCTTGTTGATTGATTGGATGATCTTTCAGGCCCCTTTCAACTGTGAGGTTTTGTGAATTATATGTGTCTCTTGTACCTCCAGTATCTTCAGTAGATGGACTGATTGACAGTACCAAATTTCTTTATGTACTTTCTCACTTAACACATTCCTAAAAGACCCTGTGCTAGGCACTGTGAGAGGTATGAAGATGAGTTGGAGGCCCTCCTTTCAACAATCTTGTAAATAACCCTTTCCCATCCTTACTTTCTTTTTGTCTCAGCTATATTTAACAGTCATAATATTATTATTTATAATATTGTTAACATTATTGTTAAATAACATTTATTATAGCATTATCAGGTTTGTAAGGCACTTTTCTAAAAACAACCTCTTGAGGTAAATAGTACAGTCTAAAGAGATGGCTAGGATGTGACAGGTCCCATTGTACTCTTAAGATATCTTTGACTTGAGCCTCTAAGATCACCTTGTGTGATTTGATCTCTGCATGTTCCTGTTGCATTTCTTTAGCAGCTTGAAATCATACCTTCCTTTTACCTTCGTTAGTAGTCTATTTGGACTTTATTCTTGACCTCTGTTACCTAGGAGGCAGCATGAGAGGAAACAGACAGAGGAAAGAGCACTGATGCTGGAGTTGGAGGACTTAGGTTATTATTCCACCTCTGATACTACCTGTAGGACCTTGGGCAGGTCACTTAATATCCTTAGGCCTCAGTTTCCTCATCAGTAAAGCAAGGAGGTTGGACTTAGTGGCCTCTCAGGTCCCTTTCATCTCAAGATTTGTGATCTTCTCACCATATCCATGCTCTGGGCAAAAAAGGATCACAGCATTTAATATTTCTGGGGCAAATAATATTGTGGGGAATAGGGCAGATCATGATTAAAACTAAAAACTGAATGAAAGCCAGTGAGTGAGGTAGAGCATAAACTTTCATTTATACAGCCTTCACTAGGACAGTTAGAGGAAATAGCTTACCATAGGAAAATGAGAGTGAACTGTTTCTGTAAATCTCCAATGAACAGGTCAGATGGTATGTTTATCAAATTTTCTGGACAGAAAGCTGTGAGAAATTCCTAAGACAATGGATGGCAGAATGAGGATCTAAAGATTTCAGTTGGCTGGAGCAAAGGGCTAAATCTAATAGGGTGGAATTTAATATGGATAAATGTTGAAGGCCAGAATTTGAGTTGAAAAAAATCAGTTTTACAAATATAATAGGGAAGAGGAGTATGTTGTTAGCATTTCATTTATTTGGCCAATTCTGCCTTTTAAAGCATTCTTCTTCTCATTGGCTTTTTGGACCTCTTTTGCCATTTGGGTTAGGTTATTTTTTAAGGTGTTATTTTCTTCAGTATTTTTTTGGGTCTCCTTTAGCAAGCTTTTGACTAGTTTTTCATGATTTTCTTGCATCACTCTCATTTCTCTTCACAGTTTTTCCTCTACTTCTCTTACATCACAAAATTCTTTTTGAGCTCTTCCATAGCCTGGAACCAATTCATATTTTTCGTGGAGGCTTTGGATGTAGGATCTTTGACTTTGTTATCTTCTTCTGGTTGTATATTTTGATCTTCTTTGTCAGCAAAGAAAGATTCTGTGGTCTGACTTTTTTTGAACAGTTTGCTCATGATCCCAGCCAGTTTAAAACTTGACTATTTGTTAAGGTAGGGGTCTGCTTCCAGTGTGGAGAATGTACTGTCTGAAGCTTCAGGGGTTTTGTGCAGCTGTTTTCAGAGATACTTCCAGGGACCTGTAAGTTTTCTGTTCTTGCAGGGTGGTATGATCAATGGGGAGGTATTTACTTCTTTCCTGGTCTGTGCTCTAGTCTGTGAGTGACCACAAGCACTGTTTTCTGCTTTGGAACTCTGAGGAGGATTCCCTCTCCACCAAGGCACAAGCTCCCCCACGCCAGCGCTCTTCTTCACATCAGGCCCGACACCCAGAACTGTGACCCAGATCCAAGCACAAGCAAAGCAAGAGAATCCTGACTCAGCACTAGCAAAAAGATCCCTGCAATCCCCCTCTGATCAGCCACTCAATTCCCCCTCAGTCTGTGGGCCGGAAGCTCCAGAAGCAGCCGCCACTCTGGGGCTAAAATGGGACTAGAGCTGGACTGAGCTTCTCTCTCACCATAGTCACAGACTTTTCTCACTGACCTTCTAAGTTGTCTTTGGTGTTTGTGGGTTGAGAGGTCTGGAAAGTGTCACAGCTGCCTGTGATTCAGTCCTCTGAGGCCTGTTTTGCCTGTTTGCCCGTGCTGAACTGCGTTTCTCTCCCAGCCTGGCATGATAGACCTTTCTAATCAACCATCCAAGTTGTCTTGGGCTGGATATTTGTTTCACTCTGTCTTTTTGTGGGTTCTGCTGCTCTAGAATTTGTTTTGAGCCATTTTTTACAGGTATTTGGAGGGGTTTGGGGGAGAGCTCAAGCAAGTCACTGCTTTTACTCTGCCATCTTGGCTCCGCCCACCTGTTAGCATTTCAGGTGAAAACAAATTGGGAAGTTTTGTGGTTTTTTTTAATCTTCCTTTAATTTATTTTCCCCAATTATATGTAAAAACAATTTTTAACATTCATTTTTTAGAATTTTTAGTTCCAAATTCTATCCCTCCATCTTTCACCTCCCCCCTCATTGAGAAGACATGAAATTTTATATAGGTTATACATGTTCAGTCATGCAAAACATTTCCATATTTGTCATGTTGTAAAGGAAAACACAGACAAAAAAAAACAAGAAAAATGAAGAAAGTTAAAAAAAAAGCATACATCGATCTGCATTCAGATTCCATCAGTTCTTTCTCTGGAGATGCATAGCATTTTTCATCATAAATCCTTCAGAATTGTATTGGGTCATTGTATTGCTAAGAGTAGCTCAGTCATTCACAGTTGATCATCATACAGTATTGCTGTTATTGTGTACAATGTTTTCTTGCTTCTGGTCACTTCACTTTGCATCTGTTTGTATAAGTCTTTCCAGGTTTTTCTGAAATTGTCCAGCTCATCATTTTTATAGCACAATAGTTTTCCATTACAATCATATACCACAACTTGTTCAGCTGTTCCTCATTTGATAGACATCCCCTCAATAATCATAAAGCATTTAAAAAAAACAGATTGAGGAGGTTTAACCTAGAGAAAAGAAGATTTGGCAGGGAAGAGATGGTTACTGTCTTGCTGTTCAGTTATGGGTAATACTATATGACTTCAGAGGTTTCTACTAATACAAAGATTCTGTAATGATGTGAAATATTTAAAAGAGAGTTTTGTGGAAGAAGGATTCATTTTGGCCTACTTGGTTTTTGGAGGGTAACAACTAGGGCTGGGAGATGGTGGAGATTTTGACAGTATTTGGAAAACTTTCCAAATTTTTAGAACTATCCAAAAATGGAATGGGAAGTATAGTGAGTTTGCCATCAGTGGAGTCTGGGTGACTTTCTCTGAAGGATATTTTAATGGGGATTCTGTATCAGGTAACATATGGACAAGATGGTCTTCAAAGCTCCTTCTACCCCAAAGATTCTGTCCTCCTAAATCTATATAGAATGTCAGTTAACACTTCCAGTTTTATAACTGTGAGCTATATTTATTTATCTGTTCTTTGGAGACGGTCCATTATATAGTTGTAGTAACATGTAATCAATACATTATAACTGCTGTTTCACACATAACACAGTTTGAAATCTAATTAGTTGAAAGTACTGAGTTATTTCCTACATAAATTTTAGCTGGTATTTTCTTCTATTTCTTCTGTTGTTTTTAGTTTGGTTTTCTCCAGCACCTTTGTTTAGAACAGTTCAAGAAATATTTAAAAGAAATTTTAGATGAGGAACATTTTCTTAATCAAATGGCAAAAAATAGTTGGCATGTATTGAGTGAAATAGAAAGAAGAATGGTAGGTTGACCTAGAATATTTGATCCCAGTCCTTGTATTGAGAAGAGATCTAATATAGCTAACTTTTACCTTATCTTAAAGGGAGAGTGGAAGCATGGATTTCAGAAAGCCTTAAGTTCCTAATTGATATTATGAGTCAGGTCATACAAGTTAATGGTAACATTTTGTAGGCAAGTAACAACATTGAAGAGGCAGCTAGATGGCTCAGTGGATATCCTGGAGTCCGGAAGATTTGAGTTCAAATCTAGCCTCAAACACTTTCTAGCTGTGCGACGCTAGGCAAGTCATTTAACCCTGTTTGCCTCAGTTTCCTCATCTGTAAAATGAGTTTGTGAAGGAATTGGCAAATCACTCCAGTATCTCTGCCAAGAAAACCCCCTGACAGATGCTGAGTGAAGTGAGCAAAACCAGGAGAACGTTGTACACAGTAACAGTCACGTTGTATGATGGCTAACTTTGATAGACTTAGCTTTTCTCAGCAATGCACGGATCTAAGACATCTCTGAAAGTCTTATGATGGAAAATGCTATCCATATCCAGAGAAAGAATTATGGATTTTTAATGCAGATCAAAGCATACTATTTTCTCTTTTTTTTTTTCCTGTTTTGTTTTGTTTCTTCTTTCATGTGGTTCCTTCTATTGGTTCAAATTCTTCTTTACAGCATGACTAATGTGAAAATATGTTTAATCGGAATGTATATGTATAGCCTATATCAGATTGCACGCCATCTTGGGGAGGGAGGCAGGGAAGGAGAGGGAGAAAATTTAAAACTCAAAAGCTTATGGAAGTGATTGTTGAAAACTAAAACTATATTAATTAATTAAAATTTAAAAAAAAAAAAAGAAAATCCTCTGGACGTTATGGTCCATGGGGTCACAAAGAGTCAGACATGACTGAACAACTAAATGACAATGTTAAAATAATTTTCAAATAATTTTAAAAGTATTTGTGTTAAACTAAAGGAGAACATTTTGATCATAATATTGGTGAGAAATAGGATGAATTACAAAAGACATTTGTGTGATTTATTTCCTTCTGGCATATAGAGTTGATGGTATGGGGTGGAGATGGAGGAATACAAAAGATCACAGGATCATAACTCTAATACTGGCCGGGAGACCTTAGCGGCCATCTCAGCGAATCCCCTCAATTACAGATGTCCCAGAGAAGCCATGAGATTTGCCCGTGGTCCCACAGGACATAACAGAACTGGGACTCAGAGGCAGATCCTTTGACTCCAAATTCAGCTCTCTTTTCATTGAACCATTTGTCCGGACCATTACAGGCTTCAAGGGGAAGGAGCATGCTTCCCCTTGAAGTCTATAACAGTCAAGACAAATGGATTAAACATTTGTCTTCGGTAAGTAAGTGGCAAAGAAGTAGCTCTATTCTTTTTCTTATAATGGCTTTATTCTAATTTAGAGCACTAGCCTCTTTCTACATATATGTCTGTTGACCTTGTACTAAAGCGTGGAAGTCGAGAGGAGAGTAACTGTTCAAATATAGACTATTTCTTATAAATGTCACTTAGCCAATCCTCACAGCCAGATTACTGAATAAAAGTATGTCTTTGTCCTTGGCAGGTTTTTGCCTGAGAAATTCTGTAGTGTGATAGCAAAGAAAAGATACAGAAGCATGTTGCTTGTTTGTTTGTTTTTTTAATCACTTTTGAAGACAATAGAATTTATTGTTTCAGATAGTTATATCTATTGCATAGGTTAGAGTATAGGATACTCTAGGATACTATAGGATAGTCTTTGAAGGCAGGGATTATTTTTCATTTTTGTCTCTATATCTGTGGTACCTGGAATCATACCTTGCACATATTAGGTACCTAATAAATATTGAATATATCCTATATTTACCTTGGCATAGGAATTACTGAACCAGGTGTGTGTTGATATCCTCTCCACATGTGAGAACTACATTTCTAAAGTTGTTCTTGAAGAAGGTGGAACAGTAAATATGGAAGAAGACTTGTTGGTAAGCACCTACTCTTTCTTTTCTCCTTCGTTTTTAATGGTCAATTTAAAAATTGTTTTTCTATTTAATATTTTTTTTAAAAAAGTAATTTTCCCTAATGTCCACTCTTTCTGACTAATCTGATTAAACTGATGTATTAAGTTAAATCTGTCACTAACACCTATGACATAGTCAAGATAAATATGAAAAGGATTTTTCCTGTGTGCAGCAATTGGATTTTATTAGATGGAAATTCTTATTATCATTGTCATATATTTCAACCAAAACTGTATTTAAAATTTTAAACTGCATGGCTCCTTAATAAGGACTTCAGGTTTCTTTTGTTCCATTAAGAAGGATGGTAACTTTTAAGGTTTTTTTTTTCTTTCCCAATTTTGTTTTTAATTAGGTAAGTTATCCTAAAACATTTCTAAATCCCTAACAACTTGATGCTTCAGGGTACAAAGGAAGAAAATATTATTAACTAACAATAATCGTAATTTGCATCATTCTGTTTTTTGGTTTATTTTATCCAAAGCAGTTGCCGCTGACTTTATCCTTAAAAAATGATACTTCAGCTATGGAATTAATTCTTTTCTTTCCCTGTTTGTCTGCAAAACCACTTCTCTCTGTAGGTGAGACATATCTTTACCTTAGGAGAGGTGGCTCAGCTGTGTCCATCCAAAGTGGGAAAACGAGTCTTCCTTCTGATTCAGTCTATTCTGGCTTCTGTTGATGAGGAACAATGTAAGGCACATGAACTTAGGTTAATTCAACATAATGCACCACCGCCAAAAGGCACTGTTAACATAAAAATATATGTGAATCTTTGGTTTTCTTCCCCCTCCTCAGTGCCTTCATCTCAAGATAACTGTAATCTTCCACCTTCTCAACCACTGTCCCAGTTCAGAGGCTCTGTCATGCCTCCACTGATAAGAGCCCATGCTGTCATTACCCTAGGTAAGAGTAGTGTAAGAAAAATGGCATGGAAAACTGATTCTTCATTTTTTGCCTTTAAATAGTTTTATAGTTCCCTAAATAAGGATAATCATGGTACTGTGTTACAGGTTTCTGAGTTTATGTTTGCTGCAGCACTTGAAGTTTTTAGTAGTGATGTCTAGTAACAAGCCCAAATCTGCATGGATAACAGAATGCTGATAGAGGAGGATGACATGTTGTTGACACTTTGATCTTTACTATATGAGATTGTTAGACCTAGAAAAATTCCTGTGTGGGATTGAAGAGGAAGCCAGAAACATGCTAGTGGATTGCAGTTCTCTGTGTGTGTGTGTGTGTGTGTGTGTGTGTGTGTGTGTGTGTGTGTGTGTGTATTATTCCTGGATTCTTGATAAGAGACACTACCAATCATTTATCAGAAGATAGCATTTGGAAAAGGAGGTTTTAGGCATTGAGAACATTTCTCTGTGAATCATAGCTGTTAGTGAAGCTTTAAAAATCCTCTTAGAAATTACAATTTTGCTTTTCTCTTAAGGTAAATTTTTTTTAAACATCTGGCAGACATTCCTTATAACAATAAACACTAAGCTAAAGTTGTCAGAAATGGGGAATGAGCATTTATATAGATTCTACTGTGTGCCAGGCACTGTGCTACATGCTTATTACAAATACTATCTTATTTGATTCTTACAACAACCCTGTGATGCAGATACTATTATTACCCCCATTTTGCAGTTTAGGAAACTGAGGCAAACAGGTACTTGTCTTGGGTGACACAGCTCGTAACTGAGGCTGGATTTGAACTCAGGTCTTCCTGATTGCAGGCCTAGCACTCTATCCACTAGTTCTACTAGCTGTCTAAAATAGCAAAAAATTTCCAGGCCTGAAAAACTTTCAATAGCTTTCCTTCCCATCAGAAAGAATAAAAATAATAAAATTAATGACATCATTATTCTTTCATACTTGCTCAGTACCTGTTCAATTCAGTTAATATTTATTGAGCTCCCATATAATTGAATTATGTAGTAGATAAAGCATTAGCCTGGGAGTCAGAAACTTAGGTTCTGGTCATGGTTCCACTGAGATTATGAAGTTATTTGCACAAGAATGTAGCTGTATCAAAGAAAACTTGGAGAGGTAGTGGAGTGTAGTAGAAGTGGTACTGAATTAAGTTTGAGGAGGTTTGGTTCTTAATCCCATCCCTGTGAGTAACTATCTTTGTGACCTTAGACACTTCACTTACGCTTTCTAGTCTGTGGAAGAAGGAATTAGACCAGGACATTGGTGTGAAACTCAAATAGAAACAGAGCCAACTAAACCATACATAAGGATTCCTTTGGGTCTCATATTTGCTTAATTTTAAAATGTAATATTACCTATGTTTTATTGTTTTAATTTATTTGTTTATTTATTATTTATTTTGTTAAATATTTCACAGTTACATTTTAACCTGATTTGGGCCACACTTGGGAGTGTTGTGGGATACGTACTCCCCACAGGGCTCGTGTTTGACACTTCTGGTCTAGATGATCTCAAAGTCCCTTTCTGCTTAGGAGGAGTCTGGGAAAGGTGCAAAGATAGAGGTGCACACATATGATGAGTGGCAAGTGAGCTATCTTGTCTAGAACTCAGAGTCTGTGAAGGAGATTGATGTGTATTAAGCCTGAAAAGGCGGGGCTGCAGTCAATTTCAGGGGGTTTTAAATACTAGAGGAATATTTTTTTGCTTATGTTGGAGGCAATAGAAGGCCAGTGGAGCTTCATGGACTGTGGAGTGACATAATCAGACCTTTGCTTTAGGAAAATCAATTTAGGAACTGTGTGAGGAATGGATTAGAGAAGTTAGAGAACAATGAGGAGGCCATTGTAATAGTCCAGGCAAGAAATAATGAGGATCTGAACTAGTGAGTCAGCCTTATGAGTGGAGATAAGAGGATGGATGTGAAGGTATGATTGACAGCACTCTGCAACTCATTGTAGGGAGAGGTAAGAGTCATTGGTGACTTTGAGGTTACAAACCTAAATGATTGAAATGATAAGGGAGAGTTTAAGGGAAAAAATGAGTTCTCTTTGGACATGTGAAATGCTTATGAGACATTCAGTTGGAGATGCCCAATAAGCAATTGGTGATGTAGGCCTGACTCTCAAGAGAGAGACTAAGGCTGCATATGTAAATATGAGTTATCTATATAGAGGTAATAGTTGAATCCATTAGTTACCCATTAATAACATCATCAAGAAAAAATATGGAAAAGACAAGAGAGCCAAGGATTGAGTTCTGAGATACAATCACACATAGAGGATAAGACATGAATAATTATCCAACAGAGGAGACTGAGATGACTAAGACAGGAGGTTGGAGACTCTGGAGAAAGCTGTTTCATAAAAATCTAGGATGGAGAGAGTGTTCAGGAGGAAGGGGCAGTCAGCAGTTTCATATATCGCAGAGAGGTCAAAAAGGATAAGGCTTTTTGGCAATTAAGAGATCATTTGTAATTTTGGAGAGAGCAATTTCAGTTCAGTTTTGAGGTTAGAAGCCAGACCAGAAAGTGAGAAGCGAGTGAGAGGAGGTGAGTGTAGACAGCTTTTTCTAGGAGTTTGGCTATGAAAGTGAGGAGAGATACAGGCCAATAGCTTGAGCTCATGGTGTGAAGTGAAAAGGTTTGTTTTTGGTTTTTTTTTTTCCTTGTTTGTTTTTCAAGTGGGGGAATCTTGGGCATGATTTGTATCAGGGAAGGAGTCAGTAGGTAGGTAGAGATTGAAACTTAGTGAAGTAGAATTGTGATGGCAGTAATTCTAAAGGCAATATCCTAGAGGAGAAGATGGAAGAGGATGAGATCAAGGGCACAGTTAGAGGGGTCAGCTGTGGATAGGAGAAATGCTACTTCTCCGTCATAGACCGGAATAAAAGACTGGGAGTTGGTGGGGGGAGAGAAAATGGAGGATGATTAGGGGGCTTTTAGATATAGAATATGAAAAAAAGAAGAAGGTTATAGTGATTGACCTCTATTTTTTCAGTAAAGTATGAGGTGAAGTTTTCTGAGGGAAGCTTGAGAAGATAAGGGAATTGTAACAACTACCTTGGGGAGCCAAGTAGGGTAGAATACAAGATTTGCCTTGCTGCAGCTAGGACCCAGTTGAGATTAGATAAAAATTAGTAGTAGACTTACTCTAGCAGCATGTGAATAAGAATGGAAAAAAACAGGTGGCCATGTAATACATTGAAAAAGGTAATGTATACTAGAGCTGAAGCTTACACATTTCTGTGGATTGAGAGCTTACTTGTTTAAATGGACTGTTCATCAGAGGTATGCATAATATTCAATGCAATAATACACTTTCCTTTTGGAAAATTAAAGATTACATGTCAAAATCTTGGGAATTAAAAAAAAAGATAGGTGGCACTGGGCGAGGATGGGGGGCACAATTGGGAGATGGAGTTTGTCAAGGCAGAAGAAGCAAATGAACAAGAATGCAAGTAATTAGGGCATAGAGGAAATAAATAGCAACCACCAAGAAAATTAAACCCTTGTATTTCTGATTCCAAGTTCAATGCCTCGTCTGTTAAGTTTTGTGGTTCCTCTCAGGTATATGTTATTTATAAGGCTGACACATTGCCTAATAGAGAAAGGAAGATTGTTTCACTAGATTTTGACTCTCCAAGGAATGCTTCTCATAAAATCTCTAGAATTTACTGTCTTTTAAGATACCTTGCCTTGTCCTGTTTTTATTGTTGTGCGATTTCACTTGTTTTATTAGCTTCATGTTGGTTTGTTTGTATTGACTTATAATAAATGAAAACGTAGAGACAATAAGCCTCAGGTGATTTAGGCATAAAACAGAGCATGTCACTAATGATTAATTCTCTCCTATTACAGGCAAATTATGTTTACAGCATGAAGATCTTGCAAAGAAGTGCATTGCAGCCCTGGTGCGTGAGCTGGAGGTGTGTGAGGAAGTGGCCGTCCGTAACAACGTGATTATCGTTCTGTGTGACCTGTGTATTCGCTACACAGTTATGGTGGACAGATACATTCCAAATATCTCCGTGTGTCTGAAGGACTCAGATCCTTTCATCCGAAAGCAGACTCTTATTTTGCTGACCAACCTCTTGCAGGTATGTAGAGTTTATGCAGTTAAAGCCACAAATAACTTCTATGTGCAAGGCACGCAGTGTTAGGCACCAGATATATAACAGTGAAAAACCGGTGTCTACCCTCAAGGAGCTGACAGTCTTAACATAGAGTCATGAAATGCATATGAATAAAAATAATACAAGATAGAATTCAATAAAGGCCAAGGAAAGTTCCAAACAAAGTGCCATTAGATATTTTGGCAAGGGAGAGATCCCTCACCTGGGGGTGTCTGGAAATGTGAGGGTTGCAATAGGCAGAGGTGGAGGGAGCACCTTTTAGTCGTGAAAGATGGCTTCTACACATACTAACAAGTGGTAGAATTCAGGGCATTTTATCTCCTCCAAAGGATGTAGTAAATTACCTGAGGTCAAGGACTGCTTCAGTTTTGTCTTGGTATCTCCAGTGCTTAGAATAGTGCCTGTCACAAAGCAGACATTTAATCAATACTTGCCATGTCATAGGAGCCCAGAGGTAGTCAATTTTCAAAAGCTGTAGAAACCTCAAAAAGTCTAAGTCCTATAGGAAGGTACTAGGATTTGGCTATTTGGCATCTTCAACTACCATCAGTAGACATCTTAAACTTAACGTATCCAAAACAGAACTTTCCCCCTAAACACCCTCTTCGTTCCCCCCGCTTCTGTGAAGGTCGCCACCATCCTCCTAGCCCCCAGGCTAGTAACTTAGGTGTCATCCTCAGTTCCTCACTAACTCTCACCTCCTCTTATCCATTTTCTTGCGAAGCCTTCGATTTAACTTTTCATCATCTTCCAAATCTGTCCCCTTCTCTCCTCTGATACCGCTACCACACTGGTGCAGGCCCCTATTACCTCACATTTAAGACTATTGCAATAGCCTGCTGGTGAGTTTGTCTGCCACAAGTCTCTTCCCACTTCAGTCCATCCTCCACTCATCTACCAAAGTGATTTTCTTAAAGTGCAGGTCTGACTATGTCACCCTCCTACTCTGTGAACTCCAGAGGCTCTCTGTTACCTTTAGGATCAAATAAAAAATCCTATTTGACATTCAAAGCCCTTCATAACCTAGCACTGCGCTCCCTCCTACCTTTTTTCCCGTATTCTTACACCTTACTCTTCACCAGGTCCTCTTCAATCCAGTGACACTGGATTGCTGTTTCACAAACAAGATAATCCACACCTTGATTTCAGGAATTTTACTAGCTGTCTCTTGTACCGGGAATGCTTTCCCTCCTCACTGCTGCCTACTGCCTTCCCTAGTTTCTTTCAAGTCCCAATTAAAATCCCATCTTCTACAGGGAGCCTTTCCCAATCCCTCTTAATTCTAGTACCTTCCTTCTGTTAATTACTTATTATTTATCTATATATAGCGTTTTTTGCACATATTTGTTTGGTGTCTCCCCCATTAGATTGTAGCTTCTTGAAGGACAAAGAGTGTCTCGTCTCTTTTTTGTATCCCTAGCACCTAGCACAGTGCCTAAACATAGTAGGTACTTAATAAATGCTTATTAATTGATTGACTATTTGGAGATTCCTGGTGACTTTGGAGTAAGCAGTTTCAGGAGAGTGGTGAAGTGGAAGGAGACCAAAGCTGGGGAGGGGATAGGGGACATTGAGGAGTGAGTGGTTGATGAAACAGAACCAGTGAGTACAGACTCCTTTAAAAGAAATTTAGCTGTGAAAGGGAGGAGGGATAAGACTGAGAGAATGACAGAGTTAGGGAAGAGGTACCTTTTTCTTTTCATTACATTCATTTGTTATGGACCAAGGGGAATGATTCTCTTCCATCTTCCAGCCCCATATTGAATCTTCCTCTTTGTAATAAAAATAATTAAGCAAAAAACACCAGATACAGTGACCCCTTCTGACAATATATATGCCACTAAAGCTTAGTAGACTCCTACCCTTCTGTCATGAAGTGTGAGGTATGTTTCCTTATCTGTTCCCCTCCACCATTTTGATTTTGTCTGTTGCTCAGAAGGGGTCAGGGCAGGAGCCAAGATGGCGGAATAGAGGGAAACCAAGCTCTCTCAAACATTCCCCTCTAAACAACTTTTTTTTTAAATCTTTTTTTAATTTTAGACTTAAGTACTAAAACTTAAATACATAATAGAAAGCCTATGTAATACCACATATTGTGTTGAGAGGTGCCCATCTTTTCTTTGCTTCCTTATATGTTTTCTTTTCTCTGCTGTGCACTTTTTACTTTGTTCTTTTTTCCCCTCCCCCCCAGAAGGTTACAATTAAGCATGGATATATTTAGAGAGAGAGAGAGATACATATACATATATACACATACATATATAAACATATACTTTCCCTAACAAATTCTACTAGTGATCTTTGTTCTTATATTTGTACATATCTATTATTTCCTATCTCTCCTGACTCCTTTACTTCTACCCTCTACCTTGCCCTCCTATTACTTAAGTTCCCCCCTCCCTCCTCAAGGATCTCTCTCTTATCCTCCCATTCCCATAAATCTAAACGCCCTTTTCTACCTCCCCCTGACCTGTTCCCTCACCCTCCCCTCTAAAGATCTCGCCCTTATATCCTCTCCCCCCTTCCTATCCCCTTAGCATTTTATTTCTTTCTGAATTTAGAAGACTTTGATACTCTTCTAGATGTATATATATATACATCTCTTGAACCCATTCCTGATGAAAGTAGGTTTCCAGAACTAACAGCCCTCCTCCCCCATCTAATTCCTTTGTGTCAGTTCTTCCTCTCACACCCCATTTGTATAAGCTAATTACTCTTTTTAGCTGTTCCTAAATGGTTTTACTTTTTAAAGTCGTATCATACATGGATCTACCCCAATCTTTCTTATGAACTACCCAATTACTAATAACAATCTTAGACATACATTTTAAACAACTTTTAAAGTAACATGTCAAATTGAATTCTAGAGTGGCTTAGCCAACAAAAGGTAAGGGTGAGACATTTTCCCAGCCTAAGACAACTTAGGAAATCAAAAGGAGAGATCTGTGGTACTGGCAGGGATTGCGGGTGGGGGACACTGGCCCACATGGCCGCAACCCGAGCTGTGGGCCTTGGAGACAGCAGCAATGGCATCAGCAGCAATTTTAGGAGCTCTTGCTGCCCAGAGATGGTAAGGGGATTGGACAACTGGTCAGAAAGAGATTACAGGGGATTTCTGTGCTAGCACTAGGTGGGGGACCAGGTGTCATTTGGCAACTCCACTGCCCATTACCGAGTTCTTGGTTGCAGTTCCAGAATGAAAAGTGTTATTGTTTGTGGTTGCAAAGGAACAGGACCCCTACCTGGGTAAGGAGCAGAATGCAGACCAGGAGAGCAGTGACCATACCTCTCCCCAGATCACATCACCTTGGAAGCATTGAAAACTTAGTGATAGCTGGCCCCCCCCCCAAACTGTGAAAAGAAAGCCTGAAGCTTGGGACCATGCTGCATGCCCTCTGCCCCCACCCCCTTATTCCCCAGGTAAACAGAGTTCAACTTTATTTTACATAAAGTCAAGAAATAGGCTGGGAAGATGAGCAAATTACAAAAAAAGAACCTAATTCTCTAGTCTAACCTACACAGAAAAGGAATCTGCACTATGACATGTTTGAGAAGTGGACATCTAGGCTTTACTTGAAGTCTTCCAAGGTTGACCACCTCTCCAGGCAGCCCATCCCACTTTGGGAGGGTTCTAATGGGGAGGAAGCGCTTCCTGACATTTAGCTTACATTTGTTGCTTTGCAATTTCCACCTCTTGTTCCACCCTGATTCTGCCCTCTTGGACCATACAGAACAAGTCTGATCCATCTTCTCCATATCAGTCCTTGAAATATTTGAGCATGCCAATCGTGCTCCCCCTGAGTTTTCTTTTCACCTCTGTAAAGCTGCCCAGTTTCTTCAGTTGTCTTCATACATCATAAATTCAAGGTCTTTCACCATCCTAATTGCATTCTTCTGCACACTTTCCAACTTATTACTATCTTACTTAACTAAGCAAAATACTGAAGATGAGGTCTGAAGAAGAGGACAGAGTACAAAGGGACATCACCTCCCTATTCCTGGAAACTATCCCTCTTAAAGCAACCCAAGATAACACCGGCCTTTTTTGTCTGCCGCATCAGAATGCTGACATATTGAGGTATTGGTTCACAAAGAGCTCTATATCTTATTTGGAACAGTTGCTGTCTTTCTTGTAAAGTTGATTTTTTTTGTATGCAAGTGCAAGACTTTATATTTATCCTTGTTGCATTTCATCTTATTAGATTCAGCCCAGTGTTCTAGCTTATCAAGATCCTTTTGAATCCTGATTCTGTCATCTAGTGTGTTAGCTACTGCTCTCAGCTTTGTGTGTTCTGCAAATTTGATGAGCCCATCATGGTTTGATATGAGGAGGTGAGACAAGGAGAGACAAATTGCCACCACAGATGGAGGTGAGGTCAGCTGAGATCAAGGTTGGTGGATAGAGGTTTGGAGACTTTAGAAGAGGAGAGGATTTTAAATAACTGCTATGGTGAGGACCTGGTTGATTAGATAGCATGAATTTGTAGCTAACTCAGACAACATAGTTTCTTAATTTGCTTTGGAGCTTGGGAGCAGAAAAGAAAGATGGTAGGGATTTTCCTAAAGCACAGGTCTGAGCCTATCACTCCCCTACTCAGTGTACTCCAGTGATTTCCTGTTACCTAGGTCAAATAGAAGATTCTGCTGGAAAGGCCTTCACAACCTAGCTCCAACTTACCTTTCCAGCCTTGTTACACACACACACACACACACAACAGACGTGTATATATACACACACACACAATATACATGCATTTGTGTGTATGTGTATAAATATTCCAGCCTTCCCTTCGCACAGTTAGCCAAACTAATGGTCTTTTTGTTCTGTACACTCATTATTTCATCTCTTGTCTGTACCTTTGCAGAAGCTGTCCTCCATGCCTGTAATGAGCTGTCTCCTCACCTCTGCCTCTTAAAATCCCTAGTTTCCTTCAAAGCTCAGTTCAGGTGCTAACTTTTATGTTAGGCCTTTTTGTGATTCCTTCCATGTGCTAGTGATTCTCCTCCTTCCCCAAATTACTTTGTGTTTATTTTGTGTGTGTGTGTGTGTGTATGTGTATACATTATATACATAATATATTCATAGACATGCATATACATATGTTGTCTCCCCTGATACAATAGAAGCTCCCTGAGGGCAAGGACTTTGTCATTTTTGTGTTTGTATTCCCAGTATTTAGTTCCTAGTAGGTGCCTAATAAATGCATGTTTATTAGTTGTATCAACAGGCAATCACAGCTTCACAAAACTTACATGAAAACTAGGTTTATTACAAGAGAAATGAACATGCATGTGGAACCCAAAAAGCTCTCAATCCATACAGAAGTTTGCATATTTATGACAGTAGGACAAAGGAAGGAGGAGAAAACAGAAATCTCTACCTAACTCAAGGACATGGGAAGGGAAAACGTACAGTAAAGGTGAGAGAAGAACAAAACCCCTCCTGAAGGGCAGGAGGAAGGTGATGGCAAAAGCCACATTCTTTTCCCTTGGAAACTTCTAGATCATGAAGATAGGATGGCCTGCTTACCTACAAGGGTCCCAGCTGCACAAGCAGTTTCTCAGCGCAGTGTAGACTGACTGGCACCTGTCTTGACTCCCAAGGACACACAGGGAATCCACCTTCTGATGCAAACATCACATCACATCAGCTCAGGGAAGTCTTTGTCCTTGACACATTCAGGACCTCCTTCATACTCTAGGTCCAGTGTTTCCGGAAAACACGGCAACTCAAAAAGACAAGTTCAGGGGACCCCATAACATTCCTCAACAGTTGATAATCTAGGATTAAGGATTAGCAGGTTGAGATTAGTGGAAGAATAAGACAGGGGTGGGTGAGGTTTTGAGGGGTTTCAGACTGGAGGACTGTGCCTTATTGAAATAGTCGAGACTGAATGTTAGGAAATGAAGCCAGAACAAGGTTGATGGATTAGTAGAACAAAGAGGGATTGAAGGCCCAGAGGTCAAAATGGTGGTGAAAAGAGTCAGTGGGAGGACAGAAAATTGTGATGAGTTGGGGAAACTTCAAAATTTAAAATGATAGAGGTGGAACTTCTTTCAGCAATGGTAGGTCTAAAGTATAGCCATAATAATAACAACAAAAATAATAACTAGCATTTGTATAATACCTTAAAGTTTGCAAAACACTTATCTTATTTAGTCAGTAAGGTGCTAGAAATAGAATAGAAACCTCTTCTTAATTATGTTGTAGAGAGAATCCTTAGTCAGCTGGATGGTGCAGTAGATGGAGTGCCTAGAATCAGTAGGACCTGAGTTCAAATCCAACTTTAGACACTTATAAGATTTGTGACCCTGGGTAAGTCACTTAACTGCTGTCTGTCTCAGTTTCCTCAACTGTGAAATAGGAATAATAATAGCACCTGTATCACAGGGTTGTTCGGAGGATCAAATGAGAGAATAATTGTAAAGCATTTAGCACAGTGCCTGGCACATAGTAGGCACTACGTGTGAGGTATTATTACTGTTTGATGTGATTAGTTCAGTTGCGTCTGATTCTTGGTGACTCCGTGGACTATACTGTCTAGGAGATTTTCTTGACAAAGATACTGTAGTGGTTTACCATTTCCTTCTCCGGTGAATTAAGGCAAACAGAGGTTAAATGAATTGCCCAGGGACACATGGCTAGTAAGTGTCTGAGGCCAGGTTTGAACTCAGATCTTCCTGACTCCGGGCTATCCACTGAGACATCTAGCTGCCTCCTAGTATTATTATTATTATTAACTATTATTATTTAGGTAGACTTGGACTCAGGTCTCTGAGGTCCATTCTGTCTCTGAGATTCTTTATTTCCTAGAAGTTTGGGGAGAGGTTAATGAACTGAGATGCCAGGGTGTTCAAAGGGTATTCATTGTGAATACTGTCAACAAGAATGATAATGGAGTTGGGGTGGAGAAGAAAACTGTAAGATGGAAACAGAAGTTATTGAGGACATTGGGACAAAGGGTCCCAGTGGTTGCTAGTTGGTAGATCTAGATAGGATTAAGCAAAGAGCTCATCACAAGTGCTTCTGGTTGGACTTAAGCAAAATGTCCTGCTTTGTACCTGACTTTAGAAAATCAGACTCACCTCTAGTTGAGAGCACAGCTTTTCCACATTTTTGTTTATCTATTCTTTGTCTGCAGCTTTGGGCTCAGATATATTAGAGTTATGTGAGGTTTGATTATTTTTACATGAAAAATATGTCTAGACCACTATGGTGGGGACAAGAGTTGCTAGGCTTTAAAAGTAGAAACTTAATTTTAGTTATGTATTCTTCCAATGTATTGGGATTTATAGTAACTTATATGCTAGCCCTTTAACTGAAAGGTAATAGGATTTAGAGCAGAAAGTAACCTTAGAAAGCATCTGGTTCCCACCCACCCTGATTAAAGCTGGGAAAACAGTCCCAGTGTAATGAAGTAATTTGCACAAAGTTACCCAGGTAGGGGGCAGCTAGGTATCACAGTGGATAGAGTGCCAGGCCTGAAGTCAGGAAGACTCATCCTCCTGAGTTCAAATCTGGCTTCAGACATTTACCAACTCTATGACCCTGGGCAAGTCACTTAACCCTGTTTGCCTCAGTTCTTCATCTATGAAATGAACTGGAGAAGGAAATGGCAGACCACTCTAGTATCTTTGCCAAGAAAACCCCAAGTGGGGTCACGAAGAGTTGGACGTGACTGAAATGACTGAACAACAACACTAGCAGTACGGCTGAACCAAGGTCTTCTGATTCCAAATTCACTTTTCCATTTCCATTTTTCCATTCTGCCTTCAAGATCAATCAACAAGCAGTTATTAAGAGCCCATCATGACTTACTGACTTATGTCAGGCATGTACTTTGAATCATTGTACTAATCCTAGTGAAGGTTTTGAACTGATTTGTCTACACTGTCAACAATAATCTTTCCTGACGAGAATGGTTTTTGAGATGGTTGATAGAGATTATGTGGCTATGGAACAGAACAAAACAGATGAGCCTGTGGTTGGCTTTTGGGACATCTGAATTCTTGACTTTTATATCATGAAAACCAAAGTCTAACCAATTGAACTAATGAACCACAGAAAAAAATGAATATCTGGTAAGTAGGGGAATACCTGACATTAAGCAGGGGAAAGTTGCTTTAGGTGGCCAGGTGACTAATCCACTCAAGATCTATGTATTTAGCCAATCTTGAAATGCTCTGTTCTCCGTTTTCCCCTAGGAAGAATTTGTGAAATGGAAGGGGTCGCTGTTCTTTAGGTTTGTAAGTTCTCTTGTGGATCAGCATCCAGACATTTCCAGGTATGATATCTTTTACCAAAATTTTGGTATGTCAGATTACTTAACTGAATATTTATGATCTCTTTTCTGCCTAATTAGTTTAGAATTCAGCATCAGTAAATCAAATAAAATTAGAAAATTTGTGAAAGCAGTGGTGAGCTTTGAACATCATTCAGGCAGTCTTTTTATAAATGTTAATCACATTGAGCAGCACATGATTGTCTTAGCATTAACTATGCTTTGTAACCCTACTTAAGAGTTCTAATAAGAAAATGTGCCCTGGTTGAGTTCGAATTTATAGAGGAGTAGCAATTGGCTCCTAACTTAGTTTTGTTGACCACGAAGTCTAATCATTTGTGAGAGATTCTTGAGTTTCAAAAAACATAGGCTTTATCATATAGAGCTGATGTGTAAAGAGAGGAATCTTAAGAGCTGGAGTGAAGCACTGTGTGTATCAGAGCATATGAATGAATGGATGCATTTATTAAGCACTTACTGTATGCAAAGCACTAGAGATGGTAATAGCAAAGCAGAGGTAGAATCTACTTTCACGGAGTTCACTTTTGAATGAGGGAAACAACACATATAGGAGGTTTCAGCTCCAAGTTAGATAGAAAGGCCTCAGTAGTCCTTGGTGAAGGTATAAGCATTTATATAGCACCTACTATGTGCCAGACACTGTGCTAAGAGCTTTTAAAAAAACAAACAAATATTATCTCATTTCATCTTCACAACTATCCTTCAAGGCAGGCGCTATTATTATCCCCATTTTGTTGTTTAGTTGTTTTTCAAACTCTTGTGTCAAACTCTTCATTACTCTATTTGGGATTTTCTTGGCAAAGATATCAGAGTGGTTTGCCATTTCTTTCTCTAGCTTATTTTATGGATGAGGAATGGAGGCAAACAGGGTTATGTGACTTGCCCAGGGTCACATAGCTAGGAAGTATCTGAGGCCAGATTTGAATTCAGGAAGATGAGTCTTCCCCACTCCAGGCCTGGCACCCTCTCCACCTAGCTGCCCATTTTACAGTTTAAGAAATTGAGGTAAACAAAGGTTAAGTGGTTTGCCCAGGGTCACAGAGCTGAATTTGAATTCAGGTCTTCTGACTCTAGGCCTAGTGCTTTCTCCGTTGAGTCACCAGCTTCCTCTAAGGTACAGCATCAAGCAGATGGCAATTGATCTTTCTTTAAAACCATTTCCACTGATAGCTTCCTATCTGTTTCTGATTTTGAACCATTTGACAAGTCACAAGATTACATGGAAATGAGTCTTACAAGGTGAGACACTCAGATAGGGGAGCTCGGAAAGAAAAGAAAACACGGTACTTTGCCAATTGTTAAATTCTATCCTTCTGTAATAGATTTCCTTTGAAATTTATTTTCAAGGGGGTGAGAAATGATCTGTGACAGAACATGCAACCACTGGATTGTGTTGTATGAATAATTTTTTATAGCAAGTCTGAAATTGGAAAAGGGCATGTTGAATGCCATGGCAAAAGCAACCACTATTGGGAAAAGGTCTTTAAGGAGTTCATTAACTATAAATAGCTTATAATAATGGGTCTCTCTGGTTCTAAATATGGTTTCAAATATTTTCCTCTATGCTCTCTGTAGAAGGACTTTAGTTTCCATTGCATATTTTTTAAGAGAACATTTCATATGTAACAAAACAGTAATAAAAGGTTAATGGTCTAGTTCACATTCTCTAAAGCCATAAATATAAAGTCAAGCATTCCTCCCTTACCTCCTCCATTTCCCACCCCAGTGCCACCCACTCCTTCCACTGTGTCCTCTGGAATACAGAGGACTACTCCAAACTTGCTTGCATCTTTTTCTTTCCCATTCCTTCCGTCTTCTGACTCTCACTGAGTCTTGTCTCCCTCCTGTGATCCCAGAGACTCTCTGGCCACCCTTTCCTGTACTCACCCTCACTATTCTCCTCAGTTCACTGGTTGGGTTGGGGGAGTTGGAATACTTCTTGCTCCCCATGGCCACTTCCAGGTTCTCTGCCTACCTCTGTCACTCAGTAATCTTTACTCCTTTGAGGTTTATTCATTCTTATCCATCACCCAATAAGAATCTGGGTAGCTGTTGTCTGCAGAGTTCAGGAGTGGTCTACATTCTCCTTCCTCAGTGAGTTCAGTACCTGGCTCACAGTACTTTTCTCCTCTGCAACTCCTGCTCCCATACTAGGAGACTTCAATATACATGTTGATAATCCCTCAAACACCATAACTTCCTAGTCCTTTAACTTACTCATTTTCTATGACCTATTCTTCTATCTCACCTTAGCCACATACAAACATGGTCATACCTTTGATCTTGCCATCACCCACATATGTAACACTTCCATATTCATGAACTCCGAAATTTCCCTATCTAATCACAGTCTTTTGGCATTATCTCTTTCCCTCTGCCTTCCAATACTAAATCTTACCCTTTGTCTACATGGTTGACCTCCAGACCATTGGCACCTCAGTTCTCTCTTTTGTACTAGCTGCACTCTCCTACTTTCCCTATCTTGACTCCTTGGTGAACCAGTTGAACTCTACACTGTTTTCTTCTCTTGAGTCTCTGGCTCTTTTATATTGCCACATGTACCCTGCCAAACCTTAGCCTTGGATCACTCCTGCTGTCTGCTGCCTTTGGTCCTACACATGTGTTGCTGAACAAAGGTGGAGAAAATAATGCGACTATTTTGACTGGGCTTAGTATAAATTTATGTTACATAACCTCAACTGGGTCCTAACTGCTGCTCGGCAGTTCTTTCACACCTCTTTAACTCAGGCAGCTAGGTGGCTCAGTGGATAGAGTGCCAGGCCTGGAGTCAGGAAGACATCTTCCTGAGTTCATATCTGGCCTGAGACATTGCCTAGCTGTGTGACCCTCAGCAAGTCACTTAACCCTGTTTGCCTTAGTTCTTCATCTGTAAAATAAGCTGGAGAAGGGAACAGCAAACCACTCTAATATCTTTGCCAAGAAAATACCAAATGGGATCACAAAGATCACATGACTGAACAACCGAAAATTAATTCACTATCCCACTCACCACAGCAGCTCTTCCAAACATTTTTATACAGCTTCCCATGGCTCCTCCCCCTTCCCTCTCATCTGAGAACCTTGCTTCATGTTTTATTAAAAAAATTGAGGCCTTTTACTGAGAGTTCCTCCTTATCTCACATCAGCAGATGCCTTCTCTCCTCTCTCCTTTTTTCACCTCATTTCACATGAAGAGGTGGCCTTTCCCCTTACCAAGGCCAACCCCTGTACATGCACAAGTGATCCCATTTTTTCCTGTCTTACCCAGCAGATTGCCCTCCTCTGGCATCTCCACTCTCATTTGTCTTTAGTCTCTCCCTTTCTACTGGTTCCTTCCCTACTACCTACAAACATGCCCGTATCTCCTAAATTTTTAGAAAGCCCTCATGTAATCCATCCATCCCAACTAGCTCTTGTTCCTATCTCTCTAGCCCTTTTTGACCAAACTCCTCGAGAAGGGTGTCTGCAAGGTACCTTCACGTTCTCTTCTTAAATTTCTGTAATGTCTTCTGACCTCATTATTCAACAGAAACAGCTCTCTCCAAAATTACCAATGATTTTCTAATTACCAAATCCAGTTTCTTTTCTCAGTCCTCGTCCTTCTTGACCTATCTGCAGCCTTTAACACTGTCAATCACCCTTTTGTTCTTGATACTCTTTTCTTTCTAGATTTTCAAGGTACAACTTTCTCCTAGTTTTTCTCCTACTAGTCTGACTGTTCCTATTCAGTCTCCTTTGCTGGATTTTCATCCAGGTTATTCCTGCTAAGCCTGGATGTTTCTCAGTTTGTCCTGGGTTGTCTTCTTGTTCCTTTCTTAACTCTTTCCCTTGGTGATCTCATTAACCCCCATGGATTGATTCAATTATCATCTCTTATCTTGATTCTTAAATCTACTTATATAACCAGACCTCTCTGCTGACCTCCAGCCTTCCATCTCCAATTGCTTATTAGACATCTCAAACTTGATGTCCTGTAAGCATCTTAAACTCAACATGTCCCAAACTGAGCTCATTATTTTTACCCCTAAACCCTTCCCCCTTCTGAAGTTCCCTATTGTCACCACCATTCTCCCAGTCCCCCAGCCTCACAACCTACATGTCATCTTCATCTCCTCACTCTTTCTCACTGCTCATACAAAGTCTATTGCCAAAGGCTGTCAATTTTATGTTTTAACATCTCTCATTTATGCCCTCTTCACCCTTCTGATAACTGCCATTATCCTGGTGTGATGATTCTTCATTTAATTGCTCCTGAACTATTGCAGTGACCTGTTGGAGAATTCCTGTCTGTGGGAATAGTCTCTTCCCACTCCAGTCCGTCCTCCATTCAGCCATCAAAGTGATTTTCCTAAAGTTCAGGTCCAACCGTGGCACTTCCCTACTCAGTAAGCTCTAGTAGCTCCCTTCTTGCCTCCAGGATCAATTACAGAATCTGGTGGTTAGCGTGCAAAATCCTTCAGAAACTAGGGCTCCCTTCCCTGCCACCTTTCCAATCTTATTATACCTTCTACCCCTCCATGTACTGTTTGCTCCAGTGACAGCGGCCTCCTTCCTGTTCTGTGAACAAGACACTCCATCTCCAGGCTCCAGGCATTTTCTCTGGCTGTCCCGCATGACTGGAATGCTCTTCCTCCTCATCTCTGTCTCCGGGCTTCTTTGGCTTCCTTCAAGTCCTAGCTAAAATCGCCTTCTGCAGGATGCATTTCCTAGTCCCTCTTAATTCTAGTACCTTGCCTTTGTTAATTATTTTTTATTTATCCTATGTATAGCTTGTTTGTACACAGTTGTTTGTTGTTTCCCCCTTTATTATTGGGAGCTCCTTGAGATCAGGGACTATTTTTTGTTTTTCTTTGTATGTTCAGTGCTTAGTATAGTAGTGGCACATAGGTGCTTAATAAATATTTATGACTGATTAATTGTGAATTTTCCTTTTTTGGAAAACTGGGAGGTAGACCATGTTAGTTATGTATCACTACCATTAAATAAATTACACTTCTAATACAGAGACCAGGTCTTTGTAGCTCTCAGCATGATGTCTAACATCATCCCAAGCATAATTAGAGGTACTTAATAATATTTTCTAATAATGAACAGAGGGGAAAAAATGTTTTTTAGCCACAAATACAAATTCCCTGACTTTTCTAAATGGTGGACAGGTCATTTGCACATAAAAGAATATTGGTACCTAAAACATGCTGTGAATCTGTTATGGAGGAGGGGGATTATGATACAGAAAGGAATTTGGGGGAGTAGGGAAAAGTTAAAAAAAAAAACCCCAACCAGAAAGAGTAGCTTTTCCTCCCTTCTTCCACTGTCCTATTTCCCTTGCTAACAAGCTATCCATCTCCAAGTTCAGCCTCCCACATTCTGAAATTCTGTTCAAAATCTAGTTTGACTATGAAACCATGCTTTTCCTATCTCCTAAAAGAGCAGTCAGCTTTATAAGTCAATATGTTCTCCTTTCCCTAGCCTAAAAAACATTTTTTGATTTGCCTTAAATATACTCAAGGTAGGAGGCAGCTAGACAGCTCAGTGGATAGAGCACTGGGCCTAGAGTCACGAAATCCTGAGTTCAAATCTGGCCTCACCTACTAAGCTGTGTGACCCGTCCAAGTCACTTAATCTCTGTTTCCCTTAACCACTGGAAAAGGAAATGGCAAATCACTCCAATATCTTTGCCAGTAAAATCCCATGGACGTATGGTCCATGGGGTCATAAAGAGTCAGACACGACTGCACAACAATACTCAAGGCCTTCCATAAAGCCATTTGCTTATGAAGATTTCACAGTGAGGTAACAGGCAGTATTGGCAAAGGAATGAATTTATTTTGAAACCAGAATAACTTCTTTAGGCTCTGGGAACGTATAAGTTTGCTTGGTAGTTGTAGCTGGTCTCATGTTAAATTGACCTTCTGCAATGTATTCTTAAATATGAAATGCTGAGATAGTTTCCCTTGAGTCCACTAGGTGGTACCATTGCAGTACCGTATTCACAGTTCGTAAAGGAACAAATCGCCGATTTCCAGGGAGGACTTACTTAGCAGATTTCTACTTTAGTCTGGCATACAGAATTTGGCCTGGGAGGAAGTGTAAACTAAGTTAGATTTTGCTACCTCTTCCTAAATCTAAAAATGAAAATAAGAGGTCTCTTTCTGGCCTTCTTAGACTATTAGAAATCAAGATTTATGTCTTCAGCAGAATGATACTCGTTGCTTAGGTTTAACTACTTCTGTCCTCTATAGGATAAAGTAACTCTGGATCTTCTAGGGTCTGCAGATAAGTGGAGTTTCTATTTTTTTTTCTGTCCATATTAATTGCTTTGCTAACCTATTGAATTTTATTATAGGACAATTTATATTTAATAATCTAGTCACCTGCTAAGCAAAAAGATTATTTTGAAAAACTTCATCTGAAAAAGACAATATGATTAATCAATACCCCCCTTTCCTTTGTTGTAGTATCAGGTTTTGAAAGTTTAGTCCAAGTTGGAACTTGAGCCTTTAAAAAGCCAACCTGTATAGTGACAGAGATCAAGAATGGATGGCACACACCACCTGTAGCTCCTAGAAACTCATATTGAGGTGCTTGACTGATTCAGCTTTCATTTTAGACCTGAATTTTCTGTAACAATTAATGTTGTTAGTTTTATTTATTTTGATGTCCTTTTAAATGAACTACTCACTAGGGAATAGATTTGTAGGTTGTATGAAAGCCTCCTGATACCTACTTATTCTCTTGACTTTGTGTATGAATAGATCAACATTTGACATTCCAAGCAGCGACCTGAGTAAGGACCCTTCTTTTGGAAATAGTGTATATGATGCTGAGAACCAATAGTAATTGATATAAGTTACTTTAAATTTCAAGAGTAGATTTCCTGTCCTTCTGTGTTTAATAGTGGTCCAACCCAGCCACTGTTATTTGGCGGGAAAGCAAATATTGTTAGAACATGACAAATTAGACATGACAAATTAGACAATAATAAAACATTACAGCTCAGTGAATTGTATATGAGGACTTTTTGATGAAACCTCATCAAGACCTAAGACTTTGTCTATCTCAGCTTTATCAATCATCTTTAACTACTTGATGAGGAACATCTGTCTTTAGGAATCCAACTCTTCTCTGCCAAAACTTCACTGTTTCGTTTGAGGGTCCCCAGGCTCACAACCTTAGCATTATCCTTGGTTCCTCACCATCCCTCACACCATAAATCCAGTAAGTAATTTGCCTAATCTTGTTCTACCTTCATAAATATCTTTTTTTCTCTGCTCATGTAGCCATCACCCCAGTTTAGTGTCACCTGAACTGTTGCAATAACCTTCCAATTGGCCTCCAAGACTCAGGGCTCTCTCTGTGTGAATCCATCCTCTACACAGATACCAAAGTTATATTTTAAAAAATAGTAAAGCTGTCTACTGTGTGCCAGGCACTGTGCTCACTGCTTTACAAATATTATCTCATTTGATAAAGCACAGGTCTGCCTGTCACTTTCTTGCTTAATAAATTCCTCCCTTTTGCCTCTAGGATCAAATATAAGTGCCTATGTCTGTCATTTAAAGCCCTTACAACCTGGCCCTAATCTACCTTTCCAAACAATATATTACTTTCTTTCTCTTACTCTATGGTATAGCTAAACTGGCTTCCTTATTGTTGACTTACACAATACACCTTATTGTTGACTTACACAATACTCCCTGCCTTTGTACTGGCTGTCCCACATACCTAGATTGCATTCCAATCTTACTTCCACTTCTCAGAGTCCTTTCCTTCAAAACCCTGCTTAAGCAATATCTTTCCTATTTTCCTCAACCTCCAGCTCCCAGTGCCCTCCCCTCAAGAAATTTACCTTGTATTTATTTTACATACATTTATTTATATACATGTTGTCTCCCAACAGAATCTAAATCCTGTGAGGGCAGAGAGCTATTTGATTTCTGTCTTTGTGTACCTAGCCCCCAGCACAATGGATGACACCTGGTAGGCACTTTATAAATGCTTGTCATTTGACTGATTGATTGCCATACAGAGCTGGTTATGGACAGCATATTTTATCTAGGATCTACTGGCTAGCTATCATTGCAGTAAACCACTGTTGCATATTGGCTTTGATTTTTTTTTTTCCCCAAGGATTTCCCTTCATTTCAATAGGATTACATTCTTGGCCTCCCAAGCTCCCTAAAGAGTTGCTTCTTGTCTTTTAGGTGAATAGTCAGCTCTTGGTTACATATATATAAAATTACCTGTTCCGTATTTTTTTTCATCTATTCAGGTTTCCAGTGTGTTTTTGAGCCACACCTCCACACTACTGATTATGTATACAAAGAATGTAAACTGATTTTACCATTAGTCTAAGGGGAAAACATTAGGAAGTTAAATTTCCAGAAGCCAAATATAATTTATTTTTGGATTGACCATGCCTTTGCTCTCCCTCCATTAAATTAACATCGACAGTTGAGAGTGTAAACCTTTTGAATTCTATGTGGAAATTTCATTTATACCTCTGAAATGAAAGTTATATATTAATTCAGACAAGGTAGATGGACTAATGCCAGTGTCTTAACTGTATGCTAGTGAAATTTTCTGTTTTGACATATACTGGTAGGTGGAAGAGGCTCCCAGAATACTGTATTTATGTTGGGACTTAGACATAGGAACTACCCCTACTAATCCAGTGGGCCCTCATCAAAGAAAACATTTTGTGCTCTGTGAGCAAAGCAGAATTGTAGTAGCTTTAAAGAAAGGGGAGATGTGCAAACTGGGAGACATTTCTATTCCAAATGTTCATATAGACTGTTTGTGCCTGAGCTATGGCAGAGCCTTCCAAGCTTGTATTGGCCTGATCACCCACAGTCAGACATACTGTACATTGACCCTGACATATGATGCCATTCAAGGGACAGCAATAAATCCAGTGGTTCTAGGTACCTTTCTAGAGCAGTGGTGTCAAACTCAAATAGAAATAGGGACCACTAATCTGTACGTGAGGATTCCTGTAGACCACATATTGACTTAGTTTTAAAATATAATATTATCTATGTTTCATTATAATTGTATTTATTTAGTTAAATATTTCCCAGTTACCTTTTGGTCTGGTTGGGGTCTCACTTGGGGATGTTGTGGCCTGCAGGCTGTATACTTGACACTTTTGTTCTAGAGGGTGTAGAGTCTCAAAGGAAGGTTATCCAGAATATCAGCTGATCATATTGAACAGTAGAGTGGAACATGAGGTATCGATATGGACTTTAAAATGTACATGCACAAATAATGTTAGCATTCTTGCCACTTTAAGGCTTTATAACCAGAAATTGAGAGAGATTATCCTACTCCAGTTTGACCTAACCACCGTCAAGGGGAGATAAAGGAGGAGAGGATTATAACCAGCACCACTCTTCTTTTATTTTTAATTAATTAATTTTAAGCATTCTTTGTTTTTAAATTTTGGGTTCCAAATTCTGTCCCTCTTCCCCCCCACCCATTTTTTTCTTTCAATTTTGTGAGGAAGCCCAATATATGCAATGCTTCTGTGAGAGATGATTGCTGATCCTACTGGCTCAAATTCAATTTGCTTGTGAGTAGATCATTATTTGGAAAAAGAATATCAAGAATGAAGAACTAATATAGCTAATCTGTAATCTTTCAAAGATTCCTGCAACGAGTTTTCTTTGAATTATTTTCTTGATTCACATTGTTATGGATATTAAGCTCAAAATGGAGGGGAAATGGTCCAGGTTTTCTGACTCAGGTCATCATTATAATTTTAACAGCTATAATGACAAGCAGCTTCTGCTTATTGAAGTGGGTTTTTTGTTTGTTTTTGTTTTTTGGGGTTTTTCGTTTTTTGAAGTGTGGCTGAATAACAAATAATAGGCTGTTAAAAATTTGGAAGGCAATCTGGCAGGGAAAGTCTTCACTCTGACCTTGATTGCCAAAAAGGGAAGTTGTTGAGAGACAGGCAAAATGAGCTAAATTTGTATCTTCCTTTTGATCTGAAGCAGCAAGGAACCCTTAGGGACAGACAGGATGCAGCATGTACCAGACAGGTCTTTAAACTCCCTCAACCACCACCTCCTCTCAGGGCAGACAGGCTAGCCTTGCTGAAGCCACAAGGCACCTGCAGGGGAGGAATCAAGCCAACCTGGCCACCTCCTCCTGCCAGGCAGGCCCCAGTGGAGAGAGTCCATAACTCCAGTCATCAAAGCACTGTAGAATAGCAGTGCCCCTCAAACCACCAGCCCAGCTTGCAGCTCAGCCTTTGCAGCTGTCATGGGACCAGCCCTTGTGGAGATATGGCTTGACTGGAACAGCTGCAGCTGCTGAGGACTAGAAAAGTCTTCACCACCAAATGGTTCCGTATCAGAAAATGCACAAAATGGTTCTACCAGTAGAGATCCTAAGTAACACAGAGCCCTTCTGTCTGACTTGCAGTTGAAACCTCCTATCTGTGCCTATTCTCTCCACCCTCGCATCCCACCCCAGCTGAGAATGTGAACTCCTTGAGAGCAAGGACCAGCTAGCCTTTCTATTTCAATCCCAGAATTTAGCACAGTGCATTGCCAATGGCAGGTGCTCAATAAATGCTTTTTTGTTCATTCATTCATTCCTTTGAAGACAACAATGCTTCACTTGATAAGAGGTCAACACTGTGTATTGGGGAAGTATTTATTGGGTGAAAGTATAGTTATTCTTTGCAGTCATACTCTCCATGTGTCTTGCAGAATCATTGATGTGTCTTAGGTGGTTGTTTTCAAGTAGTAAATGGATCCTTTCTGTTTGGTTCCCCTCTCTTTGCAGTTTTGGAGAATTCTGCCTGGTTCACCTGTTATTGAAGAGAAACCCTGGCATGTTCTTCCAGCATTTCATTGAGTGCATTTTCCACTTCAATAGTTATGAGAAGCATGAGAAATACAACAAATTCCCCCAATCAGAGAGGTCAGTAAATCCAGAGTTACTTCTTTCTCAAATTATAGGATTTGGGGTATATGTTCAGCTGTTTTCTACAGAGTAATTAATTAGACTTAAAGCCAGGCCTTTTTTTTTTTTAAACATTTAAATTTACTTGAAGTGGTAGGAGGTGTAAGAATATACTTTGACACCATATTTCTAAAGGAAATGCCTGTAATGGTATCCCATCAGTGTATTTGTGCATTAAGTTTATAGGGTTTAAGTTGGACTTAAAACATTGTAAAGATCTGTTTTTATGTGCACATATTGAAGTTCTGTTTTTGTCATAGAGAAAAACAGCTCTTTTCATTGAAGGGAAAGAATAACAAAGAGAAACGCATGTGGATCTACAAGTTTCTACTAGAGCACTTTACAGATGAGCAGAGATTCAACATTACTTCAAAAATCAGCCTGAATGTTTTGGGTATGCCTGGCATTTTTGGAACAGAATGGATATTTAAAAATAAAAAGCTATACTGATAGTGGACTCAGCAGGTCTGTAGCAAATATGAGCCTCCTGCTGCAAGAAGACCCTTGCTTTTTTGTTTTTCTTCCTAGCATCCACTATTTCCCATTTCACTCCTCCTGGCCTCCCCAGATGGGCCCTCTGAGGGCTATAGCATTATATTCTGTCTGTGGTTTTAAAGTGTTTCTAGAAATCTGATCTTTTGTGCTCTCTCCCAGCTTGCTTTGTGGACGGCGTTCTGCCCCTGGATATGGAAGCCAATGAACTCCTTTCAGATACATTTGAAGTTCTGAGTTCAAAGGAGATCAAACTGTTGGCAATGAGATCCAAACCAGATAAAGACCTCCAGATAGATGATGATGAACTGGCCATGGCTAATGTAGTCTTGCAGGAAGCACAGAAAAAATTAATTTCACAAGTGAGTGTACCATATCTTCTCTTGTAATATATAACCATAGGAATGCACATTGCATATAATTTAAAAAACAGTAAAAACTCTTGGGACTAGTCCTAATTTTTCCACCTGTTAAGTTCTGTCTTGCCAAATTACTTATTCTCTGTGTCCCTTGCCCATTTTATAAAATGGAGCCAAAATTCATCCTATTTCTTGGATACTGAAGGCCCTTTTAAAATTAATGATATATATGCAAGGACATGAAATAGCTTCAGAGGAGAATTCAACAAGAATCATAGAGAACTGGAGCTATGTAGGACCTTAGAGATCTTCATATTCAACCTCGTCATTTTATAATAGAGGCTCAAGAAGTTAAGTGACATACCAAGTGTCATATACAGGCATACCTCAGAGATGTTGTGGATTTGGTTCCAGACCACCACAGTAAAGCTTCTCAGTGGGTGTAACAGTTATGTTTACATTATACTGTTGTCTATTAAGTGTGCAATAGTATTATGTCTAAAAACACAATATACATGCCTTAATTTAAAATACTTTATTGCTAAAAAATGCTAATGATCATCTGAGCCTTCAGCAAGTCATCATCTTTTTTGCTGGTGAAGGGTCTTGCCTCGATGTTGATGGCTGCTGACTGATCAGGGTAGTGTTTGCTGAAGGTTTGAGTGGCTGTGTCAATTTCTTAAAATAAGACAACAATGAAGTTTGCCACATCGATTGACTCTTCATTTTAGGAAATATTTCTTTGTAGCATGTGATGCTGTTTGATAGCATTTTACCCACAGTAGAATTTCTTTCAGAATTGGAATCAGTCCTCTCAAACCTTGCTACTGCTTTATCAACTAAGTTTATGTAATATTCTTCAATATTGTTGTGTCTCAGGGATTAGGGGGGTTCGAGGAGGGGAAGAGAGATGGAGAAACAACTAGTCCATGGAGCAGTCAGAACACACACATTTACTGATTAAGTTCACCATCTTATATAACCATGGTTTATGGCATCCCATAATAATTATAATGGGAACATCAAAGATCACTGATCACAGGTCATCATAACAGAGAATAATAATGAAAAGTTTTGAAATATTGTAAGAATTGCAAGAAAATTTGCAGGAATTGCAAAAAATCGCAAGGATTGCCAAGATGTGATGCAGAGACATGATGTGAGCACGTGCTGTCTGAAAAATGGCATCGATAGACTTACTCAAAGCAGGGTTGCCACAAACCTTCAGTTTGTAAAAAAAAAAAAAAAAAAATACCAGTATCTGTGAAGCACAATAAAGTGAAGTGCAGTAAAATGAGGTGTGCCTGTAATAAGTTAGTGACAGCTTTGGGATTAGATGATTTGGGTCTCTAGACTCTTAGTTCAGTGCTCCTCTTACCATATCATCCTGACTCAGGAACGTCTTTAGATTAAAGAGGAGAAATCATATTTGGGTTGAATGCTTTCCCACTATAACTATATTTAATTCTAAGAATTTAAGTGTAGAAAAAATTTGATGTTAGTAACCAATCTGAGTTATAAACTATCAAGAAATATTAAATTGCATATTTATTAAATGTTTATAGCAAACCCAGCACTCTGCTAGGTGCTTTGGAAAATACAAAGAACTTTAAAACTGTAGAGCCTAACCATTGAGAGTTCATATTTAGGACACTTTTGCCAGTAGCAAAATGAAATGTCTTTTTAGCTACCTGGCATGAAACTTGTTTTAGTTTCATTTCATAGGAAAGAAACTCGATTAAGCGGGCTGTATGTAGAGCCAAGAGCTGAGGCTCAAGGTTTCTTTCTGAAATGCTGTGGGACTTTCAGGAAGTCATTTTACCTCTTTCTGATAGTTTCCTTATTTAAAAAGTGAGGACAATACCCATCTTATTTCTGTTTCCCAACCTTGTCTAAGTTTGTGAGATAAGAAAAAAAATCAACAACATTAAAAACTGTGGGAAAAGGTTCTGCCATTCAGAAGTTTATAATTTAGGTTATCTAAAACATAGTTACTGTATGACTATAGGTTCAGAAGAGGAATTTCATAGAAAATGTTATTCCAATTATCACATCCCTGAAGTCAATGCTGGAACAGAATAAGATCCCGGCCTTGAGGGACCTCATGAACTATCTCAGGGTAAGTAAAATCACTGGACTTCTTCATTGATGTAAGACTACCAATGTGTTACTTCGGATCCCCTGGTAGTTTTGATGGGGGCGGGTATGCATGGGCCCTTAACGTGTTTCATAGTGTTTGTGAATGAGGCAGACTGTTGTGTTTTGAAAGTGAAATTACCAGACCCAGCCATTTGCTGTTTCAGCTCAGATACTGCTATTGACTGCTTTGAAGTTGAACTTTCTGTCTTCTGTACAATTGATTTTATGGAAAGCTAAATCTCACACTTTACTGAACATGTCTTAAAGTGCTGGTCCAGGTTAGATTTGAGTATATCTCAAATGTTGGTATAAAGCGCAAGAGGTTTAACAAAAATCATGTAGTGAAACAAAAGGTGAAGAATATCAAAGGAAATGAGAAAAAAAAAGTGGGAAGGAAGGAAGCCTAATAGCCCCAGATCTAATACTATATTCACAAAGTAGGAATTATCAAAACTATTTTGTACTGGTTAAAAAATAGAAAAGCTTGTCAGTAGGACAGATAAGGTCCAAGATCTAGAGCAAAAGAGCATCGCAGATTAGTGTTAAATAAACCCAAAGACTCAGAGTATTGGGATAAGGACTCACAAGTGGAAAAATTGGAAAGCAATCTGGCAGAAATGAAGTTTAGACCCATACTTCCCACCATGTACAAAGGTAAACTCTAAATGGATACAATACCTAGATATAAAAAATCACATCATGGGGCAGAGCCAAGATGGTAGAGTAAAAGCAGTGACTGGCTTGAGCTCTCCCCCAAACCCCTCCAAATACCTATAAAAAATGGCTCTAAATAAAGGGGAGAGGGAGGAGAGGGACGCAGTTTGGTGTGGGTGTGCAGGCAAAACAGACTTCAGTGAACCTGGAGCAGACCTCAGAGGACTGAATCACAGACATCTGTGGCGGTTTCCACACTTCTCAACCAAAGAACGCCAAAGACAACTTATAAGGTCAGTAGGAAAAGTCTGTGACCCCAGTGAGAGAGAAGCTCGGTCCCAGCCCCAGTCCCTGCGCATGGCCCCAGGGTGGCGGCTGCTTCTGGAGCTTCCAGCCATGGACTGAGAGGGAATCGAGTGACTGATCAGAGGGGGCTTGCAGGGATCTTTTTGCTGGTGCTGAGGCGGGATTCTCTTGCTTTGCCTTGTGCTTGGATCTGGATCGAAGTTCTGGGTGGCGGTCCTGGGGAGAGGAGGAGTGCTGGCATGGTGGAGCTTATGGTGGTGGTGGAGAGGAAATCCTCCTCACAGTTCCAAAGCAGAAAACAATGCTCATAGTTACTCCCAAACCAGAGCACAGGCCAGGAAAGGAGTAAATACCTCACCCCTTATTATACCACCTTGGAAGAACTGAAAATTTACAGATCCCTAGAAGTATCTCTGAAAACAGCTGCACAAAACCCCCGAAGCTTGGGACAGAACATTCTCCACACTGGAAGTAGATCCCTACCTTAACAAAGAGTTTAAAACTCAAGTTTTAAACTGGCTGGGATCATGAGGAAACTGCACCAAAAGTCAGACCATAGAATCTTTCTTTGGTGACAAAGAAGATCAAAACATACAACCAGAAGAAGACAACAAAGTCAAGATCCTACATCCAAAGCCTCCACGAAAAATGTGAATTGATCCCAGGCCATGGAAGAGCTCAGAAAAGGATTTTATGAAGCAAGTAAGAGAAGTAGACAAAAAACTGGGAAGAGAAATGATGGTGATGCAAGAAAATCATGAAAAACAAGTCAACAGCTTGCTAAAGGAGACCCAAAAAAAAATACTGAAGAAAATAACACCTTAAAAAATAGCCTAACCCAAATGGCAAAAGAGGTCCAAAAAGCCAATGAGGAGAAGAATGCCTTAAAAAGCAAAATTGGCCAAATGGAAAAGGAAGTCCAAAATCTTATTGAAGAAAATACTTCCTTAAAAATTAGAATGGAGCAATTGGAAGCTAGTGACTTTATGAGAAACTGAGACACTGTAAAACAAAACCAGAAGAATGAAAAAATAGAAAACAATGTGAAATATCTCATTGGAAAAACAACTGACCTGGAAAATAGATCCAGGAGAGAGAATTTAAAAATTATTGAACTCTCTGAAAGCCATGATCAAAAAAAGAGCCTAGACATCATCTTTCAAGAAATTATCAATGAAAACTGCCCTGATATTTTAGAACCAGAGGGCAAAATAGAAATTGAAAGAATCCACCGATCTCTTCCTGAAAGAGATCCCCAAAGGAAAACTCCTAGGAATATTGTAGCCAAATTCCAGAGTTCCCAGGTCAAGGAGAAAATATTACAAGCAGCCAGAAAGAAATAATTCAAGTATTGTGGAAACACAACCAGGATAACACAAAATTTAGCAGCTTCTACATTAAGGGACTGCAAGGCTTGGAATATAACATTCCAGAGGGCAAAGGAGATAGGATTACAGCCAAGAATCACCTACCCAGCAAAACTGAGTATAATCCTTCAGGGGAAAAAATGGATATTCAGTGAAATAAAGGACCTTCAAGCATTCTTGATGAAAAGACCAGAGCTGAATAGAAAATTTGACTTTCAAATACAAGATTCAAGTGAAACATGAAGAGGTAAACAGAAAAGAGAAATCATAAGAGACTTATTGAGGTTGAACTGTTTACATTCCTTCATGGAAAGATGATATTTGTAACCCATGAGACCTTTTTCAGTGTTAGGGTAGTTGGAAGGAAAAAAAATTATACGTGTAGATAGATAGATAGGTAGATAGATAGATAGGTAGGTGGGTAGAGGGCACAGGGTGAGTTGAAGATGAACGGGTGATATTAGGAGAATAAAATTAAGGGGTGAGAGGATTATACTGGGAGAGGGAAAAAGGGAGAGGTAGAATGGGGTAAATTATCTCACATGAAACAGACAAGAAAAGGCTTTTACAGTGGAGGGGAAACGGGGGAAGGTGAGAGGGAATGAGTGAATCTTATTCTGATATGATTTGGCTTAAGGAGGGAATAACATACACACTCAGTTGGGTATGGAAATCTATTTTACCCTACAGGAAAATAGGGAAGAAAGGGACAAGAGAGCAGAGGGATGATAGGGGGGAGGGCAGATTGGGGGAGGGGGTAATCAGAAGCAAACACTTCTAAGGAGGAACAGGGTCAAAAGAGAGAGTAGAATAAATGGGGGGTGGGATAGGATGAAGGGAAATAGACTTAGTTTTTCACAACATGACTACTATGCAAGTGTCTTGCATGACTATACATGCATAACCTGTATCGAGTTGCTTGCCTTCTCAATGAGGGTGGGTGGGGAGGTAGGAAGGGAGAAAATTTGGAACCTAAAGTTTTAAAAAGAAATGTTAAAAATTGTTTTCACATGCAACTGAGGAATAAGATATATAGGCAATGAGGTATAGAAATCTATCCTGCTCTACAGGAAAATAGAAGGGGACGGGGATAAGAGAAGGGAGGAGAGATAGAAGAGAGGGAAGACTAAGGGAAGGGGTATTCAGAATGCATGCCATCTTGGGGTGGGGGGAGGGATGATATGAGGAGAAAATTTGGAACTCAAAATCTTGTGGAAGTGAATGTTGAAAACTAAAAATAAATTAATTAAAGAAAGAAATGATTTGTTGATTTAATTTAGTTGAAAATTTTATAATGGAAATTAAAGGGAAAATGTGAAAAAAAATTTTTAAATTTTAAAAAGTCACATCATAAAACAAATTATGGAGGATCAAGGAAGAGATTATCTTTCTGCTATGGATAAAAGAAGAGTTCATGATCAAAAAAGTATTACAGAAAATAAAATAGACAATTTTGATTACATAAAATGGGGGGAAAATTATATAAACAAAATTAGTACAGCTAAAATTAGAAGGAAAAAATTTGCACCAAATTTTTCTGATAAGGGTCTAACATTCAAGATATCAAAGGAACTGGTGAAAACATTTAAGAACAAGAGCCATTCCCCAAGAGATAAATGATCAAAGTATCTGAACAGGTATTTTTCAGAGGAAGAAATTCAAGCTATCAAAAGCTATATGAAGAAGTAAATTATTGTCAGAAAAATGCAAACTAAAACCATTCTGAGCTTCTGTCTGCGACAGATAAGTATTGACAATTGAGCTTCCTTGGTCATTTCTTTCCTCAGAGAATGACAAAGGCCAATATCCAAGTCAGTTGTAAGGGCCAGTCTAAGTGTTCTAGAAACTATTCTTAAGTAATCAACACTGTTTGCTCCCATTGGGTTGTGATCAGTTAAGATAAAATTCAAGGGGGCCCAGTGGATAGAGCACCAGCCCTAGAGTCAGGAGGCCCTGAGTTCATATCCAGCCTCAGATACATCACATTCACTAGCTGTGTGACTCTGGGCAAGTCACTTAACCCCAAATTGCCTTAGCAAAAACAAAAAACAAGACATAGTTGAAAGAGTACTGAATCTGGTTTCAGAGGACCCAGACTGCCACTTATTATCCATCTCATCCTAGCCACATTACTTAATATCTTTCAATTTCAGTTTCCGTATATGTAAGATAAAGGGGTTAGACAGGATGGGCCTCTGAGGTACCTTCTAACTTTATGTCTATGATTTTACACTCCTAAATACAAATATCATACATGTTCCTTAGTGACATCTTGTTAATTTAACCTATGCATTTGCCTTTCGGCAGAATAAATCTTGTCATTGATGTTATAAGTAGTTGAGACAACTTATTTACTTCAGTTAAAAAAAAATCAAAGAATGTTCTCTGGGTCTGTTCTAGGAAGTGATGCAAGATTATCGAGATGAAATCAAAGATTTTTTTGCAGTTGACAAACAGCTGGCTTCAGAACTTGAATATGACATGAAGAAATATGAAGAGCAGCTGGCAAAGGAACAAGAAGTGGCAGAACAAAGAAACACAGAAAGAATGGCTGAGATCTCAGGCACCCTAGCACTAGCACAGGTAAGTAAGGGGCTCTGAATAAGGCTGGTCCTGCAGAACTAGCAGGCAACTGAAGAGTGCCCAGTGAGTGATACTTCCTAAATCCTGAATCAGAAGTATGTTGAACTAACATTTCTTGTATATTTTCTGGCTACCATTGGATTTCTCTTGACTGTTGTGTTTCCATTTACAATAAGAAGGTAAGATACCTAGACTTCTGAGAATGGCTTTCTCTCAAGCTGAAGAGTATCTTGTCCTAGACTCAATAAGGAGCTGCTGAAGAATCTTGGGGGATGGGAGGGAGAAGAGGAGGTGGAGAATTAACATTACCAGACCTCTGTTATTTTAGTAGTTGTGTGGAGGATAGATTTGAGAGGGGAAAGACTGAATGCCAGAAAGCTGCCAGTTAGGTGGCCAGTATAATAATAAGCAAGAGACCATAAAGGCCTGACTTAGTCACATTTCTTTGTAACTGGAGAGAAGGGGACTGTTTTGAGAGCTCTTGGAAAGGTCAAATTCACAAGACTTAGTAAGTGTTGAGAATGTCTCTGAGGATGAGAATCTAGGTGACTAGAAGGATAGTGGTGCCCTCAAGAAAAATAAGGAAGTTTAGGGGCAAGGAGGACAGTGGGGTTCTGTTTGGGTATGCCAAGTTTGGGGTGCCTACATAGCAGCTAAGTGTCCAGCAGGAGGGTTGGAGCTCAGAGGAAATGTTATTGCTGCATATATGGAGCTCGAGGGCATCTTCATGTAGATAATTGAATCCAGGAGAACTTATAAGAGAGAGGGTAAAGAGAGGGAAAAGAAGAGGGCCCAAGATGAAGCCTTGCTGGGACTCTCAGAGGGCAAAGAGGTCTAAGGAGTGGTCAGACAAGTTAGAGAAGGATGCCTGAATGAAGGTCAGTGACTCAGTGATGAAGAGATCTTTAGAGAGGCAGTGTGGCATAAGCTGTAGATAACTGAGCTTAAGAATCAAGAACATCTAAATTCCAATCCTGCCTCTGACATTTAGTAGCTTTGTGACCATGGAGGAGTTATTTAGCTTCTCTGAGCCCCAACTTCTTCATCTCTAAAATGTGAATAATCATAAAAGCAAATACTGTATGCAAAGCATCTTGCCAACTCTAAAGTGCTACATAAATATCAACTATTATCATTGGCAACCTTGGAGAAAGCAGTTTCAATTAAGTGATCTGGTTGGAAGCCAGGTGGAAGGGCTTAAGAAGTGAGTGGGAGGTGAGAAGTTGGAAGAAATAAGTGGATGAATTTTTCTGAGTTTGGCTGTGAAAGGGACGGTGAGAGAGAGCAAAAGAAAAGATATCTTGTGATGGGATAGCAGAGTTAAGTGAAAGTTCATTAAGGATGGAGGAGACCTGGGCATGTTTGGAAATAGCTCCTGGAGAACGTGGACAGTGATGGGTTCAAGGCTTGGCAAAGAGAAGGGTCACCTCCTGTCAGAGACTGGAGTGAAGAATAAGAGAATGAGAGGTGTTTTGAAGTATAGAAGAGAAGTAGGAACTTGCAATGGCTAGCCTCTCTATTGTGAGGAAAGCTGGAGGTAAGGTAAGAAGGAGGACACTGGTACCAGAGAAAAAGGGAGAGTTTGGAACAGCCACTGTGGGGAATACAGTAGAAAAACAAATCAGGAAAGAATAATGGGATTACTGTGCAGCAGTAAGGGGCCAATTGAGATTGTGTAACATAACATTTGTGTTTCTCAGAGGCAAGGTGGTATAATACATAAAAAGTCAGAAAGAACTAACTTCTATTCCCTCCTCTGACTGGAGAGCTACTGAATCTCTCAGTGGTAATCCAGGCAAGTCTCTAAGACCAAGTCACTTAATCTCTCAGTGATGATCCAAGCAAGTTTCTAAGACTGTGCATTGCAGAACAGTTGTTGAATCGTGTAATGGATCTGGTTTACACAGCCTTGTGACTTCTTCCAGCAACCTTTAGTAGTACATAATTAGGGGTGAAGAAGATGGATAGTTGGGGATATCCTAGAGTTACAGTTTAGGTATTTGATTCATTCACAATTTTTGTGCAAACAATACCCTTTTTTTGTGCCTATAGTACATGATCATTTTGGATGCTTTTATATTTATTGGCTACCTCTTTTGAAAAGCCTGTTTATTATAAGAAGATGCCTTTGATAACTATAGACTAATATAGAGAGAAATAATTATCAGAAAACATCTGGGTTTTTTAACTTTTTTTTAAAGCTTTTACACAGAAATATTTACTTCAGAATATATAGTTACAAATATATAAACTTATTCCCAAAACATGGGAGACTTCCTCCTCTTCCACTGCACCATCTCAGTCTCTGGAAAGAGGAAGAGGATTAGGTTCATAGCTTCGCTCAGTTCCCATAGAGTACAGTCTCCTTTCCAAACTGAAAACCCTGCTGAGTCTCCAGACCCAGCCACGTGGGCTTCTCAGGGATTCTGTGCTTTGTTGGCTAGCTGCACCATCCCATCTACAGATATGACTCCAAGATTGCCATTTTTTGAACTTCCCAGTCCCATTAGGATCACCTCCAAATAAATCAAATACTTGAAACTGAGAAGGACAGACAACATAGAACAGAGACAAAACACCTCCAGCCCCATTTCTCAGAGCCATGATAAAGGAGGGAAAGCAGGAGAAATAAAGTCATTCCCTTCTCACTGGTTCAATTCCTTTGGTTCAGTTTCCCATTGGTTCAGACTTGTGGACAAAGCAGATAAGAGCTGCTAGAAAGAAAGCAAATAGTATAGTCTGTTCAGTTTTAAAGACACAGGCAGCTAATCAAAGGAAGCTACCCTGACCCATGTAGTAGGGGACACATTGCTCTCCCTTTCAGTCAAACTAGGCATTATAAAGGCGCTTCAAGGGCATCTCCATAGCAGAACTGCGTATGCCCAGAGAAGTCTGGGATACACATTTCCCCATTTGAAATTTGCCTTCCCATCAAATTAGAAGGGATATATATTTTTTTCTTAACATAGTACTCATCCCACATTCAGAACAGATCTCTATGGTTTCTGAGGAGGCATGAACAATATCCTTTCACTTGCTTCCCCAGTGCCATACAATAAAGTCTCCAAACAGCCAGTGTTACATTATTATATGCAATCCTACGTGTAGAGATGAAAATCAAAATTATCTCCAAATACAAAGTTCTATAGATTCATGGAAGTCGGAACATTTATTTCACAAAGTTCCCCAAATTAGTCAACAAAAGTAGAAGCATTTTACAAAGTTTACCAAATATCTCTACTTGCTTAGCCTTGTTAGCCTTATAGGACCTTTCTTAACCCATGAATTAAGTCCTTTTTTCTCCAAAACTTAATTATTTGGGAAAAAAATTCAATTTTTAAAATTTTGAGTTCCAGATTTTCACCTCTCCAGCCCCTCCCCTCCCCATTGAGAAGGCAAGCAGTGTGATACTCATTATACATGTGAAATCATGCAAAATGTATTTCTGTATTAGCCATGGTGCCAAAAAAAGAGGAAGGAACAGTAAAGTGAAAAACAGTATATTTCAGTCTGCACTAAGAGTTCATCACTTCTCTCTCTGGAGGTGGATAGCATTTTTCATGATGAGTCCTTTGGAATTGTTATGAATCATTGTATTGATCAGAGTTACTAAGTCTCAGAGTTACTAACTCTTTTATAGTTGATCTCGGTTACAATATTGCTGTTTTTATGTACAGTGTTCTCCTGGTTCTGCTCACTTCAATTTGCATTAGTTAAGTCTTCCCAGGTTTTTCGGAAACCATCCTGCTCATCATTTCTTACAACACAGTAGTATTCCATTACAGTCATACACTACAATGTGTTAAACCAAGGGTGGGGAACCTGTGGCCTCAAGCCCTCTAGGTCCCCAAATGTGACCCTTTGACTGAATCCGAACTTCACAGAACAATCCCCTTAATAAAAGGATTTATTCAAACCATTCCCCGATTGATGAGCATCCCCTCAATTTCCAATCCTTTGCCAGCACAAAAAGAGCTGCCATAAATATTTTTGTACATATAGGTCCTTTTCCTTTTTTTTAATTTAATCTCTTTGGAATACAGACCTAGTAGTATTGCTAGGGTCACAAGGTATGCATAGGAAGGTAGAGCCAAGATAGCAGATTATATAAAGGCAGAGACTCACCTGAGCTCTTTCCCAAACCCTTCCAAGTACTTTCAAAAAAATGACTAAACAAATTCTAGAGCAGCAAAACTCACAAAAATATGGAATCAAACACATTTCCAGCCCAAGACAACTTAGAAGGTCAGCAGGAAAGGTCTGTTGCACATGGGTGAGAGTGGAGCGCAATCCAGTACAGGCCTTGGGAGTGACTGAATCAGCAGTGGCAGGGGCTGCTTCCTGAGCTTTCAGGCCGCAGACGGTAAGGGGGTCAAACAACTGATCAGAAGGAGATTACAGGGTATACCGGCCGCACGCCAACCTTCTGCCGGCCACACGCCGGTACCCGCTCCTCCTATAAGGAGCACACTACCAGAGTCATACTCACACTCGAGTCTTCGGTACTCTGCCGGATAACCACACAGAGACGAGCCATTGGGAGGTGCCAACGCCAGAGCTTTATTCAGAGGCCATCACAGCAAGCCATCATAGCAAGCCCAAGCAGCAAGGCCAGAGCAACAGGGCAGGAGCCAGGAGAGAGAGCCAGCGTGATCTGACCACGCTTGTTCCTAAATACCTACCTAGCCCCTCCTCCCCAGCCCGCTTACTAGCCAATGATTGTAGGGTCAGATACCAGAAGGGGCTATCTGAGTTTAGCACTCCAAGGGGGAGGGAGTGATGTAGGAGGCCAGGACCGGATACAGGGAGGACGCATCTGGGATTAGCACATAGACAGAGTACGTGACCTAGGAAGTCAGACTCAGACACTGGGAGGAGGGGTCTGGGTCAGTGCTGCACAAAGGGACCCAGGAAGTCAGGAAGGTCACAAGAGGCGTCTGGGGATGACGTTGCATATGGGGAGGGGACTAAGCAAAGGGAACTCAGTCCTCTGCCGTCCCAGTCCCACGTGGCACTGCCCCTTGCCTCAGGAGCTCAAGCTCCGGCTACTTCCTTGCACCCAGCTTATCTCACAAGCACTGCCCACTACCTCAGGGCTTCTCCGTATCCAGCCCCTCCCAGTTCACCACGACTCTGCCTACCACAGCCCCTGCCTCGACTTCCAAATACCCAGATCTTACCCTACTCTTGCCACAGCGCCCAACCTGGTAGCTGCCGACATCAGACAGTCCCTTACAACAGGGGTCTTTTTTGCTAGCACGGAGGCAGAACTCTGTTGCTTTGCCCATTCTCAGATTCATGTCACAGTCCTGGGTGGCAGTCCCAGGTTGAGGAGGAGCACTAGCATAGCAGAGCTTGCAGCCCCAGTGGAGGGGTAACCCTCCTCACAGTTACAGGGCAGAAAAGAATGCTTGTGGTCACTCACAGACCAGAGCACAGGCCAGGAGAGGAGTAAACACCTCTCCTTAGATCATACCACTGTGGAAGAGGTGAAAACTTATAGGTCCCTAGAAGTATCTCTGAAAAGAGCTGCACAAAACACCTCAAGCATGGTACAGTGCACCTTCCACCCTGGAAGCAGAGCCCTACTTTAACAAAGAGTTAAAAATCAAGTAATAGGTTGGGAAGATGAACAAACAATGGAAAAAACTCTTGACTATTGAAAGTTACCATGGTGGCAAGGAAGATCAAAACACACACTCAGAAGAAGACAGCAAAGTCAAAGCTCCTACATCCAAAGCCCCCAAGAAAAATATGAATTGGTCTCAGGCCATGGAAGAGCTCAAAAAGGATTGTGAAAATCAAGCAAGAGAGGTAGAGGAAAAATTGAGAAGAGAAATGAGAGTGATACAAGAAAATAATGAAAAACGAGTCTTGGTAAAGGAGACCCAAAAAAATATTGAAAATAACACCTTAAAAAATAGACTAGACCAAATGGCAAAAGAGTCCAAAGAGCCAATGAAGAGAAGAATGCCTTAAAAAGCAGAGTTGAACAAATGGAAAAGGAAGTCCAAAAGCTTACTGAACAAAATAATTCCTTAAAAATTAGAATGGAGCAAATGGAAGCTAATGACTTTATGAGAAATCCAGAAACAATAAAACAAAACCAAAAGAATGAAAAATAGAAGATAATATGAAATATCTCATGGGAAAAACAACTGATCTGGTAGATAGATGCAAGAGAGATAATTTTAAAATTATTGGACTACCTGAAAGCCATAATCAAAAAAAGAGCCTAGACATCTTTTTTCAAGAAATTATCAAGGAAAACTGCCCTGATATTTCAGAAGTTCCCAAAGTGGGCAATACTGCCCATGGGGGGAGGGGGGTGTTGGAACAATTCAGTGGGGGAGTAGTAGCCTCAGGTGCAATTGAGGATCATTGAATAAATATAAGGGGGCAGTGGAAGTATAAGGAAAGAAGAGAAGAAAATTTTGAAAATCTGTTCATATATGTTTCATCTATTGTATAATAGTTAAAGTTGTAATGATTACATTGTTTTGCAAATAAACACACAAAATGCAAGTTGTAACCTATTTGTGACTGAGTCCGCCAACAGATCTTAAGCAAGTGTTGGCATGCAAGTGCGTCACATTGTCGGAAGTCCAGCATGCATTGGCAGACATATGTGTATTTAATGACTTGTTTATTATACAATACTATACAGTTGCATGACACAGTATTGCACCATCAGAATTTCAGTGCAGGAAAAAAAACAAATTTACAATAAATTATTAAGTTTAAGATCCATCATTTTAAAAAAATTATTTTTTTTGAAATGATGCAAATTTAAAAAAAAAAATTAAAGGGTTAAAGAAAGTAGATTTCCACAGGGGCACTGAGTGATTTTTTTTTTTTTTTTTGAAAAGGGGGCAGTAGGCCAAATAAGTCTGGGAACCTCTGTTCTAGAACAAGAGGGAAAAATAGAAACGAAAGAATCCACTGCTTAACTCCTGAAAGAGATGCCAAAATGAAAACTGCTAGGAATGTTATAGCCAAAATCCAGAGTTCCCAGGTCAAGGAGAAAATATTGCAAGCATCCAGAAAGAAATAATTCAAGTATCATGGAGCTACAATCAGGATAACACAAGATTTAGCAGCTTCCACATTAAAGGATTGGAGCATCCAAAGGATTGGAATATGATATTCTGGAGGGCAAAGGAGCTAGGATTACAACCAAGAATCACCTACCCAGCAAAAATGAGTATAATCCTGTAGGAGGTAAAACGGATATTCAGTGAGATAAAGGACTTTCAAGCATTCTTAATGAAAAGACCAGACCTGAATAGAAAATTTGACTTTCAAATACAAGACTCAAGAGTATCATAAAAAAGTAATCATAAGGGAATTAAGGTTAAACTATTTACATTCCTGCATGGGAAGATGATATTTGTAACTCATAAGACCTTTCTTATTATTAGGGTAGTTAGAAGGAGTATATATGTCTAGAGGGCACAGGTGTGAGTTGAATATGAAGGGGATATCTAAAAAAGAAAATTAAGGGGTGAGAGAGGAATGTACTGGGAGAAATAGAAAGGGAGAGGTAGAATGGTAAATTATCTCCCATAAAAGAGGCAAGAAAAAGCCTTTACAGTGGAGAGGAAGAGGGGGAAGGTGAGGGGGAGTGAGTGAACCTTATTCTCATCAGAAGTGGCTCAAAGAAGGAATAACATACACACTCAGTTGGATATAGAAACCAATCTTACCCTACAGGAAAGTAGGAGGGGAAGGGGATAAGAGAAGAGGTGGGGGTGATAGAAGGAAAGGCAGATTGGGGGAGGAGGTGTTCCGAAGCAAAACACTTTTAAGGAGGGACAGGGTGAAGGGAAATACAGTTAGCACTATTCAGTTTAAAAAAAAATTTTTGAAGCAAGTCTCTCTGACAGTCTTCATTTCTAAAACATATAGAGAGCTGAGTCAACTTTATAAAAATAAGAGCCACTCCCCAATTGAGAAATGATCAAAAGATAAAAGTTTTCAGATGAAGTAATCAAAACTAGCCATTTGAAAGAATACTCTAACTCACTATTGATTAGAGAAATGCAAATTAAAACAGTTCTGAGGTACTCCCACATCCCTATTTGATTGGCTAATAGGACAGAACAGGAAAATGACGTGTGTTGGAGGGGATGTGGGAAAAAAGAGACATTGATGCACTGTTGGTGGAGTTGTGAACTGATTCAACGATTTTGTAGAGCAGTTTGGAACTATGCCCAAAGGGCTATAAAACCATGCATACCAAGGGCAGTAGGTGGCGCAGTGGATAGAGCACCAGCCCTGGAGTTTAGAAGGACCGACATCAGACATATAACACTGACCAGCTGTGTGACTCTGGGCAAATCACTTAACCCCAAATTACCTCACAAAAAAAAAAAGAAAGAAAGAAAGAAATGATAAGCAGGGTGCTCTCAGAAAAACCTAGAAAGACTTGCGTGGGCTGATGCAAAGTGAAATGTACTGTGTACGAAGTAACAGCAATGTTGTAAGATTGTAAGCTATTCTCAGCAATACAATGATCCAAGACAACTCTGAAGGACTTAAGAAAAATGCTTTCCATCCCTAGAGAAAGAATTGATGGTGTCTGAATACAGATTAAAGCATACTTTTTTAAAACTTTATTTTTCTTGAATTTTTTTGTCATGTTTTCTTTCACAACATGACTTTTATGGTTATATTTTGCACGACTACACATGTATAACCTATATCAAATTGTATGCCTTCTCAGTGAAGAGGGGTGAGGAGGGAGGAAGGGAGAGAAAAGTTTTAAAAATGAATGTTAAAAATTGTTTTTACATGTAACTGGGGAAAAATAAAATATTAAATAGAAGAAACAAAAAGGTATGCGTAGTTTTGTAGCCCTTTGGTTATAGTTCCATTTGTTTTCTGGAATGGTTGGACCAGTTCATAGCTTCATCAACAATGCATTAGTGTACCTATTTTCCCACATCCCCTCCAGCATTCACCATTTTCCTTTTCTGTCATCTGAACCAATCTAATAGGTGTGAGATTTTACCTCAGTTACTTTAATTTGTATTTCTCTAGTTATTAGTGATTTAGAGCATTTTTTCATATGACTATTAATAGCTTTGATTTCTTTTGAAAACTGCCTGCTCATATTCTTTGGCCACTTATGAAGTATGGTTCTTATTTTTATACATTTGGCTCAGTTCCCTATGTATTTGAGAAATGAGACCTTTTTCAGACAAACTTCCTATAAAATTTTTTCCCTCAGTTTCCTGCTTTCCTTCTAGTTTTGGCTGCATTGGTTTTTGTTTGTGCAAAACCTTTTAAATTTCATGTAATCAAAATGATCTATTTTACCTTTTGTAATTCTCTATATTTCTTGTTTGGTGATAAACCCTTCCCTTATCCATAGATCTGGCAAAAACGCTTTTCTGTACTCCTCTAATTTGCTTATGATATCACCCTTTATGTCTAAATCAAGTACCTTTTTTGACCTTGTCTTAGTGTACAATATGTGTGTGTGTGTGTGTGTGTGTGTGTGTAAATATATATATATATATATGTCTTGGTTGATACCTAGTCTTTAATATATCTTGGTCTATACATAGTTTCTGTCAGATTGCTTTCCAGTTTTTGTCAAATAGTGAGTTCTTGCCTCAGTTCCTGAGATCTTTTGGTTTATCAAACACTAGGTAACTATGGTCATTTGTATACCAAATCTATTCCATTGATCAGTTATTCTATTTCTTAGTTCTAGATTGTTTTTATGATTCCTGCTTTGTAATGTAGTTTGAAATCTGGTACTACTAGGCTGCCTTCCTTTACATTTTTTTATTCATTCTCTTAATATTTTTTACCTTTTGTTCTTCCGGATGAACTTTATTATTATTTTTTCTAGCTCTGTAAAACAATTCTTTGATAGTTTTGATTGGTATGGCATTGAAAAAGTAAATTAATTTAGGTAGAATACATATATATATATATATGCACATATATCTGTGTGTATATATATATATGTGTGTGTGTTTGTGTATATATATATAGATATAGATATAGATATATATGTTGGCTTGGTCAGTTAATATTTCTCCACTTGTTTAGATCTGACTTTATTTGTATGAAAAGTGTTTTGTAATTGTGTTAGTATGGTTTCTAGATATGTATTGTCAGGTAGACTCTCAAGTATTGTGTTATTTGTATTTGTAGTTATTTTAAGTAAAATTTCTCTTTCTAGCTCTTCCTTCTGGGTTTTGTTGGTTATATAAATGCTGATGATTTAATGTGGGTTCATTTTATATCCTGCAGCTTTGCTGAAGTTGCTGTTTCAATTAGTTTTTTAGTTTATTTCTCTAGGCTTCTCTAAGTATTACCATCATATTGTCTGCAAAGAATAATAGTTTTATTTCCTCATTGCCTATACTTATTCCTTCAGTTGCTTTTTCTTGTCTTATTGATATACTAGTATTTTCTAGTACAATATTGAATAGTAATGGTGATAATGGACATCCTTGCTCATCCATCTGCACCACTTTTTTGTGAGATGAATTTCCCTATTCTTCTTCTTTCTCTCAGTGCATCCCTCTTTCTCACCCCTCCACTTTTTAATTGAGATTATCCCAACATAGTCAACTCACACCCATGCCCTCTAAGATGATGAAGTTCTTAGGAATTACATGTAGCATCTTCCCATAAAGAATGTAAACAGTTTAACCTTATTGAACCCCTTATGATTTCTCTTTCCTTTTCACCTTTTTATTTTTCTCTTGAGTCTTATATTTAAATGTCAAATTTTCTACTTAGCTCTACTTAGGAATAAGTATAGGCAATGAGGAAATAAAACTATTATTCTTTGCAGACAATATGATGGTAATACTTAGAGAAGCCTAGAGAAATAAACTAAAAAACTAATTGAAACAGCAACTTCAGCAAAGTTGCAGGATATAAAATGAACCCACATTAAATCATCAGCATTTATATAACCAACAAAACCCAGAAGGAAGAGCTAGAAAGAGAAATTTTACTTAAAATAACTACAAATACAAATAACACAATACTTGAGAGTCTACCTGACAACACATATCTAGCATTCTTTCATCAAGAATGCTTGGAAGTCCTTAATTTCATTAAATATCCAGTTTTCCCCTAAAGGATTATACTCAATTTGGCTGGGCAGTTATTCATGGTTTCTAGCTCCTTTGCCTTCTGGAGTATTATTCCAAGCCCTCCCTCTATTCCTTTATCATGATAGCTGTAAATCTTGTGTGATTCTGACTATAGCTCCATGGTATTTCAGTGGTTTCTTTCTGGCTGCTTGAAGTATTTTCTCTTTAATATGGGAGCTCTGAAATTTATTTGACTACGATATTACTGGGAGTTTTCATTTGAGGATTTCTTTTGAGAGGTAATTGGTGGATTCTTTCAATTTCTATTTTACCCTTTGATTCTAAGGTATCAAAAAAGTTTTCCTTTATAATTTCTTGAAATTCAATGATTTCTAGACCCCACCACACACCTTTTTTTTTTTTCTTCAAATCATGACTTTCAAGTAGTCCAGTAATTCTCAGATTATCCCTCCTTGATCTACTTTCCAGGTCACTTGTTTTTTCCAGTGAGATATTTCACATTTTCTTTTCTTTTTCCCCCATTCTTTTGACTTTGTTTTATTATTTCTTGATGTCTCATCAAGTCATTAGGTTCCACTTGACTGATTGTAATTTTTAAGGAATTATTTATTTCAGTAAGGTTTTGTACCTCTTTTTCCAGTTGGCCAATTCTGCTTTTTTAAGGAGTCATTTCATCAATGAGGTTTTGTACTTCTTTTACCATTTGGTCAATTCTGATTGTTAAGATGTTACTTTTCTTTAGTACTTTTTTGTGCCTTTTACCAACCTGTGTGTTTTCTTTTCACAGTTTTCTTGCATTGCTCTCATTTCTTTTCCTAGTTTTTCCTCTACCACTCTTTATTTGATTTTTAAAATCTTTTTTTTTTAATCTTTCTTTAGCTCTTTCAGGAATTCTTGGTGGGCTTGTGTTCAATCTGTATTTTTCTTTGAAGTTTTGCTTGTAGATGTTTTCATGTAATTGTCATCTTCTCAGTTTGTCTTGAGCCATCACTAAAGTAGCTTATTGTGCTTAAGTTTTGATTTTTTTTTTTTTTTTGGTGAGGCAGTCGAGGTTAAGTGACTTGCCCGGGATCACACAGCTAGTGTCAAGTGTCTGAGGCTGGATTTGAACTCGGGTCCTTCTGACTCCAAGGCCAGAGCTCTATCCACTGCGCCACCTAGCTGCCCCTGTTTATTCATTTTTTAACTTATTTCTTTACTTTGAATTTTATGGTAAAGTTGGGCTCTGCTTACCTGGGATGGAGGAAGGGTCACTGTTCTAAGCCTTTTTTCACCCTCCCGTTTAAACAGTTAGTTCTAGGGGTCTGTAAGTTTTTGGTGTTTCCAGGGAGAGGTGATCTGGGGATAGGAGTGGTTACTGTTCTTTTGGTTTGCACTCTGGTCATTACTCAGATGGAGGCCCTATTTCCTTGCAACCAGAAGTACTTGCACTCCTTTCTGCCCTGGAACTGCAACCTGGAACTGGGTGATGGGCCAAACAGCACTGGTCCTGCCCCCAGTGCCAGCACAGGATCTCCTACAATCTTTCTGACCAGTTATCCATTCCCCTTACCATCTCTGGGCAGTGAGAGGCTCCTGAAACTGCTGCTTCTGCCGTCATCACTGCCTCCAAGGCCCAGAGCTGGTTTTGCTGCTGAGCTTCCCTCCTGGCCAGTCCCCACTTCAGTGCCACAGACCTCTCCTGACTTCCTAAATTGTCTTGGGCTGGAAAAATGTCTCACCTCCTTTTGTTGGCTGTACTGCTCCAGAATTCGATTTGACACATCATTTTAAAGTTGTTTGAAGGGGAATGTTAGGAGGTTTCTGCTGGAATGCTCCCATCTTTGCTGCCATATTCACATGAACTGAATTTAAAGAAAGGCATTCTACTAGTGGAAGGTTAAGAGGGACAGCATTCCAAGAATGGGGGACAGTTAGTGCAAAGGCCCAGAGACAGAAGTTGTATGTGAGGAATAGCAAGTAGGACAGTATGGCTAGAACATAAAGTGCATGGAAAGGCATGAAGGGTCAGGTTGTAAAGAGCTTTAAACGCCAGCTGGGTTCTGTGTGATCCTAGAGGCAATGAGGAACTACTGGAGCTCATTGAGGAGGAGAGGCAACGTGGTCAGACCATCATTTAGAAAAAAGTCACATTGGCAGCTAAGGATGGATTGGAGTGAGGAGAAACTTGAGGTACTGAGGCCTTCATTAGAAAGTTTATTGTTGTTCAGGCAGGAGGGCATGAGGATCTGTCCTGGTCTTGGCCATGAGTAGAGAGAGAGAAAAACTTCTGTAGAAAAAGAAATGAAAGATCTGACAATTGATTATATTGGGGGAGAGAAGTTAAGGATGTGATATAAAATAAACTCTCTCTTTCTTCTTCTAGCAGTCCCCTCTGAGTTTAGGAACAACCACACCTCCTATTGGTCATGATAATCCTGGTGTGAGTCAGGCCACATCTTCTGGATTACCAAGTGGTCCTGTGCCTACCTCATCTCCTACATCTGAAACTGGGTCCCTGAAGTTGTTAACATTCAAATCCAGGTACAAAGCTAACTTAGCTAACAGGGCTCAATCAAAAGGGGGGCACATTCTCTCATCAGGTTATTCCCTGTAATCTTGAGAATCCAGTTTCATTTTCACGCTTAGAGGGGTTGGGCTAATCTTCACTGGCCATTGTCAGTGATGGATAATCACACTGAGTTTTCACTGATATTTTTGGTTTTTCACTCTGGATTTTAGATGCATGAATATGAGTGATGGTTTTAAAAGAGACAAGATAGTAATTAAGGTCTCTGTTCTTCCTCTCTGTAGTGACTTGTTGAAAAAAAAAATCAATAGTTATGGTATGTTCTCCCACACAGGCGTATGTCCCTGAGTACCCTTGCAATTCTAAATTCTGTCAAAAAAGCTGTGGAGTCCAAGAAGAATCAAAGGAGTCGGAGCTTTGGAGGACTTTCTTTCCCCTCCCAGTCAAGAAGTACAGGCAACAGCAAGCAAGGCACACCATCCAGTTGGGACAAAAGTGAGTGTTGTTTTTCATAAAAAGTTGAACAGAAATAACTCAGTTATCAGTCTTTGAAATGAAAAATGAGAGTGGTTAGATTAAATAAAAACCCTGTTATGTTAATATCAATTATATTTTCCTAGGGTCTTTAAATCTTTATATATTTAGTGTTTATATCGCCTAGATTTGCCTATTTATCCTCCTTTCCCTTCCTCCCAGAGAATCATCCTTTATGACAAAGAATTCCAAAAGAGATCAGCAAAACTAACTAATCAGCCAAGTCCGGCATGGTAGTTAGTGTTCCATATCCATAATCCATTCTCATAGCTTTTTGGTGCCAAGCTTGGTCATTATAATTCTATAGCATTCAGTTTCAATTATTTTGTTGTTCTTTCCATTTGCATTGTTGTTATCATTGTGTATTAATGTTTTCCCTGGTTCTGTGTAATTTACTTTGCATAAGGTTTAAACTAGTCTTCCAGATTTCTTTGTATTCATCATAGACATCATTTCTTACATTTCTTATATTCCTTTACATTCGTGTGCCATGAATCGTTTGTTTAGTCATTTCCCAGTTGACGGGCATCTATTTTGTTTCTAGTTGTTATCACAAAAAATGCTGCTACAAATACTTCGGGGGTAAGTGGGACCTTTTTTTTTCCTTTGATTTTTCTCTTTCATTGATCTTTTTTTCAGAGTCTTTTTGTAGCCTGAATCAGCACTCTGTCAAAGCCACTATCTGTGCAACTGACCGGGCCATCAGCACCCCTGATCGTGAGTCATTCACTTGAATAAGTAACACTATCTAACACTCTCTCACTGTCAGTGTGTCTTTGTAGTAGCAGTTAGTCAATACTCAATTAGAATTTATTAAGCACTTACTGTGTTCCAGTGCTAAGGCCTGGGGATGAAAAGAAAGGTAAAAAAAGGAAGAAAAAACAGTTGCTTCCCTCAGGGAGCTCATATTGTAATGGGGGAAACAATACGCAAACAACCATATACACACAAGATGTATACAGAGTAAATTGGAGGTTAAGTTCAGAGGGAAGGCATTAGCATTAAGGGAGATTAGGAAAGGCTTCTTACAGAAGGTGGTAATTTAACCAAGAAGGAAGCCAGATTGAGGAAATGAAGAGAAATGAAGAGAGAAAGCATTGTAGGCATGGGAAAAGCCATTGAAAATGCCTGGAGTCTGGAGATGAAGTATCTTGTGTGAAAAACAGCCAGAAGGCCATTGCCACTAGATTGGAAGGGAATAAGGTGAAGAAGATTAGAAAGATAGGAAGGGGCCAGGTTATGAATGACTTAAAAGTCAAATTGAGAATTTTACATTTGATCCTGGAGGAGTTAGGGAGCCACTCGAATTTTATTGAAAGGGAAAATCACTTTCACAGATGAGTGGAGGATGACCTGGAGCAGAGAGAGATTTGAGGCAGGCAGTTCCCATTAGCAGACTGTAGCAATTGTCCAGGCATGAGGTGGTGAGGGCCTGCACTACGGGCGTGGCAGTGTCAGGGGAGAGAAGGGAACATAGATGAGACGTGTTGTGAAGGTAGCAACCAATTCTAGAAAGGGTGGCCAGACAAGGTTTCAGTAAGTGCAAGAAGTGAGGAAGGAAAAGATTAAAAATGAAAGCAAGTTTGTTACTTATGGAGCAGTCAGTCAACATGCATTTATTTTTACTTATTTTTTTCTTTGAGAGGCAATGGGGTGAAATGACTTGCCCAGGGTCACATAGCTAGTAAGCGTTAAGTGCCTGAGGACAAATTTAAACTCAGGTCTTCCTGACTCTAGGGCTAGTGTTCTATCCACTGAGCCATCTAACTGCCCCCTTAATATGCATTTATTAAGGGCACTTGCTAAGAACTGGGAATACAGAAACAGAAAGACAGTCCCTGCCCTCCACTGGAGGAAGAAAACACATCAAAGGGAACTGAAAAACAGAGGCGGGGGAGCGGGGGAGATGGTAGAGAAAGTCGTTTGGAGATGTCAGTAAGGAGAGGAATGAATGACAACATCTTTGGCCTGGGTCTCATCCTTAAACTGGAGATACTATGGGAGGGAGGGAAGGAGGGAGCTTCCAGGGTGAAGAGGTCTCTATGGCATGGTGGACAAAATCCTGGGGAGTTGAGTCAGCAGTGCACCCTCAGGGCCATACAATGTATTCTTTACTCTCTGGAGCAGGTATTCCAATGAAAAGAGTTGGGTAGATCGAGAGTGGACATTGGGGATGAAGGAGTTCAGGTTGAGAAGGATGAGAATAAGGCAGTAGTGGATGAGAAAGAGGGTTTGTTCTGTGACATCTAGGGGTTTAGTATCATTGGGATGGGAAGAATATGAGCTCAGTCAGATTATATTCTCCCTATTCTCATGATGTGAAGGCTCCTGGTAATACATAGGGAAATTGAACAGGTCCAAGGATGAGCCAGTTTGGATGTGAAACGGGCAGAATAGGCTAGTATCAGAAAATACTGAAGATACCTGGTAACTCTTTTCAGTGAGTAGTAAAGAAGACTGCTAGTCATTCAACAGTAGGAATCTCAGATAATGTATCAGTGTGCCTACTGTGCTGTATTTACCTTGTTTTTTACTTAGGGTGTACTCCTATTTCATAGAATTACAAAATGTTAGAGATTGTTTAGTTAATTGTTGTCATTCTTACTAATGATGCAGGTGAGGCCCAGAGATATCCCATAACTTCACCAAGGCCAAAGAGCTCTAGTTAGTGGCAAAGCCAGAACTAGAATTTAGGTCTCTCTCCATCCAGTGTTTGCTTTTCATTTTGTATCTCAAATTAGAGGTGAATTGCTACAATGGAGAATAGCAAGAGTTCCTTTTTTACCTTTATAAAGTTTTTGGAACCATAATGTTGAGTTTAAACCACCACAGTTTGAAGATATTCTTGCCAAAAATAAAAAGAATCAAAGTTGGTTGAGGGCCAAAGAAATAGCATTGAAAAATAATAACTGACATTTATATAGCACTTTAAGGATCACACAGTGCTTTACATGTTACTGTATTACCTCTTCAGAAATACCTGATGAGGTACATACTATTATCTCCATTTTATAAATGAAGAAACTGAACCTCAGAGCAGATTAACTGGCTTTCCTTGTCTCACACAACTAGTAAATGGTTTTTGACCCCGAGTCTGTCTTGAATCAGAATTCAGCTCTCCTCTATTCTCAAAGCAATTCAGAGGAGACATCACCTTCTGATTCCAGAGAAGAAATCAACCTTGCTTTCTTTTATAGGAGAGAAGAGAGGGTTTTATTTGTTTGCTTGTTTTCTATTTCTGCAATACAGCTGAGTCAGGAGACCAGAATTTCTTCTGAGATCAATCTGTCTGCTTGATACACAGATCAGTCAAGTCCCGTAATCCTGTCTGCATATTCCAAAAGATGGATTTGTATTGGCTGCTGATGAATCAATAGCAAACTGATAGGACATTTATCTACTTACGACTGCAGTGTAGAGCACAGTCAAGAACCCTCTTCTGTCACAATAGGAGAATATAAGCTGTGATGACAAATTTTTTTAAGATTGAATTAGAAACCTAACCAAGTGGAATTAATATCATGAAGTATTTTCAATGAGGAAATGCTTTTCTTTGAATAAGAGCTGAAGTTATCATTGAGGAAACCATAACTATTTTGTTTGCAGAACAAATGTAGAAGCAAATGAAGTAAATTGCATCAGTAATGCATTGATTGAGGAGCTTGTATTATATACCCTTGTTGTTATCCATTGGTAGTCATAATCCAGGCTTGTTAAATGGAAGGTCAGGTTTCAGGCTTATTGGTGTGATCTTTGGAACTCTGTCAGCATTATATCTCTTGGTACATATATTCCCATTGAAGGGTTAATTTCTCATGTGCAGTAAACAGTTTCTTAATGCCCTTCCATTCTAGTCATCAGTAAGTTAGGTCATGGAGCTACTCCTGAATTGGGGATAGGTATAATAATAACTGTTAACTGCCAAGTTGATGAGAACTGTATTTCCAACCTATCTTTTAGGATGTGCCATTTATGTGCCCACTCTGATCTAGTTATTTACACAGAAGCCTCTTTATTTGACACTCCCATTCCCCATAACAACTGCTCTTCAGTACTATGCCCAGTGAAACTCCATGGTTTTCTCCCCTTCCCTGTTTCTCACGTCCCATGGCTTTTTTTAAAAATACCCTATGTGCAAACATCTGTCTTCTGGAAAGGTGCTCCTTAGTGTTCCATTGAACACTCCCTTGTAACAAAGAATAATCACCAAGTAAAAACACCTGAGACTATGACTGTGTATGACAGTATATACAACGTTCTGCTCAGCTAGTTCTTTCTGCTTCATAACCAGTTGCTGATAACCAAGGCAGTGTAGTTCAGAAGTTTTAAAGTCCCATTTGAGAGGGAGCCGTCCCACTCCCACTCATTTTCCAGCACCAGGCAACTCTACCTCACTTAAATTCAGTTCCTGAACAAGTCAAGACATCACCTTAGTGATGCCATTGGTCCCCTTTGAGAACAGATGAACAAGAACTCAGCCCTATTTCTTAGCCCATTCCAATCTTCACAACAAAGCTATGTTACACCTGATAGGCACTGAATGAATGTTAACTTGAGTATTCTCTTACCAGTCAAGAGTCAGCCAGCTGATTTTCTCTAAGCCTTGAGTGGTTTGAGGATAGGGTCAATTTAGGTTTGGAATTTCTAGATTGGGCTAGGTGGACTAGAGTTATCTACAGTTTGGGACCCCCAGACACTCAACTCAGGCCAGAACCCAGAGCGCATACCTTGAGTTATATTTACTTCATACATTCAAAGCTTGACTCTAGTAGGTTAGAGTGTTTCAGTTCAGAGAGTAGGATAACCACATAGACACCCTTAATTTTTTTGTTCCTAGCTGTGATCTCCCACGGTTTGAGTCACAACTATTAAAATATAATCATGATAGAATATTCCTGTTTGACAGAGAACTTATCTGGAAGGACAACATCAGAATGCAGACACTTCTTGCTCTATAATATTGAAATCTCTTTAATAATTTCATTCTTTATAATTCCTACATATTTTCATACCTCAGGCAGCTAGGTGATACAGTAGATAGAATGCTGCCCCTGGAGTCAGGAAGATGGGAGCTCAAATCTGGTTTCAGACACTTACTAGCTGTGTGACCCTGAACAGTCACTTCATCTCTGCCTCAGTTTCTTTAGCTGTAAAATGGGAATAATAGCATCTACCTCTTAGGTTGTTGTGAGGATCAAATGAGGTATCTGCAAAGTTTAGCACAGTGCTTGGCCCATAGTAAGTGCTACGTAAATGCTGTTATTGTTGTTGTAGCCAAGGTCTACTTATAGGTTTCATCTTTAAGAAAGGTCGGCACATCTCCTACACCCATATGATAACTACAGCTTCTCTAGTTTTAGTCATGAAGATCTTGTCATTAAAGGCAATGAGTAATTTTGGGTTGCCATACATCGAACAGGTGTAATATTATAATATGCAGAAAGCTCCTCTCCATTTTTTCTTCATCTGTATGTTTCTGGCTCAGGGGTACAGAGTGCTTCTATTTCAGCAGTTAGGAGCCATATGCTGAGGAAACAGGGAGAATGCATCTCCTTTTAGTATGATAATTCCCAGGAGTCCCAGATTTCAGTTCTTGCTTGGTTTCCTAGCAGCCTGTGTTCTTTAGCAGTGAAGGCTGGCACGTTGTATTAGAACTGCTTTAATTCGTTTGTATGGCGCTGTCTTTACATTGAAGATGGAGCTCAGGTGTCACCAAATTAGATGCAGTTTTTCTTTTTCTCATTCCTGTTGATAACAATTTCAGGGGATCACTCTTTACTTTGAGCTGGGGAGGGAGGCTGAGAGATAAGTCTCCATAGACATTTCTTTTTTCTAGGAGAATTAGGTGCATCACCACTTAAAAATCCAATGACCCTATGATGTTACATGAGGGATGGATGGCAAATAAAGACAGTGTAGCACAACTCTAGTTAATTTTGGATACATGCTGTGCTAGCTCTTCACTATTCTAATGCTTTGTGGTACTCAATATGAACAAAGCTGTTTTTCTAAATGAAAAGGAAACCTTTTCAGAACCACTAGGATTGAGCTAAAAATCAGTGGTGGCTTTTTAAAGCAGCTCCCTCTTGCTATAATTCAAGCAGCAAAGATGTTTGCTGCCTTTGATTTCAAACATTAGGTGCACTGGAGATCATAAAATAGGTCTTGTGAAAGTTGAAGATTTGTTATCCTGAAAAAGCATAGGTTTCCAAACACGAAAGTAATGTGTGCATTAAGAGAATTTCCCATCTCATCCTTACCCTCCTTTCACTAGGACTCCTCAGGACTGAACTCCATTTTACGTCAGCCATGAAAAATAAAAATTGCTAGCATTACCAATTAACATAGTTTGAGTACCTTCATGGATGTACAGTAGAATGGAAAAATAAGAGAGTTTTTAGAGCATAAATTAGGCATAGGCATCTGTCACCTCTGAGAAACAGTCTAGGGAGGAGAAAGATGTTCATGACAACATTTCACAAAAGATTTTGGAGAAGGAATAGTTTGCTTTATATAGTTTTGCTATTCTATCATATTTGTTAGCCTGAGTAATAGCTAGCATTTACTAGGTGGCCTGAAGTAGATATGGGCTTATTCTTAAAGCCAGACATGCTTATGATTGTAGGACTTTATAAATATGCAGTTTTATTTCTTAGAAGCATTATCTCTTTCTCTCCTTTGACTTTAACCAACTTCTATTGATCTGGGCATTTTTTTTTCTTTTACTAGAGACTATTAATGATGTTACCTTTGGAGCAGGGGTTAGTTACATAACACCATCTTCAGCCAAAGGCAAGTTCTCTTTTTGATTCTTTCTTGATTATTATCCATTTTTAAAATGTTAAGGGATACTGAACTTGTCTGGTTCCATTTCAGAGAAATCTGGATTCCAGAGTCAAGGAGATGATATTTTGTGTTTGTCATTGCCTGATAAGTAAGTTTAGTACCTAGATAAATGATTTTGGGGATGGAATGACTGCAATAGATTTTTTAAAAAATTTATTTCATTTTAGTTCCAGGATGACATAGTGTATTTATTTCTCCCCAGAGCCCCACAGCCTCGGCAATGGAATGTCAAGTCTCCAGCCAGGAATAAAGACAATCTGGACACCAGCAGGAGGAGGTCCCTGCGAAAGACCCCCTTGAAAACAGCCAACTGAAATAGCCCATCCCAGGGTGTAACCCTGGAAGACAAGAACATTTACATGATTTTTTTTTTAATGATGTGCAGAAGCAAATCATGTGGAAAACAAAATCTATTCCCTCCCACACAGAAGGTATCTGATTATGGTCTTAATTATAAATTCGATAGATCTTCCTTCAGATCCCCTCTGTTCTTCCACATATAAAGTTTGGTTTACCACATGTAGGTCTGTTCACTCAAATTTTTAGCAAAAAAGGCATCATATATATAATATGTTAAATTGCAAAATATAAAAATATGGCAGATTTATTGCTTTTGCCAGAATTAAAGAAGTTAAAATTTAATATTATGCCTTAATTCCACTTGAGAAGTGTTAAGGACACCTTGATAAGCTGTATTTCATTTGGGGAATACCACAACTGAGTGCAGTTTATAGTTTCTCCCAATATAAATCAAGCCTTTATTAGTGGATGCTGCTTTCCCTCGTAGTGTGCACTTACTCAATATTTATATGAAATTAAATGTATTTTTTTCTATCGTAACTACACCTTTAAAGCACTGTACAGTTTTTTTTTAAATATAAAATAAAATGTAAATATAGCCTTTCATTGTTTACATAGAAAATGACTTTTTTCTGGAAATGCCACTTCTACTTTTAGTCATTTTAATTTTATAGAAATCATTTAGTGAAAACAAAGTCAAATCTTTCATTTTAAAGGAAAAAAAAATTATTCATGTTGTCTTTAAGTTTTATTTCCTTCTTTCACTGTGTTCCACAACAAAATATTCCAACAGATAATATTCTTATTATATAAATACTTGGATTCCTTGTTTCCACCTACCAAAACAACTGCTTAGAAACACCAACATTGAGTCTGGTTTGTCTTACAGCCAAATAAGTTAGTTTCATCTGCTAATGGCATTAGCATTAGACGAACAGAATTCATGACTATTCACACTTCTTGCTTTACCCAAAGGGCTGACTTTAGCGACCATGAAGGAGAAATGACAAGAATGACAAAAAACTCAGTGGGTTCCAAGGTTTAATCCCAGTATTACAGCAGCGAAATATACAGGGTTAAGTCTTAGGGTTTGTGTGTGCATGTGTTTTTAATACACATAGCCATTTGGGTTTGAGGAGTGAAATGTCATCCTGTGTTTCTTCTCTACCCTATATAACTAAGTTATATTAACTGGTAAGACAAAAATGAATGCCATTAATAGAGTATGCCTCACAGTGTTGCTCTTTGGTGAACTACTTAGTGTATCTACAGTATACGCATTGATCTCTTGTAGACAGTGTAGGGATTATGGCCTCCCTTTATAAAATGTACTGGGGCTATACAAGTCAAGTGATTTTTGTCTCACATTGGCTTTCCTGCCTACTTTTCCAACAAATTAGCTATGTTAAAAAGAAGGAAAGTGTTTCTTTTGTAGAATATTTAAATAACGAGGCTGGGGTTGATTTTTTTCTTAGAAAAAAAGGTTTATAAATGATGTCTTACAGAAGTATCAAATTATATGTATTAGTACAAATCTATAACATTTATGTACAGTCTCATCCATACCAAAGACAAGAAAAACTGCCTTGGATAGAATTCTTGAATCCTCTTAGCCTCATTTCACATCTTAAAAATATGTGAATTTTCTCTTCCAATTCAAAAAAAATTTTTAATTTTCCTTTTTTAAATCTTTTTGCAGCAAAAGCCTGCTAGACTTCACATTTTTCTCCTTTATACTGACCATGGTTGAATACAGGGTTAGGGTAGGAAGGTTTTAGTGTATAAAACTAGAAATAATACAGCTGCCTTATCACTATGGCAACCCAAAGAAAAGGTCAAGGCATTATTCCCCATCTAGTCTAGAAAAAGGGGAGACTGGATCTGCACTGTCCTTGAGAACAGTTCTAATTCTAAACATTTAAAATACTGATGCAATAAACAGTAGGTACTGTGAAGCCATACTATACAGTTGCCCACTGAAAACAAACATTTGGTGAAAAATCCCAAGGCATAGTATTTTTATATAAACTACAAAAAAAAGTTATAAATTCCAACATTTACAAGTATCCAACCAAAATACTGTCAAAGCATAAAAATTAAGACAATTCAACTGAAATGTAATCACAAGATGGCTACATTCTGCTACATGAAGAATATCCTTTAAGAACATCACCGAATCATAAGAGCTTTTTTTGAGAAGCTCCTCGCATCAAACCTCTTCACACCATGAATCTGACATAGCAATGTGTCTTTGAGGCTCAGAACACCTACTTTTGAAGAACAAGGACTACTGAATGTGCTTTCTAAAGCCCCCAAAAGTGAGCAGAGCCTCAGAGAGATCAAAGTTTAAAATCAAAATTAGAAAAATGCTTTTGATTCAAGCATTTTACTTTTCTCACTGTTAGGTTTTCTGCACTGGTTATACAATCTAATACTCTTCAAAAGACTGGGGTAGCTGCCACCACATCATGGCTTATTGAGAAGGGAGACAGACAGCTTACAGTGTCTGGCTGCTTTATAGCAAAGAGTAATAATGGAATTTGTTTCCTTTTTAAAAAATGTTATTGTAGTTGATAGATTTCATTTCTAAAATCACCCTTGATGTTGGGTGCAGTCATGTGAAACACAAATTATTAAAACTAATTTTAAAAACAAAGTCCCTGCTTTGCTTTATGGACGTTCCAGAATTGACAGTCTAAACAAGATGAGATCAAGGATAGGGAATCCAACGGACTGCATGGAAAAACACACCTGTTTTTGAAATGTCTATCTTTAATCTTTCCTAATCCAAGTTCAGTTTCCAACAGACATATGACTTGCTACCAAAGCTATGTGGGATGTGAATCAACACCAGATTTTAAATCCCAAAGTAGCCACTTTGAATAGCACTCAGAAGCTAACGGCCAATATCAATTCTGGAGTTGTAGCCACATGACTTATTCCATAAGTAGATAAGTGAATTAGAGCTTCTGGGTGGTCTTCAAATACATCTGCCTGTTAGTGATGAGAGGGTAAAAAGGCAATTCAAATACTACTCAAGGGTATAATGTATCTGTTTTTTAGACTTTTAGACGTTACTTAAATATCTTTGCTTCTAAATGGAATTTTGGAAAATAATACCTGAGCAATGGTCCAATCTATGACTCACAAGCCTTCCTGGGGGCAATGCTGCTGTCTAGAAGAAGGAAGACTCTTCTGTGAGCCTGTAAGACTTGAGTACAGGTGCTGTAAATGCTGGCATTCTCAGTGTTAACACTGTTACGATTTGAAGTGCCTAACGTGTTTGATTTTTTAAAAAATGTTATTTAACATTGTTGCATGACAATATATTTACAATTTAAATTAAAAAATTCATTCTTTGAAGTAATCAAAATACATCTTTTGCAAAAATTTAGAATGCAGAATCCTATAAAATAAACAAGATCCATAGAAAAGAAGAAACTATTTCAGTACCATTTTAAAACTGGCCCAGGATAGGTGTTTTGCTTTTAATTCAAAATATTTCCTTAAATACTGAAACCCACCATGGGCAAGCCTGTCTTCTTCAGATAAGACGTAAGACCTGCAACCCACCTTCCTTATTTTGGTTGTTATTATAAAATGCTGAACCAAAACAATTTTCCTAGACTGATACTATGCATTCATTGATTTTTAAAAGGTTTTAAAAAGGAATTGCACAATACTGCCTGTAAGGCCGGTCAATTTAAAAACAGGTTAATTGCATAAAAGGCCTCAGCTTTGTAGATTCATCATAATTTCCAATACCACACCTGCAAGGTGAGTCAAATCTTAATTTGTGTTCCTAAGGTCCTATGCAGCTGCCCTCCCTTCTCTCCACAACTGTTTACACAGTCAGGTAATGACTGCTGAGAAGCTAATTAGTACCACAGGCTCACAATGTCTAACTTTTAACAAGCCTCTACCTCCTGAACTGCAGGCATGGAAAAATTCACTTTGGGAGACAGTTTTATGGTATCCTATCCTGGAAGGCAGAGGACTAGGGCTATTCCTACTTGGTAATCAGTCCAATAAACAAATTCAGTCTTCTCCATGTTACCATCCCCCATCTTGGGGACAATTCATTGTCAACTTTGGCAAGGGGAAAAACAAGTTTTATACAAGGGTCTAACTCTTTCCAAGCGCACTTTGCTCATAGGTTGCTCTTGATCAGAGTTTCTAAAGGAGGTATTTGCATGTGTTCTCTGCCAGATGGTCAGATTTCAAATCACAAAAGATGACTTGTGTCTGAAGTCCCCCTGCAAAGACAATATAGGAAGTTAAAATACGGCCAAAAGCAACTATCTTAAGACCTGCAAGAACTGATGATATTGGAAGAATGGGGCAAGAGATGGAAAGGAAAAAGGGACCAACCTAACTGTAAAAAAAACATTTTTCTTTGGGATTGAGCATCAAATAAGATCATATAAAAGTACTGATGGACAGCTTGCAAACTGAATGCCATGAGAAAGCCAGAGTCAAAGTGGGACTGGTTTCATGTGGGAGAAGGACGGGGAGCTCAGGCTCTAGGTACTTGGTTTTAAGCTGAGGTTCTCCCCACAGGATCAACTGGGTTTTCAAGGAGGGAAGAATGATTTCTTTATTGATGAAGTTCTTAGCTACACTTAGAATATCTAGTATTCTGGGCCCCACTGCTTTTCTCCCTAGGAAATAAATCCCAGTTGCTTTCTCAGGTTCCTTACCTCATCATCTGTCCGGATATAGTTAACCCCATCAGGTTTCCCTGGATTCTTGTAGCTGTGAAGGGGGGGAGAGGATAGTTAAGTAATAGACCTGATTTCCCATGTAACTGTCAACTTAGACCTTTCAATTTTCATGCTAGGCTCACCTTTCTCCATTCTGTTTGTTGTTGATGAAATAACCCTGCCTGTATGCACAGCAGATGCCCAGAGTTATCAGGACTAGGACAGCCAGGACAACCAAAACCCCTCCAATGATCCCACCAATGTTCAGGTCATCTGGAAAAGAGAGGAGTAAAAGACCCATACAATCTGGTCCCATTGCCAATTACCACCACTTCCCAGCCTCTACCCACCTAAGCCAAATCTGACTCATATTCAAAAGAAACTAGTTCCCATCAATTAAAATAACTGCCTGATTCTCACAGATTTCCAAAGACCTCTAATTTCACTATTCCCAGATGATACAGTGACATTAGCTTCTCTCTTGTAGTCCAAACAGTAAAACTGTAACTGCTTTTATTACTAGATTAGAAGAGGGTTGGCATTTACAAAAAGTTTGAAATCTTTTTATGAATGAAGTCCTGAGGACACCATTGATAGATTGATAGTCAGAGGGCAGAACTGGCAGCCAGAATACATAGGGAAAAATTTTCGATTCTCAGTATCTCCCCCAGGAGCAAGAGCCTGACTTAGGTTGATTAGCTGTATACTTGAATGATAGTGGGTCACAAAAGGACAAATAGAATTCAATACTGCAAAACAAAAGGCAGAAAATGTTAGGTCAGAATAGTATACCCTTGACTCCCATAGCTTTCTGTGCCTCAAAATTTCCTTAACAGGGATTTTCTGTGTTGCTATCCAATCACCTGAATCCTTATCTCTTTACCGAACCTGGAAAAAGGATTTGTTTAATACTCCCTTGGGGTCATCTTATGTATTGAATGGGGGTGGGTGGTAGAATGAGCGTCCCTTCTGATTCCACTGACCAGCTCAGTTCTGCTTGTTTTGTGCAAACTAAAGCACACAAAATATATACCAAAGCCCAAGCTATGAAAATGCTCCCATAGCACACCCTGGAGGTAAGCTAAAATCATTAGGGTTAATTTGAAAGTTGTGACTCAGTCCCTGAGAAACAGTTAGAACTAGATAGTCTCTGGAAGGCCTACACAACCTTATGTTTTAGTGATTTGATCGGCCCACCAGAGAAAAGCAGTATTAAACTCACTGTCAGAAGTTACAGGATTAGTCATATTTCTAATGCTAGAATTCTCTTAACAATCTATTTCTAGAAGATAACATACTGCAAGGACACACAATTTTTCTAGGCATTTGTTTCTCAGAACTTTCTCATCTTCCCCCTCAGTGGTCAAGTAACCCAGGTTAATCATGCGTAAACTATGTCATGACTGAAATTAAGGTAAACCGAGGCACAAGTTTTGCACATGGTCAATTTATTAGCAAAGTGTAAATTTGCTAATAAACGGTCTCAGCCTTCTCAGCAAGCTAAGGCCCCTCAAATGAGGGCTGACGCCATTTTTATAGACAAAAAGAGGAGCATCCAAAAAATTGAAGGCAGCATTACAGATAGGGAAGACAATACAATTAGTTATAAAGTCAAAAGCACTACAAGTGTGGGGAACAATATGACTGGCTGCAAATCAGGAATGTGAGCCGAGCAACAAACTTCTTCCATCTTATCACTAGGAAACTATGATTGCTTTAGTTCACCTGCAAGAATAACTAATAGTACAGAGATAACAGATTTCCTCTAATTGTTCAAGGATAGCTACTGGTATAGAGATAACAGATTTCTTTTAATTAAAGTGATTTACAGGGAAACTACTTTTAAACTTAGAGAGGAAGACTAACTGAACTTCAGAACTTAATTCAAAGACAAAGAAACATGACAGGCAGTTCTACAAAAATGTCAACAGTGACATAGAACAGAATCAATTCGATTTTCTTTCTCATAATTAATTTCTGAAGGGCTCTGACACAGGAGCAAAAGAGAGCAGTTTAACTGATGTTATCTCCTGAGCCAGGGTTTGTCCTTCAGCATTTTCCAGTCCCTCCTCCCTTTCTGGCTGCAACATTTCCCACATCAGCAGCAGGTGCACTCACAGACTTCCATCTCCTGCTCTTCACAGTTGGCGGAGCCAGCATCATTGGTAGCAATGCAGTAGTATTGGCCTGTGTCCTCCTTGTGTACAGCACTGAAAACCTATTCCAGAAGAAAAACAATGGAGTAATCAAGGGTTTCTCAGGGGAGACTTCTCAAGGCAACTCCAGGATATCCACCTCAGAATGTGGAGAGGAGAGCCTGTGGAAACCCAGAGAATTACAAAGTAATTGTATTCTCAGTGGGATTTGGTTTCCCCTTGGACACCAATGGTAGTGAATAGGGTCTTACTAAAACCCTAAGGCACTCATTCCTGTGAGTTCTTTGACAGTAATAGTCCTGGTGATATACATCCTAGAACTATTCAGTAATGGGGTGCCAGTTCATCACTTTATTCAGATAAATGGGACCTCTGAGAAAGATGGCTTCTAGTACTCAATTCAGCAGAAGACATTATAATGTTGGCTCATTTCTTGGATATCATATAGTTGAAATGTTTTCTTATATTCCAAAACATAATGACATACAACAAAACCCCGATATGACAAGACAGATGTTAGTCATATCTCCCCCAAGACTCATCTCATGACTTCTAGAAGTTCTGTTCTCTTTCTGTCTCTTACCTTTCTACCCCAGCCAAGGCAGTTTACCAATTACTTCCCCTCCCCTCCCCTCCCCTCCCCTGCACAAAGGGCACCAGAACATCTCACCAGTGTGCCAGTTTCAGAGTTCAAGATAAATGAAGAGTTTCGGAACCTCGGGTTGGCTTTGGAGTCAGTTGGCAAAGGTATGTCATTTCGGTACCACCTATACTGGGGCCGGGGGTAGCCCTCATTCTCCTGGCAATGTAGTGTTGCTGACTTGCCAACAGGTACAGCCTTTGGCACTCTGCAGACAGGAATCACTGGTTTCACTGCAAGAGGAACATCAGATTGTGTTTAAACCCAGATCCACGGCACTGTTCTTATTGAATCCCACAGAAACCAGGTTCCAAAACAGAATGAGAATCAAAGAAGTGACCCTTGCTCCACAGTCATGTCACCTGAGAATCCTACTTTCTTCTACCCCAAACTCCAACCATAAGCTCCTTCATACGATAGTGTGCTCCCTCGTGCTTGAGAAACATCATGGAAAAACAAGTAGCAGCTCTAATTCACTTCTCAGGTGACCTCTTATCCCAAAGCCATCCCAATCCTCAAATATAGCCTCCCCTCAACAGGTACCATGATACCTCTAAGTGACAATAGACTCTGGATGGAAAGAAATAAAAGTGGACAAGGACCCCTCTTCCTCTGGAGGTTCAGAGCCATGTAACCTGATGAGAAAGAGGGTGTTGTTGGTACTCCTGAAATCTTACCTTGCACTGTGAGATCAATGACAATCTCATCAATTTCCTTGTGATCATTTCGAGCTACAACTTCACAGCGGTAAGAGGCTGTGTCTGATCGTGTCACATTTAGGATTTTCAGAGAAGTTTTTCCCAAGAGTTCTGCACGACCTGCCAAATGCCCTGAGAAAAAGGGAATCCAGGACATGATTATCAAAGCTATCTCTGGCACCCAGAGATGGCCAATACTAGTGCTGAAACTCATGACTAGCACAGAGAAAGTTCCAAAACTAGAGATAGCTTGGGGAGAGGGGAACAATTTATTTCCCTTTTACTAAATCCAGACTTTTTTAATTCTTTTATCTGCTCAATGTCAAAGTAAAAGAAGTTTGTTTCATTTTCAAGGGAATGTGCAGAACTTGGGAGAGCAATAAGGAACTGGAAAAAAGCCATTTAAAAAAAAAAAAAGGATAAAAGAATTGTGATTACACACTCCAGTGATAAGTGGCAATCACATTAGCTGATGAGCTTGTAGAAAAACAAAAAAAGCAAGTTTAGGTTGAAACTGGAATGCAGGTAACATATGAAAGGACTTTCTGACAGTAAGTAAAGAATGGAGATTATAGGATCTCCTTTCCTTTAAGGACTGTCATCTTAACCTGGACACTAGGCACAACTTGTTTGAAGGCCGGGGAAGAGAACAAGAGACTTCAAAGTCCTTTCCATCCTTGAGATTTTATATGATAAATTTCATCTATTGAATGGTAAAATATCTAGCTCCCAGAAATAATTTTTTTAAACATCTTTATTCATTTTATACAAATATAATGGAAACCACTGTGTTGTTTTTGTGTTTGTTTTTGTTTTTGTAGACAATGGTTTTAAGTGACTTGCCCAAGATCACACAGCTAGTAAGTGTCAAGTGTCTGAGACCAGATCCTGACTCCAGGGCCAATGCTCTATCCACTGCATCACCTATCTGCCCTCAGAAATAAATTTTTAAAGAATTTTAAGAATTCACTACTGCTAAATTCTTATCAATATCACTTTGTTTCTCAGATAATCAGAATGAGATTAAACTTTACGCACAGGAACTACAGGTTCAGAGGTTTGGGTGGGAGTAGCCTAGGTAGAGGAGACTTAGAAGTGATGGGACAGAAAACTAAATTTTTTAATAAAGGGATTCCCAGTGACATTCATGACCCAAGCATTAGAAAACCAGTCTTCTTGTCATTAGCCTCCTGTCTTCCCTCTTCTAATCCTTTGATGAGACTGTCATCTCATCTACTTTTCCTGTTGAGTAGGGCTCTTCTATTTCTTCCCTTGTGTAAAAGGGCAGGGTAAGGCACGAGTAAATGAGACAGTACAATTAGTTCACTTCCCAAAAGGAAGCTGCTTTCCATACTAGGCTAAAGATGGGTCAATTCTAACCTCAGATACAACCATTAATGTAGGAAGAGGGAGTAAGGAAAGTAAGCAAAGAGGACAAAGAGCCCATACCCTGAATTTTATTGTCAAAGAATACATAGGTCGTTTGATCATTTTGAATTTTTTTCCACTCAATCCTGGGATCATTTGTTTGAGAATCTGTAATGATACAAGACAGTTCCACACCTAGAAGGAAATAGAAAAATCAATCCTGAATAAATTGGCCAAGCTATAGTTTCACTGTACTATAGGCCCTGTAAACTCTCTCTTTCTCTAGCACAAAAGAAGTCTTTCATCGGGTGCTACAAACTCAGCCATCTCCTGGCGTGAGGGGCCTTTGGGCAAAGATGGAACTCAGCCAGAGAACTAATAAAGATGTTCGTCAAGGACTTGGCTACATAGAACATGCTACCTAGAGAGGGCCACCCCATTTATAGAAAATGTCATTCTTTGCTGGTCTAAGCACAAAGCCTGGGCAAACAGGCCATTTATCAATAACTAGATAAACACTGAGGCAAAGGCTACTGTTGAACTGTTAGGTTGTGCCTGGATCAGAAATCATACATGAAAATCTCTGTGGTTTTCTCTCCCCCTGCCCCCCTTATTTGGGCCTCTCATAAAATCTAGTCTACAACATCAAAGACTGAGAAAGGAGCTCAGAAATCATTTAGCTTAATGATCCTTAGCCAATTCATGAATCACATCTACTCTACAACAGCCCCCCAAAAGTGTCACCCATCTTTTGCTGGAAATAAGGAATTTATTCCATTTATTCCATTCATTAGGAAATTTTCCATATATTGAGATGAAACTTTCCTCCCTGTAATTTCTACCCTACCTCTGCTCTCCAGGATCAAATAGAAAAAAAAAAATCTAACCCCTCTTCTACATGACAGTCCTTCAAAAACATTAATCACATCCTTTCTCCCTCTTTACTCCCAAGTTGTCTTTTGTTTAAGATAAACATGCCCAGTTTCTCAAATGACATAAATTTCAGTCCTCTTAATCCTACTGTAACTTATTAAGTACCTAATATATGCAAAACACATAGAAAATGCTTATTGAATTGAAGGCTTTCAGTTTGGTTACCAGACTTTTAAGTTTGGGCACCAGAAATATAAAGGCAAAAATTACAAAAAGGTTCCTGCCCTCAAGGAACTCACATTCTATTCTCATTACCCAAATCACCCTCCAGCTTACTAATGTTATCTTTTAAAATGTGATATCCAGAACTGGCTGTAATACTACAGATGTAGTTTAACCAGGCCATCTCTTTGGTCCAAGGACTATGACCTTGTTTTACACATTCAAATCCTATTAATGCACCCCAAGATCATACAAGCTTTCTTTGGCAGACATATGACACTACTGACTCATACTGGGCTTGTAGTCCACTGAAATCCTTAGATCTCAGGCCTCGGCTTAGGTATTGTTTTTCCCCTCCATGAAAGCAACAGTCATTAACAAAGATTTCATCCCAAAACCAAGTTTTTGATTCTTACCTGACTGCAAGGTCACTTAACAACCAGTAGGTGGTGCCCACCCCCAACAGAGATCTTTCATTACTCACTTTCAAATTCCCGTACCACAGGATTCTGGTTGCTGGATTTCAAGTTCACAGCCCCAATAAGGCAACCTAAGTGGACAAAGAGAAGTGAAATCAGACAATACACTGTTCAAACTACAAAAAAAGCTCACCTTTTTTTTTTACCTCCATATGCTAGACAGGGGTTTTATTCCCAAATCAAAGCCACTTCCTTGTAGCATGCAAAACTTTCTTCTCTTAGAACCATTTCATTGTAAGGAGCCAAGAGAAGGAAGGGTCCTGAGTATTCATTTCCTATATTAATTTTTAAGGCCTTTCCTTTGATGATCATAGGATCCCCAGCTCCATTTTTCTTTAACTCAAAGTTATTATAGCTGCTTCAATATTTCTCATGTATGGCTCTAAACACCGTGGCATCCCCTTTATCTTCCCTCTCTCCTTTACTTCACAGTACAAAAATACAATTAAAAGAGCTTAAGTGCCACAATGAGAAGTGAAATCTCTGGAGATTTCAATTCTCTAGGCTAATTTTTTTTTTTTTTACTATCTATTTTCTCCCATCCCCATACCCCCTCACACTTTAGTTGTAGACCTGACTAGACAATGGTACAGCATTGTTGAAGAAGATTCTCAGTCTCCTAATGCCCATGTTTCTCCAATTTTTTCTTTCAGGTTATAGCCAAATATTAAGTCAGATTTTATCTTTTCTACTTTACCACCATAGGTAATCTATATTTTGACATGACAAATAAGGAAATATTCAGACTGAGAAACAAATATAAAACCTAATAGTGTAATCAGATACCAATCAATAGTTAAAAGGCTGCAAATTTAGAAAGTTTTTCATTTTCACCATCACTATGCCCCACCCCCTCACTCCATCACTAAAAAATTTTAATTAAAAATTTTCAAAAAATTAATTTAAGTGAAAGAAAATAACTCTGTATGGTAGAAACAGCTTATGGATAGAGTAAAGGCTAATTTCAATTCTGGGAGGTGGCAAGACAAACTAATTCTAGAGTGTGGCATTTAAATATAAACAAGGTTAAGCATTTTTATGATGACATTGTTCACATGACTTTCTTTGTGCAATTCTCCATTGATATGCAGTTGACTATTCACCATGTGCTTCTCCAGTGCTCTTCAGTTTAATTCTATGACTCTCCATCATATAGCATAACCAGGAAAATGTTGTCAATAAAAAGATGAGCTTTTGTTTCAAGGTCAAGCTTTGGCATATTTTAAAAGAACTATGCAATTTCCAAGTGCAATCCATAGTACTCTTTTCTTCCTGTTCAATTCTGGGCCTAGCTCACTCTCCATGAACTATGCCTTTCCAAAATATGTGTGTAGTACCTGGGGCACCCTTCTCTCAAGACAGCAGCCCTCTAGGGATACTTACTCCAGATTCCAGAGGCTTTGTGAATCTACATCCAATCAAAACTGTAGCTCACAAGCCATCATCAATGTGTTTACTTTTGCTATTGTCAGTCAGTAGATGCCATTAATTCAAGGTAAAGGCACTTAATCAAACTGCATAGTAATAAAGGCCACAATAGAAGAATTTTCCTTCATCAAAGGGCTCCTAGTTCCTAGCTCACCTAGGGCTCACAGGACCACAAATGCTTATACCATCAATGGGTACAGCAGGAATACATAGGAATGACATATAAGGAATATATATAAAGGGCAAATATGTAGCGAGGGCACACAGATGGAGTAATACACACCTTCCATGTTGTAAAGCTACCTACATCCTCTGGTGATATGATTGAGTTTTTATAACTGTGCTTCCTTGGTGGGTATGTCATCTTTGCTGGGTACACTTTTCTGCTTCTCCATAGATCTATTGGTTATTGCTGGGTGTGATGGTCTCTGCTAAGTATTGCCTACTGCTATCAGCTTCTGGGCTAATCTCTTCAGGGTCACCTGCTGGCCATCTCAGTTCCTATCTCCAGAAATATAATGACTGGGCAAGTGTCATGACAGCTCTTTAATCATAGCCACCATATCCAGTTAACAAAAGGCAGGTAGACTGCCTTAGGTTAAAATTGTCTTTCCTTTTATATCACTGGGTCTGAGAAAATATCAAAGCACTCTGACATAGATAAGTATTTAATTTAAGATGGGATATTCCCAAGATTTTCTCTGGTTTAGCATGCAAATGAATTTGAACCAGAACAAAAACTAAGAAAGCATGATCACAGTTCTCCATCTATTAAGTCCTCTTGTTTAATCATTTTTTCAGTCATGTCTGACTCCTCATGACCCCTTTTGGGGTTTCTTGGCAAAGATACTAAAGTGATCCGACATCGCCTTCTCCAGTTCACTTCACAGATGAGGAAACTGAGGCAAACAGGGTTAAGTGACTTGCCCAGCATCACAAAGCTAGTAAGTATCTGAGGCTGGATTTGAATTCAAGTCTTTCTGACACCAGGTTCAGTACTCTATCCACTGTGCCACCTACATTCCTTCCATTACAATGCACATTTGTCAGCAAGGAAACCACATTTCTTTGTGGCTATATTTTACCTCCACACAGTTTTCCTAATGGAAGACCAGCACTATGGGTGGTCTATCCAACTATTCATCTACATGTCTGGACAAATTCTTCAACTACTTGGTATTTCCACTATGACTAGTTAGGCTGAACACCTGTGAATGATTACAAATCTCACTTAAGTGGTTCCTTGATGTTCTGGAGCTTAATGCAGTCAGTACAATGTCATTCACAAGCAGCAACATATAAATGATCTGTGTATAAGGATCCCTATTCCATTTGGTAAGCATGTGCTTCTCTGTGTTATGCCTTGTTTAGTACTAATGATCAAAGAGTCATTGAACAAAGTTAAATATTCCGTTAACAGAATTCTGTAACTGTGTGATTATAATATGCATGGGAGATAACCTGTTGAAGGAAGACTTTAAGGTGCTGTTTTGCTCAACCAACTGAAATGCTAAACATATTCTACAGATAGAGTGTATTATCTACATCTTTCAGTAAATTATGTGACTATGAAGATGTAGTTTTCTGTAGATGGGATCAGTTATCAAAGTCTACCTATTCTCTCTCCTCATACTTTCATTAAGGATGCCCTCAAAGTATGTAGACTAGTTTCATAAAAATGTTGCAGGTAAGAAAAAGCAAGCATATAAGTTCATAGTTATTTATATCTTCTTGGTCACATTTTTTTTTTCAGTTAAGATTTGAGATTTTTTTCCCATACTTCCTTCAGATACTCTGGCAATTGATCCCCTGATGTTCTCAAAATTGTGTCATCTCCAACATGAGCTTCCTATGTATATACTTAGTCTATCTACTTTGGCTGCTTTTCCTATCTTTGTTTTCTTTGGATCCATCTCAACTTCATGCAGCATATTGGGAACTGTGATGGCAGAACCCAAATGAGGTGATCCACTGTCACTGATGAAGAAAATAGTTTATTATAAAGATGTTCACAGAACTTTAAATTTTTCTGCTTGTTACAATTTCATCCTTAAATGCCCTTAAAATGATTTTGTTTACTTGAATATTTTGCCAATCTTTTGTTATGCTCATTCTTCCCTCCATTGTGTCTCAAAAGTTTTATGAAGTGACATTGATCAGAATCTTCCATCATCCTCCTTGTATGATTTTATAAAAGCATTTATGTTCTAAGTTAGTGTTGCCTTTTGGTTGCCATAGCTGTATTTGGCAAGGTTATCAAGTGTTTGCTGACTTAGTTTCCTTTGGTCTTACTGTGGTGATAAATTTACATGGGTTAAATTTCCTCAAAAAATGCTTATAGTATGATGTCTGTTTTATTATCCATTTCCTATTTCTGGTATCAACAGCTTGCAAACACCTTTTTTTTCATTTTTACTCTTCTCAATTGGTATTCATTTTTATATTTGCTCTTGGTTAGCATTCTGACTATACACAGATGTCAGATTGAGAATTCCCACACTGATAAACCAGTCATTTACTCTCTGTTAAAATATAACTAATTCCATTTTTGGTGATGTTTTTGGTGTTTATCATCCCCCATGTACCTTCCAACTCTCCTCTGGAGTATCCACAACATACAAGAGCAAAGCTTCTGTGAAGTTTACAAACCTTTGAACTCTCTTTCACTACTGGATCATGTTACCCAACATATTTTTATTACCTTCTTTTATGTTCACATTTATACACTGAAAATACCAAATTAAATAAAGTATATGCTGATTTAATTTAGAGAGTCTTAGTGAGTTCTTAGTAGAATTTTCCTATCTCCTTCTATTCAATAAGTCAGGTCGACAAGTATTTATTAAGCACCTACTATGCATCAAGCACTGTGCTAGGCACTAGGGATACAAAGAAAGGCAAAGAAGTCTCTATACTCAAGAAGCTCATAGTCTAATGTTTCATGCTCTGAAATAAACATTATAAAATAAGACATGCCATGGTAGTCCTTTTGTGAATGTTCATCATGAGCACAGAAATTTGACACGGCCAACTTTCCTGTTGCCCTTGGATTCACAATAAAATCAACTTCATTAATGCCTTTACCTACATAAAGAGAAATATGCTTCCTTTAAGCTACAGCTTCCTAGTCTTCTGGTTTTATAATAACAATAAAAGCTAACTTTACATAGTATCTTAAGGTTTACATATGTGTGTGTGTATACATAATATACTAACATATAATATACACATATATATATAATCTCATTTGAACCTAAAAACAACCCAGTGAAGTAGAAATAGGTGAAATTGTAATTCTCATTTTAGAGATTAATGAAGAAGTATTTAAGTGCTTACTATGTGCTGGGTACTCTGCTAAGTGCTAGAGATAAGAAGAAAGGCAAAAACAGCCTCTAACCTTAAGAAGCTCACATCCTAATGGGGGAAACTATATAAATAACTAGGTACATATGGAGGAACAAGGAAAGAACTCTTGTAAAGGAGTCACCCATTTGACCAAGGGAGATCAAAGAAAGAAGAAAAACTCCTATACGTACAAAAATATTTATAGCAGGTCTTCTTAATTGTGACCAAAAAAGTACCTATCAACTGAGGAATGGCTGAACAAATTATGGTATATGACTATAATATGGAATATTATTGTGCCATAAGAAATGATGAAAGGGACAGTTTCAGAGAAATCTAGGATGACTTGTATGAACTAATACAAAGTGAAATGAAGCAGAACTAAAATAATTTATGTAACAACTCTGGTCAATTCAATGATTCCAGAGGACCCTACCCATCTCCTGACAGAGAGGTGATAGATATGCAGAGACACATTTTTGGATATGGGCAATATAAGGATTTATTTTGCTTGACTATGCAAATCTGTTACAAGGGTTTTGTATTCCTTTTCTCCAGGGGACTGGAGGCTGGGAGTTGGGAAAGGAAACTAAATGCTTGTTAAATGAAAAAAAAAAAGTTTTTTTACTAGGTGAATGTTGATGACATTCACAGAATTAGTAATTCAGAAAGCAGAATAGGATTTAAAGAAAATATAACGAGATCGGTTTTGTACATGTTATTTTTGAGGTATCAGTGTGACATCCAGATGAAAATATCTTCTTAGGCAGCTTGATACTCACGTATCTGGAATTAATCTGCACAAAGATATAATAGTTGAAGCCATAAAACTGAATCAGGATGAGGAGTGTGTGGAAAGAATGTCAGAACAGAATCTTGGGGAATATCAAAATTAACAGATCAAGAAGAGGGGAAAGTAAACAAAATGGTTAAGAAGTCTAAGAAGATGGGGCAGGTAGGTGGCACAGTGGATACAGCACCGGCCCTGGAGTCAGGAGGACGTGAGTTCAAATCTGGCCTCAGACACTCACTAGCTGTGTGACTCTGGGCAAGTCACTTAACCCTGCTTGCCTCACCCCCCAAAAAAAAAAATCTAGGAAGATAACCAGAAGAGTTCAAGGACAGTATATCCAGAAGAAGGGGCAGTCAAGAACAAGTTGTATCCTGAGGCACACCAGCAAATTCAATAGTATGTGAATTACTTAGGACAAGCAATAATTTTGATGTGATTTCATTTTGTGTCAACTGCAAAATACTTAAAACTTAAAAACTCTGATCAATTAAATTACGAACTATGACTACAGAACCCTAGTGATGAAACTTTCATCCCATCTCTTGGCAGAGAGGCATTAGAACAGGGGTACAGAACAAAATACATTTTCAAACATGGTCAGTGTGTGGATTTGTATTTCATGATTATATTTTTTTTTAACAAGGGAAAGCTTTTATTGGGTGGAAGGGTAAAAAGACAGGTAGAAGTGGGGGAATAGTGATAATAATACTTTTAAAAGGAGGTAACTAAAGAACATCAATGAATCATTTAAAAAAAATAAACCAATTAAAGTAGAAGGAAGCTCAGGTGGGGTTCACACAAGTAGGGCAGTGGTCTAACTACTGCACTAAATCTGAAATATCTAAAAAACAAAAAGAATAAGTTCCATATGTCAGAAATTCAGTTTCATATACATTCCTCTTTTTCTGTTGTTCTTTGAAAAGGTCGTATTTGTTGATGTTTCACAACCATCAAATGTTAAGGATAAGATTTGGCTCCAGGTCTTTTGATTACAAGACCATTTTCATTGCTCCATCAAAGGCAGTATTCACCTATTCTCTCAGTTGAGATCCTTATTTTAGCATCCTGACTGGTAGCACCTTCAATGCTATTAGCTCTAGCCCCCCCCCCCCAAATCACTTACTGCTACAACCTAAAACTATTAATGGTATTGGAAAAGGAAACGTTCACAAAGATAAAAAGAAAAAAAATTTAAACCACTATATTATCAGAAGAAAATATGCAAAAACATGTGGCTTGCCTTCCTTCAACTAGTAACCAAGCTTTAGAAGCTATAACACTTTTTTGCTTTCCTCTCTCTTAATTTCGATGCTATTTTAGCTAATAAATCACATGGCAAATATATGTTTTGCTCCCATCTTTCCTCTCCAACAAACACAAGTTTTACTAATTCACTCAAAGCTTCAAATTTTAAAGGGTCCAATCAGGATGACTTACACAACATAAAATCCTCTCACTGCTTTTAGCCTTGTGACATCTAATCTTGTGTCATTTTGTAACACCTCAAAAAGAAGGCTATAGACCCAGGTCAATTGAGATTATTTTATTTATATTAACCGAAGTTAGCCCCTTTGGGTTTTAGTGGATTACTTGTGCCTAAATAGCTCTTTTCCTCTCTTTGAATCTAAAGACTCTCATTTGTTCCAAATCTGATAATTACCCCAAGCTTGACTCATAGTAACACAAATCAACTTTTGTTACCTATCATGGTAACAGGTGATTGTTACATAGTCTTAGCCCTTTCCTATCCTACCACCCTGAGGTGAGTATCATAGCCAGCTGCTCAAATCAGTCCTGGAGAATAATGTATCCCAGGAGGATTCAAGAGTAGAGGGCCCACTTGAAGACAAGTGAAACCACAGTTTAAGTAATTACTCAGCTGAAGCCAGGGCCTACCAAGATCCCACCCTTGGAATTGTTTCCTAGAACTCTCATTCTGCTCCTGAAAAATCCTTCCTGACTTGATTTATCTCTGGCTATGACTTCACAGCTCCCTTCCATGCTAGTTCTTTCCATCCCCCAAGCCCCAGAGTTCAGAGTTTCTGATCCAATAACAGTGGTTTATTGAAAGGGAGTATAGTATTCTGACTTGGCCACAAGGATTGATGGCCACAGACATAACTTTTCAATACCATTAATAGTTTTAGGTTGTAGCAGTAAGTGATTTGGGGAGGGCTAGAGCCAATAGCATTGAAGGTGCTACCAGTCAGGATGCTAAAATAAGGATCTAGACTGAGTGGGTGAATCACTGCCTTTGATGGAGCAATGAAAATGGTCTTTTAATCAAAAGACCTGGAGCCAAATCAGATTCTTAACATTTGATAGCTATTTGACCCTAAGCAGTTATTTTAACCTTTCTGTGCCACAGGTACCTCATCTGTAACATGGGAATACTTATACCGTTTACTTCACAAGATACTGAGGAAAGACTTAAAGTCTTCAATATGAGGTATTAGTATAATTTTGCATCTACTGAACTACATGTTGTACACAATATAAATACAATCCATCCCCCCCCCCCCCCCCCCCCCCCCGACTAAACCTTGCATTATTTGAATCTGAAGAGAACTTTGGACAGGTAAAAAGTATGGGAGCCAGTACAGTTTCAAATTTGTCTGATCACCTCTAGCAAGATTACTCTCTGGGGAAATGTCATCAAAAGATGCACACATCCTTCCAGGAGAGACATCAGAGGTTTAACAGAAAGAGCAATGGACTTGGGAATCAGAAAGAACTAGATTTGAGTTGCAGCTCTGGTTTTCACTAATTACATACCCTAAGGCAAATAACTTTTATGAGTCTCAGTTTCTTCATGCATAAAATGGCAGTAATGTCACTTGCCATGTCTACCTGAAAGTGTTTTTTATAAGACTCAAAAGTGATCATGCAAAGTGTTTTGTAACTATAAAGTGTTTTCTAAATGTCAATGAGAACTATTATTCCACATGGAAATTAGAGGGAAACAGTAGCCAGGACCTTATTTCCTTTAAAAGAGACACAACCCCAGTGAACAAATGCCAACTATTGTGTAATCAAACCTGCTGCTTACCAAGGAATTTAAGGAAGTAATATGGCCTAAAATAAACTGCAGCCTGGATTGGGGGGGAATGCAGGACAACAGAGATGATAAATTAACAAAAAATGAGGAGGGGACAGTTTTTTAAGCCAGCCAAGTAAAGTAACACCGTCCTAACTCCTTAGTGCCAGCTGCACCAGAGCTTCTGTTCTAGCAGTTGTTCGCTATCAAGTGTACTCCTTGCTTAGCGGATGGACGATGTCATTCCAAATGATCAGCAGCCCCGAGAGATCACTTTTAACAAAGAACACGATAGCTTAAAGTGTGCCCAATGCTCCTTGATACATGGCTTCCAAAGGGCTCACTGTCCTTCACACTCAAGAGATTTCCTCTGCAGAACCACATGCCCTAAAAGATAAGACAAAGGCAGATCTCTAGGAAAAGCTCTCTTATGGGAGGCCCTGGGGAAGGTATCATAGATGATTCAGGCTACTGATCCTGGATACTGTAAAAGTTGTGGCCGTTTATATCAATGCTCAGTGATATGGAGTCAAAACAATAATAATAAATCAAACTAATAAGTATTGAGTGCTGAGTACTAGTCACTAGGGATACAAAGACTAAAAAAGAATGGTCCCGGACTCAAGGAACTTACTTTCTACCAGGAGACAATTACACAAATGAGTAAATAAAAACCAGAGAGAAGACATTGGAGGCACAAAACCCAGTGAGCAGGCTATTGTAATAATCTACCAAAAGGTGAAAAGAGCCTGAACTATGGTGGCCATGGTATGAGTGGAGAGAAGTGGTTAGATGTGAGAGATATTGAGAAGGAAGAATCATTAAGATTGACAACTTATTGTATATCAGGGGGGCAGCTAGGTGGTGCAGTGGATTAAGCACCGACCCCAGACACTCACTAGCTATATGACTATATATGGCAAGTCACTTAATCCCAACTGCTTCATATATGTGTGTGTGTGTGTGTGTGTGTATACATATACGTGTGTATATATATATATATATATATATATATATATACACACACACAGTATATCAGGGGTGAAAGAGAAAGATGAGCTGAGGATAACTCTGAAATTGTCACCTTGGATGATTAAAATATTGGTGGTAGCATCAACAGAAGTTTGCAAGAGGGATAGGTTTAGGGAGAAAGTGAATTATGTTTCGTATATGTTGAGTTTGAGAAGTCTAAGGGACATATCCAGTTTGGGACCAGCAAGTTCACAGTATTAATCATTCAATCAATCAATAATCATTTATCATAAAGTGAAAAGGGAATCCAGTGAGTTAAAGTGCCCACAAAACTACAGATCAGTACTAAAAAACAACCAACAGAATAATCAAAACAGTTGGTGCAGAGTCAAGGAGGCAGCTGGTTCTGAATACATTCTTGGTAGGACACATAACATAGCTGAAGCACAGAATCTCAAGAGTTGGAAGAAGATTCAGAAATCACTTAATTCAGAGGTTTGTAATGCGGGATCTGTGAATTTGGCTTAAGAATATTTTTACAACTATTTTAATTGTTGTTGTTGAGTCCACTAGTCATGTCCAACTCTTCATGACCCCACATGGGGTTTTCTGGACAAAGATACTAAAGTGGTTTGCCATTTCCTTCTCCAGCTCATTTTACAGATGAGGAAACCAAGGCAAACAGGGTTAAGTGACTTGCCCAGGGTCACACAGCTAGTAAGTATCTGAGGCTGGATCTGAATTCAGGAATTCTGACTTCAGGACCAGCACTCTATCCACTGCACCACCTAGCTGCCCAACATTCCCAACAAGTAGTTAGAAGACCTGGAGCAAGCAGGAACTAACTACCTCAGAAGGCAGCTATTTCATTTTGTGTAGTTCTCGTTGTTACAAAGTATTTCCTTTTATCAAGCTTGTCAAGCTTAAATTTGCCTCTTTGCAACTTCTACCCACTGTTCTATGAGGCTGAGCAGAACAAATCCTATAAATCTGGCTTCCACATGGCAAATGCTTTTGTTCCAAATACTTTTCTTATACTGCACTACACCCCCAAAACATTCTCCAGGAAGATGACTCCCCAGACTATCAACCAATCCTTGTATGGCATGGTCTCAGGAAACTTTATTCCATTAATGGCCCTCTTTTAGATGTGGTTCCAACTTGCAAATTTTCTTCATAAAATATGATGCCTAGAACTTAACATAATATTCTAAATGTGCTCTGAAAAGGTAAGAGTACAGAAAGATTATCATCACCTGTGTTCTTGACACTCACAAAAATGTAGAAAAATCACATAGTAGTGCTGCCATTTGGTACATCTAGTATTACTGAAGAAGGCTGTGGAATTATCAATTCTGGAGATTTTCACAAATTTCCAAAACTATAAGATGAGGTGTAATTGTGCATTTGAGTGGGCAGTGGGAGGGCTGGATTTAATAACTTCTCTGGTCCTTTTACGGTCTTATTCACCATATCTGAAGATCTGTTAGAGTTAAAAGCCAATGCTATGATGCTGTTTATAAGGTTATTATCACAGTTGGTTTTTTTTTTTAAGTCTAGAAGATGCCATGTTACAGAGAGTATGTGTTTTTATTTCATAACTAAGGCCATACAAATTAAGCTAAGGATATCCTCTGGAATATGTCCCAAGAACTTCCTAACACATGAAGTAGAAAACTGAATTTCATGCGGATATTGTGACCCTCCTAGAACCCTGTAAAAGGAATTATTGCATTACGTAGGAGGCTGAACTAAATTACTTTTAAGATCCTTTCCAACTATGCCTAAGCACTTTCAACTTCAATAAATATTTATTAAAAACTTTTTATGTGCAGTGCACTGTACTAGTTCTTGGGAGAGAGAGAGAGATTCAAAAAATAGGGCTCACCTTTCTGGTTCTAGGAGATCAGCTACTATACGGCTCAGTGGGCAAATAAAATTCACCTAACTGATTTTCTGAAAGGTTGAGTACAGATTTCTAACCTAGACAAACAAAAATATATGAATCATATGATCTAACCCAATCATAACATGATGGGAATATTTGCTTTCAATTTTTTTAATAGCAGGCAGTACAGAGATAAGAAAACCACATTCCTGGGATAAGGAATGTGTGTCAGTCACATGCATTGAACAATGTAACGTGATTAAATAAACATCAAGAGAACTAACATGTGTAAGTAATCAGGTGGGTGGAAATAGCAGTATCCTCGCCTGCAGTTGGTGCTGTCAGATACCTACTAATATTGGTCTATCCTCATGTGGTCTTTCTGATCCATCAAATGCAGGAGGCACATGGGTGACTGTACCATGTGACATAAACACAAAAATGTGCACATAACATCTCTTTATGCTCCATACTCAAAGTTAACTTCCACATGGAGAAAGATCAATGCTCCTAGGTATTAGTAGCTAAGTTAACAGATAGTTCTGTGTCAGAATGTTTAGTTTGGCCAGCCAAAAGTTTGAGAAAGCAACATGCTATGGCGTTCAACCAGTTTGTAATGAAATGAATACAACAGTGGAGAGAGTTTAGCTAATAGAGAAGAAAAAACAACACATCATGAAGAGTCACTGCACTTTAGGCAATGTAGGATATATGTTGGCTGGGCTGAAAATGTACTGGTTGGGGGAGTACTAACCATGAGGATAGTGAGCTGGTAAGCTCCTGAAAAGCCACAGTATAGGATTCTTCTTACATCCTAGACAAAGGAATGAAGAAATTAAGGGGAAGGAGCTTTTCATAGGTATAATAAGTTTGGGTTTCTGAATAAGAGTTAAAAGACAAGAAAATTACTGTCTCTCTCTGAATGTTTCCTATACCAGTCTACATTAGGGGGAATGTAAACTAGGGCTAATTATAAGTTAATTAAAAGTTCAAAGTCTTAGAGAAATTAAAGAGGTAGAAGGAAGAAGAGAAGGAAAAGGCAAAGTATGGAAGTGAGAACAGTAGCTGACATACAGTGCTTTATAATCTGTAAAACATTTTACATATGTTATCTCATTTGAATCAACAATTCTTTTAAGTACTATAAGAACTATCTCTACTACACAGATGAGAAGGTTAAGAGAAGTTAAGTGATTTGCTTATGGTCACATGGCTATTAAGTATAAAAATTCAAAACCTATGTCTCTCCTGATTCCAAATCCAGCACTCACTCCACTACTCAATCTGAATTGACCTCTCTGGCCACACTCTTATAAACTCTTAATCTCAACTCCATTCCCCTTCACTCTTTCTGAACCTTTTATTCATTTTCATCATGACCTCCTTCTAATTCTACCAGGGTTTTTCTGACCTTCTTTATCTATCCTGGACACTCTTCAATCTCTCCTCCTCTTGGCCTTCCATCACTCCTGCCATGATAATTCCCTTACCTTGGGAAACCTCTACCATCCATTTTCTCTGCCCAGGCTCTTGGGCTGCCAAGTACTGCTACAGAAAATCATGGAAGCACACTAATTCTGATTATTATAAATTCATGGCACATATAACCTCAACTGTGCCCTCACTTTCGCTCAACAATCCTTTTATTCAACTCTTAGCAGTTCTCTAGGCTATTTCCAACAGCCCTATTCCAAATCTCCTCCTCATTCCTGCAATTCTGAAATTCCACTCACAGCTCTCAACAGATGACCTCATTTCCTACTTCATTTTTAATACAGAAGATCTGTTCCTTTGCCTGGTTTAAACTCCACAGAACAAGATGTCCATCCCAGGTCAAGCTAAGATCCATCTCATCATTGTTGTTGTTGTTGTTCATTCCTGTTTAACTCTTTATGATCCCATTTGGGGTTTCGTAGGCAAAGATACTGGAGTGGCTTGCCACTTCCTTCTCCCACTCATTTTATAGACAAGGAAATTGAGGCAAACAGGCTTGTTAAGTGACTTGCCCAGGGTCACACAGCTGGTGTCTGAAGTTGGATTTGAAATCATGAAGATAAGTCTTCCTGATTTCAAGTCAAGGGCTCTATCCACTGAGCCGCCCAACTGCTAATCTCATCATCATGCTGGGACTCAAGCCTGGATTGACACCACCTCCCTCAGCCTCCTTTCCCCTTCTGATTGCAGGGCTGGAGAATGGAGTATCAAACTCCTCCCAAAGTCTTCCTTTACAGAAGGCACAAACTGGACTCCTATCACCCCACACTGCATATGCTGCTCTTTTTCAACTCCACAGAAGACACCTCCTTGCTCTCCTGCTTCCTTTTGTGTGTTGCTTCCTCCATTAGACTGTAAGCTCCTAGAGGGCAAGGACCTTTCTTTATATTAATTATATCCCTAGTACTTACTTAACACAGTGCCTGCCAACAGTAGTAGATACTTAAATATTTATTGGATTGGATTGGATCAGATCATGTGAGCTCTCTCAACTATTCTCTTTAACACTTTGTCATTTCTATACTGACCCTTTCCCGTTTGCTCCAATCTCAAAAGGTCACCTAAAGTCACCAAGGCCAATCTCTCCACTTGTATCCTTGTTCCTATCACCTCTGGGTCTTTTATTCTTTTCTTGCATCTTCAGTCTTCCCCTCCTCTTCATTGACTCTTTATCCTCCTCTCACATTTTTAGGTTTCTACTATCCTAAAAAATAAAAAATGAAAAACAAAAACATCCTAGAAGCAGCCAATTGGGAAAAAAAATTTTTTGTATCAAAATATCTCTGATAAGGGTCTGATATCAAAGATATACAGACAACTAACAAAAATGTACAAGACCAAAAGTCATTCCTCAAAAGCTAAGTGGCACAATGGATAGAGCACCGGCCCTGGAGTCAGGCAGACCCGAGTTCAAATGCAGCCACATAACACTCACGAGCTGTGTGACTCTGGGCAAGTCACTTAACCCCAATTGCCTCACAATAAAAAAAAAAAGCTAAGTGCTCAGTCAGAGGTTCTTAACAGTTCTTACTGTTAAGGGGTCAAACAATTCTTGAAGAATTGCAAACCATTAAGAATCATATAAGAAATATTCCCCAAATCACTAATAATGAGAAATCCAAAACAAAACAACTCTAAGGTTTCATATCACACCTAGCAAACTGGCAAAGATAACAAAAGATGTAAATATCCAATGTTGTGGGGTTATAGAAAGACGGGTACACTGATATTTATTAGTAGAGTTGTGAGTTGGTTCTAAACATTCTGGAATTATATGAAGAGGGTGTCTTAAATGTCCAAACCCTCTGATCCATAACATCCACTACTCAGCTATACCCAAAGGAGGTTAAAAACAAAAACAAAGACCACAAACACTAAAATGCACTTTTTATAGTTGCAAAGAAGTGGAAATGAAGTAAATGGCCATCAACTAGGAAATGGTTAAGTGAATTACAGTACACAAATGTAATGTAATATTAATGTACTATAAGAAATGCTAAATATAATGAATACAGAAGACTTAAGTGAACTAACACAAAATGAAGTTAGGTTAGCATAGCCAGGAAAACAATATATACAGTGATCACACTAATGCAAATTGTTGTGGAAAGAACAATAGTGCAGTTGAAACTGAACACTGCAAAACTATAATATTCAACTTGGTCCCAAAGAAGAGATATGAGAAGGCATCTCCCCTACATTTGTTTGCAGAGGTGGGGGACTGTGGATATGAAACAGTACATATGATGTTAGACTTTTTTTAATTTGTTGGTAAATTTTGCTGAACTTTTTTGAAGGGTGTTTCCTTCCTATTTCTTTATTAAAAGGGGTGGCTATGCGGGAGAAGGATGAAGAGTCACATTTTGAAATGTGTAGGTGATATAAAAACAAAAGATATTAATAAAAATGTATTTTTGAAAAACCTTCAAGTGGCAAATGCAGGGCTAAAATGGTGGAGAAAAGCCAGTAAGTTGCCTGAGCTCTCCCCAGTTTCCCTCAGAAATAACATTAAATCAAGCCTTTAAAGGGATTCTGGAGCAACAGAACCTACAAAAAAGATGGAATTAAACAATTTTCCAGTGTAAGATAACTTGTAGGGACTTCAGGAATGGGTAGAAGGGGAGTGCGGTCCAGTGCAGACGATGCCAGGGCAAGATAGTGGGAGGCTCTAAGCCATAGCGCAGATCAGCAACTGAGGCCCCATGTTTCTGGTTCAGCAGGTCAGTGGCATAGTAGGCCAGCTGTGAGGCCTCCAGCCCCAGAACCCAGTGCATGATAGGCACAACTAGGCTAGGCCACCCCAGTGCAGTAGGCAAGTTGTCAGCACCTGAGGCCCCAGGGCAGAAAGCCAGTGACCAGGCCCCTGACCCCCAGCACAAGAAGCTTGGGACAATTGCCCCCCCCACCCCGTGCCCTAGGAGTGAAGCTCAACCTTAAAAGCCACAAAATAGGCTAAAAACTGAGCAAGAAATAGAAAAGAGCCCTGAACATAGGAAAGCTACAACAGGTACTTAAAAAAAAAATTTTTTAAGTGCCACATAGGCACTTAATAAATATTACCACGTCCAAACACAGTGACAAACAAAAGCTAGAAACCTCTTTCAGGAACGTTGCAGAAGAGATTTCTGATCAGGTATAGCTTGGATTAGATGGTTTCCTAATTCCCCCCTAATCCTGAGATTGTGACTGATGGCCTGATTATCAGAACCCCTGATCTCTCACCAGTCCTTCTTGCTTTAGTATTTTGCACTAATTAGCCATTTCTACCTGGATTTCCACTAGCATCTGCAATTGATTATTTTAAAAACCAAATTTATCAATTTTTCTTGGGATAGTTAGGTGGTGCAATATCAAGTACTGGACCAGGAGTCAGGAAGACCTGAGTTCAAATGTGACCTCAGATACTTATTAGCTATGTGATCTTTGGCACTTGTTGCCTCAGTTTCCTCAACTGTGAAATAGGAATTAAAAACAGTACCTCCCTTACAGGGTTGTTGTGAGGATAAAAATGAGATAATATTTGTAAAAAGCACTTAGCACAGTGCCTGGCAAATAGTAGGTGCTATATAAATTCTTCTTATTTCTTCTCATTTTATCTCATCTTTTTCCTATTTCTGTTCATTCAAGAAACATTTACTAAGCACCAACTATATTTGAGGTTCTCTGCTAGGTGCTATAGATACAAAGATTAAAAAAAAGACACAGTCCTACCTTCAAAGAGGAGCTTATAATAATTGGGATGAGTGTAGAAGTGGGGAGATGAGGAAGGAAAGGAGAATGAAAGATAGGATGACATACACATAATAAATAACGCAGGCAGTGATGAAGGGGAAAAAGAAGATCCAAACAAGGTATTCTAGAAAAACTTACAGAAGTAAAAAATGTGTGATGTGCTAGAAAGAGCGCTGCATCAATTATTGGAAGATGAGGGTTCAAATCCAAGGTCAACTACTTACTACTTTTGTGATCTTAAGCAAGTCACTTGACTTCTCTGGGACTCAGTTTCTTCATCTGCAAAAAAAAGGGTTGGAATGGACTACCTCTAAGATTCTTTCAGTTCAAAATCTAGGAACACTTTAAGATGGAGGAATCAGGGAAAGTTCACAGAAATGACAGCTGGGCTAAGCCTTAAGGAAAAAGAAAGATTCTGGAAGGCAGAGATAAAGAATATATTCCAGGCATGGGCAAGAGACTGTGCACTGAGGCAGGAAATGACAGGTTGAGTTCAAAGAACAGCAAGTCATCTAGTTTGGGCAGAACACAGAGAACACAGAAAAGCAGAGTAATGTAAAATAAGACTAAAAAGGCAGGGTGGAACCAAGTTGTGGAAGACCTTAGAAACTAGGTTTGGAGACCATGTTTTACCCCATCAACAACAAGAAGCTACTGATGCTTTCTGAGCATGGCAATGATAAAGTAAGACCTGTTTCATCGGAATATTCTTTTGGCAATGTAGGAAGGATGGGCAGATGAGGATCTAGACTGGAAGCAGAGACACTAGCTATGAGGATATTCCAATAATACAGAGGGATTTTATGAGTGTTAGAACTAGTATGGTGGTGGTGTGAGTGAAGAGGAGAGAGGTGCAAGAAATATTGCAGACAGAGAATGAATTGATAGGACTTCACAACTGAATGATATGAGAGAGGTGAGGAAGAGGAAAAGAGTTAACATAATTCTGGCTTCCCATACTTATAACCCCAGAGTCATCTTTGCCTTATCAACCACATTCAGTAAGTTCCCAAGTCCTGCTGATTCTATCTCCCACAATCTCTCTTACATTCAAGTTTTCTTCATCATTCCCATCCTCCTGAGTTCAGATATCAATACCTCTCACCTTGACTACTATAATAGTCTCCTAATTGGTCTCCCCATCTCTATCCTCACCACTCCAACCCATCTTTTACACTTATAATAAATTAATCTCCCTAATACACAGCTCTGATCATATTACTCTGACACTCAAATCCTTCAAAGATACTCTAATGCCTACTAAATAAAATTCAAATTTTACTAAATAAAATCCTTAACCTATCATTCAAAGCTTTCAAAATCTGCCTTCAAACTGCCTTTTTAGCATATATTGTACACTACTTCCCTTAATCTACACTCCAAATTGGATTACTCACAGTCCGTGGAATATAGTTTGTATTTTCCCCACTTTGATGGCTTTGCTGATGCTACTCTTTCTACCTAGAATATCACTGCCTGACATTTATGCCTTTTAAAAGCATCTGTTAGTCCACTGAAAGTTTTATTGCCCCACAAAATGTTCACCAATCTCTTCCACACAAACTGCGTTCAAAGATGTTATCACTGTTTACTGGAAAGTCTATAGAAATACAGCTAGAGTGTTATAAAAAAATAACTTGTATTTGAAAAATTACTTTGGGTTTGCAAAATGCTTTACTCATAACATCCTACAAGGTAGTACATATATTACTTCTATTTTACAAATGTGGAAACTGAGGCTATAAAAAGATAAATGATTTGTTTATGATCACACAATTAGTATAAGATCACATAATGGACCTTATGACATCAGACTCAGGTCTTTTGACACCAAGTACAGTGACTTTATCACTTAACCTATTCCAGAGGAGCTATTTCAGAGGAGCACTTTTAGACAGTCATAAGCAAGCAGCTTTTTCTTAGGCCTCAAGAAAATAGCTTTTATCTGATACATTTCCTAATGGAAATGACAGGAAGATGTGGGTCCTTAAAGTTTCACTTTTCTTTTCTATTTTATAGCAAAACTCTATGCTAGGTTCTGAGGGTATAAAGACAAAAACAAAGCAGTCGGTGCCCCCAAGGAACTTATATTCTATTGAAGTGCCTTTTCCCTATTAATAAGTGTCATCAGCTCCTGGGGCTGAATCCTACGCCCCAGTAACTATGTAATGAGAACCTAAAACCGAATTTCACATAGCTCCAACTAACCCACTGACCAGCTCTGTGGTGGTGGTGGCATGTCTCCTACAGGGATCCTTAGGGATGGAAACAGGAGGAATTTGGGTGCCTATAACCCTGAGAAGCCATGTCTGATGATCCATATCCTTCCAGGGTAACCCTAGAAAAGTTTTGGTCATCACCAGGGATCAGTGAAGAGCATTTCTTTGAGTATGAAACACACAGGAATTCTGTACTATGTGTAGTGTAGTAGAATCCACATCAGATCAGAAGCCAGAAGATTCCAGTACAAGTGCTAGTTCTCCTACTTGTCATTGGATCTTGGGCCAGGTACTGCTCTGGACCTCTACTTTGTTATTTGTAAAATGAAGGAGTTAGACTATAGGATCTTTAGTGTACTTTCCAGTTCTAATGTTCTTTATTCATGGGGAGTCTGATAATGCTTAGCCTTAAAACAGAAAACCTCTGGGGGAAATTATCACTAGCGAAGAATGCAGCAGGCAGTTAACTCTGACCTAGCCCTTGGAGACATTTAGGAAGAATTAGGGTTTATGTGTTAAAATACTTGTATTAAATACCTGCAAAGATTATTGTGAAAAAAATTCTTTGTAAACCTTAAACAAACTACATAAATATGAGCAGTTATTATCACCTTGAACAATCTCTGATTTGTTGATGGTTAAACAGTGATGTCACCACATTAATGGAAGGTGGGTTAGTACAGTATCTCTACTTGTCTACTAAGTAAACACATCATTTACTAGACAAGCATACCCCCTTAAATGAGGGAATGTAATCCATTTGATACTAATATAATATAGATGAAAATGTTTCCTGGGAATATGCTAAGTCCTAGTTTCTGAATTCCATACTTCACCAAGCAATTTTTCCAAAATTACTGTAGTTTCTCAGGATCCTGGAGAGAGACTGCTTATTGGGAAATAAAAGAATGATTCCTTAGATAATGTAGCAAATTAATAATAATTAATAATTATTAATATTGATAATTAATTATAATAAATTGGCATTTTTTTGTTTTATGAACACTTCTTTAGTAGGTTTGGTCAGCATGCAGCCTACCAGGGTTGGTTCACCCTCAGTAGAATTGGCAACTGAATTAGCCTTTGAAGAACTGACAGTCTCAACTCAAGAATAAAGGGACCCAATATGAAGCATATGATTATCAATATGAAGCATATGATTATCTAAATCAATCTCAATTATTGGTCGGTATGCAAGAATAACATAGATAATACAGCACTGAACTTTTTCTGGGTCAGCTACTGACTTGTAATCTTATGCAAGTCACTTAATAGCTTTGTATTCTGGTTCTTCCAACTGAATAACAGTAAAAAGGATCCCTGCTTATCCTTGAGATGAACATACCAGAGAAGAGATAATGTGCATTATTAGTGTTGTATTTTCTCTTTGGGGAGCACAGTGTACTATGACCTTTGCAGAAGTCTGACCAGAGAATAGTAAGTCTGCACAAACCAAATGGTTTTACAGTAGAAGCTCATAAATCATTTAGTCAAGAGTACTATGAGTGAGGTTAAACAACACATAGAAGTGTCAATGGGTTCCAGTGTCTGGACTACTGAATATCCAGGAGAGAAGGAAAATAAGGGGAAAAGAGAGAAAGAAAAATTAAAGGGATGAGGAAAAAGGAAAGACAAAAATGAAAGTGGCACATGCAGCAGAGAGTACCACAACAAATCACTCAGATATCACGGTCACCTTGCCTACTTTAGACCAAACTTAGAAAATCATAGTAGATGACCATCAGAAAACTATTCCAAAAAGTCAATACCAAAGTCTGTTGGGTTTTCTAACTGAATGACAATAAGTCCTAGCTAATTCTAAAGGCCCTGGACAGCAAGGTCCAATGTATGGAGGGCTTTTTTTGTTAGTCAGGAAAAGTGGAAAATAATTAGAAAACCAAACAGAGTGGCATTTGGTCTAAATTAAACTATGGTCTGGGCTGGTGTGTCCTCAATCTGATAATTGCTATAAAAAACACATGCTCACTCTAACAAATACAAGCAGAAACCCCCAGGAGGGGAACCTATATTTTCTGCAAAAAAAAACACCCACAAAGCTTTATTTTTATAAGCTGAAAGGACACAGTCTGACTTATTTTGGGTGAGCAGAGCATGCTGTCTGGAAGAGCTTGATTCCCAACAAGAAAGACATGTTGGTCCAGCCAGGGAATGTAGAGAGGGATTAGTGAGGACTGCTGAGAGGGCAGATGAAGTGGTGAAAAGGTTAGATACTGTTGAATGACCTCATAATATTTTTTCTTTGTTTCTTTCCAATGACCATTTGGATTTATATGCCATAAAATGTTAGTGCGGGAAGAGACTTTCAAGATCATCTGGTCCAGCCTCTAATTTTATAGATGGGACTTCCAGTGTTTAAATTCAGAATAAAAACATTTGCAATCTCCCTTTCCCTCTACCAAAAAGAAAGAAAGAAAGAAAGAGAAAAAAACATTCAGAGGAAGAAAATACTGTGGGTGATTTTTTTTTTGAAGGACGAGAGCAATTAGATCCAACAGAATGAAGAGGTTAGGGAAATACTACTTCTTAGTTATACCTCATTATTACAGAGATGCTAAGAACCAGTAAGATGGTCCAGAAACAAGGCTCCAATGAGCCGTTATCATCATCATCAAACAATTGATATTAATACACCATGTAAGAAAGGCTATTATCAGGGCCAACTACATTGAATTAGGCTTAGAAGCTAGGCTAGTAAAATCGGCAGGAACTTAGTAGCTAGGATAGAGTAAGGACTTAGGGCCTTAAAAACTCAGGTTTACTTCCAAAATGCTGGATGGTTATTTTAAAGATTCACAGCATAAAATAGTAGTATCCAGTCACTAAATTTTCTAATGTAAAGGGCATGGGATGGCAGCCACCATATTGAGTTATATATCTGACCTGGCCAAAGATTCTTAGGATCAGAGCTTTAGGGCTCTAAGAAACCCTTGAAATCTAACTTTATTTAAAGATGAGGAAAACAAGAGTCATCGAAGATACCCAAGGTCACACAGATATTAGCACAATCAGGATTTAAACCCAGATGCTCTGACTCTAAATTCAGTGCTTCTTCCAGTGAATCACCTAGGTTCTAAATCTATATGGCTCTCACTCCTACTTCAACAAGTGAATCTATAGGCAGAGAACTCCATTTGCGTTTGGATACTTTCATGAAAGCCCAAGGAATAGCACACTATCAAAGAATTTCTAACAGACACACAAATCCTGCCTTGTGGATACCAGTATGGGGACTACCCTGAAATAAAGAGTATAGAGTACAGGGCCTTCCCCAGCCAGGAGGTTTCCTGTTTTTTTCTTCTAAAATAGAAGGCAATGTTATGCATATGAACTAATCTGCACACAGAAACATGCAGCAGTGAGGGCTCACCAGAAAAAAAAACAAACAGAGATGACAAAGATTGGAGCACAAAAAGGCTACTTATCTGCATCTGAATCATCTCCTTTAAACAACAGTCTCTTATCCACATTTGGTCAGAGAGATGGAACACTGATAAACACTGGAGGGGTAAAAAGCAAGTTAGCAGACACCCTGGGGTCCACTTATGAATCAGTGTCAGTGGTTAAGCTCCCAAGCTCAAAAGTTAAAATGCACTCTCTTTCGTTGGGTCCTGCTGCACAAAGAGGAAGATTTTTGGTCTAGTTTGTAAAGTCAAGTTTAGTGTGGGGAACAATTATCATAGGAAAACCTGTCAGACACAAACTAGCTGGATTCCTAAAGGGAGAGGGCCCAATCAATGCTTCTTTAGGGTGAAAGGAACAGAAAGAGAAGCTCTTAAATTCAAAAAGTCATTGTCAGCTTGATAAATGGTAAATATGATGTCAGTTCATTGTTTCCATGAAAAAAAGAGGATACTTTCCTACGACCAGGACTGTCAATATCGGTCTCCAGTAAAAATGCACAGAGAAGGGGCACAAAACAAAGACTGTACTTTCTTCACAAACATTTCAATAATCAGCAGAGCAGGAAGGAAATAAAAAGAAAGTACATAGCACTCCTGGAAATTTAACCAACTGTACATTCTTTTGAATATTATTTGGTTTGTCTCACAGCACTTTCTGAACACTAATTAAGCCTGCAGGCATTCCACAGAGGCGGGTAAAGATTGCTACCTTCATTTCACAGATAAGTAAACAGCCCTAGAAAGTTTACATGATGCTTAGAATCATGAAGACAGAAATAAAAGCGAAGAGATCTGACTCCTAATACCTGTCCCTAATATCTAAATCATATTTTTACCCCCTTAAAAAAAAGAAACATTTTATTTAAACTCTGTCAAGATCTAAAAGAGACAATTAACAAATGGTTGCAAAGAGGATATCCATCTGAAAGGCACTCAGAAAGATGAGTCATTTGACACTGAGGTTTAAACATATCCCATTGTTCCATTGTAAACCCTTTCCTCCAAGGGTTTGAATGTGAAGGTTTTATGGAAACAGCTCCTTCCCTGGTAGCCATCTCTTATTTCCAAGAGAGATACAAAAGTGAGGTAAGGGAGAGCAGAGGCAAGAAGCAGATGGGAACAATAAACTAAAAAGAGGAAATTCTGACGCTGATGCATACAATGGCTTTCCTTAGTTCACATGGGCCCTTCAAGCCATTTCTCTGAAACTATTGTGTTGCCTTTTTCCCTTCCTTTTCCTAATTTGAACATTTTTAGCAGCTGCAGACAGTATGGCACCTGAAGGCTTCTTACTATACAGCTCTGGAAGAATTTCCTAAGACCTTGTCCTTTGCAGATACACTATACCTATGTGAGAGATGATGATCTCTCAGATGGAAGCCTCCTCAAAGGGTTTATAGTTTTTGTTAATAGTTCTCATAAAGGGCAGCAATTAGGAGATCACTGGTCATGTGGAGAGAGATAAGGTTAGAAGCCAGATAGTAAGAGAGTGGGAGGAGGGAAATTGGAGGCACCTGTTGTAGATGGCCTTCTAATTGTATTATTGAAACACTCCCTTCTGACCTTGTTAAAACCCCCTCAGACCCTGTTTTTAAGCATGTGGCAGAAAGAATAGAATAGCCCTACCCCCAGCCTAAAACCCTTGCAAGACTTCCTGCCTTTTCTGGTCTCTGGCAGACTTGTGAATCTGCTGCTGGGGAAGATTTCTGTGAATAGATTGTGCTCCCTGAAGCCCAGCCAATGGGAGAAGGGGAGGGGGGTTTTGGGAGGAGGAACTCGCATAAAGGTATAAATAAGCCTTGCTTTCTGTAACCAACTGGTACCAATACGTGCCATTAGGGCAACGAGGTGCCGTACTTGTCCTCCTTGGCCCTCGCTCGCCATTGGGGCGGTACCCTTTCTCATGAGAAAGCAATAAACTCCTTTCTGCTTTCAAGGTAACTAAGTCTTTGATTGGTAATTTGAGTAGTGGTCTCTGTCCCACACACCTAGAGTATATGTCTTGAAACAGAAGAATATTCATTTTCAGTTTCACAAAAGGGCATAATAGGTAGTTTCTACTTTGAGCAGTTTGACTTGTTTGGGTATGGTTTGCAAAGCCTCATTAGACAGGTACGCTTTCTTGAAATCAACAGTGTTCCAGAAAATCCAGGACATAATGGTCACTGGAACCATAGCTCATTTATTCTACAATGATACTCCAGGAAGGCCAGACTACATGTTGGTCCACATTATATTCTGGAATAAACATAGAACTATCACTGGGCAGGAAGATGGTGCTATTTACTTTTCCAGGAAGATTAATATCTATAAAATTCTTCTAGATGTGTAGATTAAAAAAAAGTTGGTAGCAACACAAAGTATTATATTATAATAAAAAACTGAATTTAAACCATGATAGAAGTAGAGGTAATGATAATTAGCCTACAAGCTCCCTGGATCACTGAATGTAAGCCTATTTTGATTGATTTTCTCAAGAGACTTGGCATGCCTCTGCAAATCTCTTCAGAGAAGTAGAAGTCTACAAAGGAAACCAAATTCTGAAGGAAACAATCCAATCAATCCATATTCAAACAGGCCAAGATCCTACAGTGGAAGTTATCCATTATGACTTCCTGTGGAATCAAGATTCATATGAACTGCAGACCTGTTATCTCTGTGCTGAGTGCTAAGAAATAGAAGATTTCAATATTTAACTATGAAATATTGTTGAAATATAAACAGTTGAATGAGAAATTCAATGTCTGCCTTAGCTCCTTTTGAAAAATTAAGTTGTATGTAGATTTCTTAATATAAACCAAGAGGTAAAAGGAAGTCCTTTAACAAAATGGCTTTCAATCTAGACAAACTTTTCACTTGTTTGAAACTAGCTTTTACATGACTAACTCTGTAAGAGCTATATTTAGCCTGGCAGTGTTCTGTCCAGTTTGTGTCCTGTTTGAAGAAACTTTTTTCAACACTAACCCAGACAGCCTGGGTGGATGTCAGCATGCATCACTGCAGGACTTTATTTTATCAGCCTACTGGGGCTGGAGTCTAAATTTAAAATGGCATGCAGGCTCCACTGGAGAGGATTACACATCTGATCTCCAAAACAGGCCATTCTTACATACTTGCTTCAATGGAATTAATTCTAGAGAAAGAAATATACTCATTACCAGCATCTTGTCTATAATATATTGCTACCTTAACCAAGAGTTGTTTTGTTTTGCTTTGTTTTTTTAAAGAAAAAGAGCCATACCCTTGCTTCCTATGCCAAAGATTATGCCCAGAACTATTGACCCAAAGATAAAGGACCTAAAACAAATTGAAAGATCTGAGATAGAGTGAGAGTTTATTCAACTAAAGTTATCTAATCCATGCTACCCTGAGCTAAACCAGATCATCATGCCACCAAACAGAGCCAAAAAAACATGAAAATACTGAAAGATTTTCCTCTTGGTCCAGTACAAAATATCATAGTTTCAAATAAAGGTAAATCGGGGCAACTAGGTGGTGCAGTGGGTAGAGAACTGGCCCTGAAATCAGGAGAACCTGAGTTCAAATCCGGCCTCAGACACAAAACACTCACTAGCTGTGTGACCCTGGGCAAGTCACTTAACCCCACTGCCTAGCCCTAAAAAAAAAAGGTTTCAAATAAAGGTAAATCAACCCATAGTTCCCTACATCAGAATCTCATATAAAGGTAAGTTTATAATGTAACTTGATTGAGTGTATTTATGAGAAATAAGAAAGGCAGAACCAAAATGTTGCAGTAAAGACAGGGACTCACCTGAGCTCTACCAAATTCCCCTCCAAACAACTTTAAAATAATACCTCAAAATGAAATCTGAAGTGGCAAAACCAATAAAAGGACAGGGTGAAACAATTTTCCAGCCCAAGACAACTTAGAAGGTCAAAAGGAAAGGCTGGTCTCAATAGGATGAAAGACAAGCACAGTCCAGGGCAGGCAGTGAACCTACAAGCCAACAACAGACCATGGCTCAACAAGCCAGCATAGGCCTTAGGGGAGAGCAGTGGATCAATGAAATCAATCAGGTACACAAAACACAGTAGTAAATGACCATAGTAACCTAATATTTGACAAAACTCAAAGATCCCAGTTTCTGGGATAAGACCTCACTATGTGACAAAAAATGCTGGGAAAACTGGAAAGTAGTTTGGCAGAAACTTGGTATATCCCACATCTCACACAATATGCCAAGATAAAGTCAAAATGGGTACATGATTTAGACATAAAGGGTGATGCCATAAACAAATTAGAAGAGCATGGAATAGTTTACCAGTCAGATTTTTGGATAAGGGAAGAATTTATGACTAAGCAAGACAGGGAGCATTACTGGATATAAAAGGGATAGTTTTGATGACATTAAACTAAAGAGGGTTTGCACAAACAAACCAATACAGCCAAGATTAGAAGGAAAGCAGAAAACTGGGGGGAAATGTTTTATATCAAGTTTCTCTGATAAAGGCTTCATTTCTCAAATAAAGACAACTGGGTCAAATTTATAAGAATATGAGCCATTCCCCAATTAATAAATGGTAAAAGGATATGAACAGGCAGTTTTCAGATGAAGATATCAAAGCTAGGTACCATATCAAAAAATGCTGTAAATCACTATTGATTAGAGAAAGGCCAATTAAAACAACTCTGAGGTACTACCTTACCCCTAATTGGCTAATTATGATAGAAAAAGAGAATGACAAATGTTGGAGGGGATGTGGAAAAACTGGGACACTAATACACTGTTGATGGAGTTATGAAATGATCCAACTATTCTGGAGAGCATTCTGGAACAAAGGGCTATAAAACTGTGCGTACCCTTTGATCCAGCAATATCACTACTACATCTCTATCCCAGAGATTTTTTTTTTTTAAAGAGGAGAAGGACCTATATGTACAAAAATATTTATAGCAATTTTTTTAGTGGTGGCAAAGAACTAGATACTGTGGGAATGCCCACCAACTGAGGAATGTCTCAACAAATTGTGTTACATGATTGTGATGGAATGCTATTTTGCTGTTAAAAATGAGCAGGATGCTTTCAGAAAAATCTAGAAAGATGTATATGAGCTGATACAAACTGAGCAGAACCAGAAGAACATTGTACACAGTAACAGCAATATTGTACAATGATCACCTGTGAATGACTTAGCTATTCTCAGCAACACAAAAATCTAAGACAATGCCAAAGGACTTGTGATGAAAAATGGTATCCACCTCCAGAGAAAGAACTGATGGAGTCTGAAAGCAGATCAAAGCACACTTTTTAAAAACTGTATTTTTCTTGCTTTTTTTTTCTTTTACATGACTAATGTGGAAATATGTTTCACATGACTGCACATGTAGAATCTATATCATATTGCTTGCTTTCTTAAGGAGGGGCCAGGGAACGAGGCAGCGACAGCTCTACGCCCCTTGCCAGCAGGAAGCAGTTACAGAAGCCAAGACTTTTGCCCCTCACCCCAAAAGAATTTGGGTCCCATTGTGTGAGGGGGGAATGATGGGGTTGGGATCTGGACCCCGGAAAGGAAAAAACCTGGACTTTCCCACATGGCCAATCTCTGGCATTTGCCTAAGGTTATAATCCCATCAATTGGCCTTTCGTTGTGGCTACACTCAATCTCCCAATTCTCTGTTATCCTAAACCTAGCCTAGTCCTCCATTGTCTATGGCTCCTGGCCATTTCCCACTCTTAATCCTAGCTAGGATCCATTCTCCCTTGGCCACATGGTCCAGGTCCCAGGAGTTCTGTTTACCCCAGCTTACTGGCCACTCCCATTCAGATCTTCCTTAGACCCCTCATCCAATCACCCCAAACTACTTGGTCACTCCTAGATACCTCCCATAGTCTTTCTGTATATAAAGTCCATCTTGTCTCCATTAAAATGCTCAGATTCTTATAATCTAGCCACTGCTCACTCATGTTTAGACTCCTTAAAAGTCTGCCCAATATGACTATGTTCTAATAAACTTTGTCTTTGGTTGGAAAAAAAAAAAAGGAAGGGGCAGGGGAGAGAGGGAGGGAGAGAATTTGGAACTCAAAATTAAAAAAAAAGAATGTTAAAAATTGTTTTTATATATAATTGGAAGAAATAAAATATTATAAAATTAAAAATAAAAAATTAATCTATCTTGGTTGTAAATGTCAAATGCATACAATCTTTTTAAAAATCAGACACCCAAAAGAAATCAAATGAACATAATTTAGGATTTCAGTGGCTTATTAAAAGGGTATCAAATGTTTTTTACAGACTACACTGATATCTCAATTTAGTCCATTATCTTCCATTTATGTCCATAATCTGATCTATTATATGAAGATTTCCCCCAACATAACTGCTTGACCAATCAAGGAATAAATAGTTATAACAAGGTATCTGATGGCTACATTATAGAGAAGCCTCTATGTCCCGGAGGACACCATTTAACATTGCCCTTCCATTTACAGCAGGGCTTTTGATAGGTTCCTGTAGATAGAAAGTCATCTCCATAAAGGCCAAGGTATCCCATCATGCTATAGGGAAACATATGAAGAGTATATATTCCCTTACAACTAGAAACCTGTGCAGACAAGCACACTCCCAAACTCACCATGTAAAAATTCAAACAAAAAGTTCCTATATTGGTTTGTTAGAAATAAGCAGAGAAAACCCAATTTTATTAGCTCCATTTCATTTAAAACTGGCAGATCAGTTTTCCACATCTATTGGTTCAGAAAGACCCCATATAATTACAATGAAACTGTAATATTATCCCTTTGCCCACTGAAAAAAATGACAGGGTAGTTCTGCCTAATCTTCCAAATAAACAAGCAGCTAAAATTATACAAATGTGTGGGGGAGACAGGCAAGTCATCTTCTTTGCATGTCACTTTAACAGTCACTTTTTCTAACTACAGATGAATTTTAGAGTTGTATTGGCTCCAAAGAACAGTATTAAACATAAAACACTCCTGTCCATTGTGATATAGCCGATCCTAAAGGCACTGAAGTGTAACAAATATATATGACTAAATGCAGAACATGTGTCAAGGTATATTTTTGTTCTGCGAAATACCTTGTCTGGAAAAAAGTTATCCAGAACACTTGCCCTGAGCAGAAGACTGGCACGATGCTCCCTGCTATGTAAGCATTGCTCCTGCAAACACTGCCAACATCTGATCATAGAGTCTAGCCTAGAAGAGCCAACAAGAAGAGTGTTTGCTTTCCCACATACTATAGAAAAATACTCAAAAGTTATTTCTGCATTATCACTGCAGACACTGCAACGTTTCCTCTAATACAGTCTCTCTGGGGTTCACTCTGTCTTGATGCCATTTGGTGGAATATGGGAATGCAGAATCTCAGCCAAAATCACATAAACTTCTGCAGCTAGGGGGCTTAAAGACTAATGGGGGGGTGCTCCTTGTTGTTCTTACTAGCTGTGTGACCCTGGGCAAATGACTGAACCCTGTTTGCCTCAGTTTCCTCATCTGTAAAATAAGCTGGAAAAGAAAATGGCAAAACGCCCCAGTGGCCAGTATAGGGTAAATGTAGTTTTATTTAAAATTCAATTTTATTTTCGGGTCCATATTCTTTCCCTTTGTCTGTACCCCCTCCTCCACAATGAGGAAACAAAAAAAAAAAAGCCTTTACAAACATGTATAGTAAAACAAAACAAATTTTATTTGTCTCAAAAAAAAAAGTTTCAATCTGCACTCTGAATCCATTACCACTCTACCTGAAGGTAGTTAGCATGTTTCATTGTGAGTCATTTGGAATTGTGGATGGTCATTGTGTTGATCAGAGTTCTTAAGTCTTTCTAAGTTGTTTTTCTTTATAATATTATTATTATGTAAACTGTTCACACTTCACTTTGCATCAGTTCATACAAGCCTTCCCAGGTTGCTCTGAAACCTTTCTCTTTATTATATCTTACAGCACAACAGTATTTCATCAACTTCATAGACTATAATTTGTTCAGCCCTTTTCTAATTAATGGGCACTCCCTCAATTTCCAATTCTTTGCCACCATAAAGAGTTGCTCTAAATATTTTTTACATGTAGGTCCTTTTCCTCTTTCTTTGACACTTTGGGAGTGTAAACCTAGCTGGGTCAAATGCCTAAACAGCTTTTTGGACACAGTTCCAAATTGCTTTCCAAAATGGCTGGACCAATTCACAAGTCCACCAACAAGCATTAAGGTACCTGTTTTCCCACAGCCCCACAAGCATTTGTCAGTTTCTTTTTTTTTTCCACTATGCCTACCTGATGGATGTGAGTTAGTACTGTAGAGTTGTTTTAATTTGCATTTCTCTATTATTAATAATGTAATAATAATAAGAATGATAATAATAGCTAGCATTTATATAGTATCTACTATGTACCATGCACTGTGCTAAGTCCTTTACAAATATTATGTCGTTTAATCTTCACCACAACCCTGGGAGGTAAGTACTACTATATTCTAATTTTACAGTATAGGAAACTGAGGCAAACAGAAGTTAAATGACTTTCCCAAAAGTCACACAGCTTGTAAGTGTATGAAGCTGGATTTGAACTCAGGTCTTTCAGACTCCAGTTTCAGCAATCTATCCAATAGAGCTTGGTACTCTTCCTCTATTTATCCTTTGAGCTGTCAATTGAAAATGACTCATTCTTATAAATTTGAATGAGTTCCCTATATATCTTAAAATGAGACTTTTATCAGAGAAACTTGCTACAAAAACGTTTCCCCATTTGCTTGCTTCTCTTCTAATTTTAGCTGAATTGGTTTTGTTTTTGCAAAAACTTTAAAATGTTACATAATCAAAATTGCTCATTTTACCTCCTGTGAATTTCTCCATCTCTTATTTGGTCATGAACTCTTCTCCTATCCATTGATCTGACAGATAATTTCTCCCAGTTTCCTCTAACTTATTTATGACATCACCCATATACAAAAGGTAAATGTATAGAAGAGTGAGATCAATTTTTCTCTTCCTTTGCTAATATACTCAAGCCAAAAATCGATGAGTTTGGAGTAGTAATAGAAACATTCAAAAGTCAGAAGCAAACAGGTAAGGATCTTGGACTCATAGGTTAAAATGAAAGTTGTACTGGAAGTCAGACAAGAGCTGGATTAAACTTCTATATCAAATATGTACTAACTGCAACTGCAAGCAAATCCCAATCCTTCTGAGTGCTGATTTTTTCACCTGTGAAATGCGCTTAATAACAGTTATAATACCTACCTCATGAGACTGTTCTAAGACTCAAGTGAGGTAATGTATGTAAAGCCAAAGCACAATATAAATGACAACCATCATTATCATTATTAATTTCATTCTTGTCATCTTTTTTGATGGTTTTAAGAAAGAAATAACCCTGGGATAAGTAACTATTCTATCATTCTTTTATATTTAATGTTTTATAGACTATTGCACAGATAGATAAAATAACTACTTTTTGTAGCTGAACAAAAGTACTGGGATGTAAGCTCATCTTCTCTAACTTCACTAAAAGCATCTTTGGAACAATTCTAATAGTAGACAGGATAACAGGGATGATACGTATTTTATTCTGTTCCCATATAATTGATTTCTTTTGCTAGATTTATACATTTTGAAAGTTTTTCAGTTTATATAACTTGGAAATTATGAGTAATTGGAATAGAGATACTTATTAAAAATGTGGTTCTCACGTACATATTCAATGACTGGGTGTTGGGAATATTATTGTGCTATAGGAAACAACACACACATGATGAATACAGAGAAGCATGGAAAGTGAAACAGAGCCAAAAAAACGATAAAAATAATGACTACCACATGCAAACGAAAAGAACAACCAGAAAACAATCAAAACTGAAGATTGTGAAACTTTTTGTAGATAGATATCTATATCATCTATATCTATATATATTCACATACAGATAGACAGATAAAGTTTGGCTCCAAAAAAGATATATGAAAAGATACCATTCCCTGTTCCTTTGCAGGAGTTAGGGTATCATGGGTGTGTAACACTGTATATGTCATTTTTTGGATGTCTTCATAGATTTTGCTGAATTTTTCCCCCCTCTTCTTCTACTTAAAAAAAAAAATCTTTGTTAAAAGGAATGGGCTTTCCAGGAGGAAAGGGAAGAAGGAAACAAGAATTTACTAAGCTCCTCCTATGTTCCAGTATTGTGCTAAGCACTTAATGTAAGTACAATAATATAAGTATAATAATATAAGCACAATACCTGGAACTTCAAAACGCCTCTGAGAGGTAGGTTCTATTCCTATTCCCATTTGACACTTGAGGAAACTGACACAGATAAGTTAAGTAACTGGTCCAAGGTCACATTGTCAGTCAATTTGTGAGGCTGGATTTGAATTCAAGTCTTTTTGACTCCAGGTTTAGCACTCTACCGGCTGTACCACCGAGCTGCCTCTAGGGGAGGAACACAGATAGAGGCAAATTTCAGAGATACAAAAATAAAGGCTATTAATAAAAATGTACTGCTTTTAAAAGTACATACACACATTATCTTTGTCTCTGGTGGTCATTTTTCAGCAAAATACTGGAAAGCAATTTGTCTTCAAGTAACAAACCTACACAAAGTGTTAGAAAAATGCCAACTGAGCAAAAATGACTACTGATGAAGAATTTACGTGGAGGGATATGTGTTTGTGTTTCTGTGTGCAGCACAGAGCATATTTCTAATGTTCCTTGTAAAACCTAAGTTTTCTTCACCAAATGATGGCAAACTAAGTTGTAAATTCAAGTTTGTTTGTTTTTTAAAGGGGAGAAGTCTTTATTGATGGAATGTTAACACACAGGAGTGCCTGAACACTAAGAGGACACTCACTGGACATGATCACAGATTTGTTTATCCACTACCAGTTCCCAGATCAGACGAGCTGTCAGATGGTTTAGAGTGATTTGATGATGACAATAATGAGAGAGGCAGCATGACAATGCACAGAGAACTTTGGAGCCAGAAATACCTGGGTTCAAGTCTTACTTCTGATAGACACTGGTTGTATAACCCTAGGGAAGTTACTTATTAACCTCTCAAGTAACTCTGTAAGACAAGTTGCAGAGTCAGGTGCTGACCTACACTTGACAAAATGAGTTTTTTCACTGAGAGCTTCGTATATATAATATGGTCCATTTTAAAAAAAAAGAATTCTATTCTGTGATGGCAAAGAACTGGAAATTGAGGGGATGTCCATCAACTGGGAAATGGCTGAACAAGTTGTGGCATATGAGTACTATAGCACATATTATGCTATAAGAAATGATGAGCAAACAGACTTCAGAAAAACTTGGAAAGACTTGTATGGACTGATGCTGAGTAAAGTGAGCAGAACCAGAAGAACGTTGTACACAGTAACAGCAACGCTATGCAATGGTCAACTATGATAGACTTCGCTCTTCTCAGCAACGCAAGGATCTAAGACATCTCCAAAAGTCTCATGATGGAAAATACTATCCACATCCAGAGAAAGAACTATGAAGTTTGAATGCAGATCAAAATATACTATTTGCTCTTTTTTTTTCTTCTGTTTTGTTTTGTTTCTTCTTTCTTGTGGTTTCTCCTATTGGTTCTAATTCTTCTTTACAACATGACTAATGTGAAAATATGTTTAATAGGAATGTATATGTAGAGCCTATATCAGATGGTATGCTGTCTTGGGGAGGGAGACAGAGAAAGAGGGGGAGAAAATTTAAAACTCAAAAGCTTATGAAAATGATTGTTGAAAACTAAAAATTAATTTAAAAAAATTCTATTATAATTTTGGCCAAGTCAGAAGTTTAGAGAGTAGGGTTCAATCCTTCAAAAGCAGTAGCAAAAACAAAAGCTGGTACAGTGGATAGAGCACCAGCCCTGGAGTCAGGAGGACCCGAGTTCTGTCCTTAGACACTTACTAGTTGTGTGACCCTGGGCAAGTCACTTAACCCCAATTGCCTTAAAAAAAAAAAAGCAGTAGCAAAGAGATCAAGAGGATGAAAATTTGGGAAATGTTGTTTCTAACCCTTTTGACGGTAGGTATTATGACTTATTTATCTTTTTTCATCCATAACTGGCCAGCACAGTTTCTCAGAAATACTGCTCATCTGGAAAAGAGGTTCATAACTCTGAGTTCCATGAGCTTTTTTAAATATATATATTTTGATAATTGTATTTTAATATGATTGATTTCCTTTGTAATTCTTTGTATTTTATTTTATGTACTTAAAAACATTATTCTGAGAAGGAATCCACAGGCTTTATCAGACTGCCAAAAGGGTCCATGATAACAAAAAAGATTAAGAACCTCTGACTTAGAAGAATGTACAAAAATTTTACACTATAGATAGGGTGGCATGTCAGAGACAGATCAATCTGTGGGAGCCACTGTGGAGTAGTAGAATCAAAAAAAGTTGTAGGTTTGGATTCTGGCTCACTTCCATACCACCTCTGACATCCTTGGACAAGTCACACTCTTTAGGCCTCTGTTTCCTCATCTATAAAATGAAGGAATTCAACTAGATGATCCCTGAAATTCCTTCCAGTTGTAGTCCATAAGCTTATGTGTACACATAAAACATAACAACATATTCTATTAGAAGCACTGGCACTTCATGTTAGAAGCACAGATATGTTTTCTAGAGTAATTTTAAAATGCCCTTGCATTAAGATACACTACAAGTCCCTTTCCATTATAACTATATTGCCAAGCATTTCTCCAGTTCAGAGGAAGGGATTTTTTTTTCCTATTAATAGTCATTGATCCTGAAAAAAATTAACCAAAAGCCACCAACCAAAAAAAATTGTTTTTAATGTGTCTTAGTTTTTTCCTTTCCTTAGAAATAAGAATGTCCAACTTGCTTTTTAAATTAAAAATAGAAAACAAAACTATTTTGTAAATACCACAAATACTAAAAACATTATTTCAGTTCTATTTCCTAGAATTATTGGGAAAGAGGAAAGAGATGAGAAATAAAGAGAAATAGATAAGCAAAAGAAGAATGGGAAAGAAAGAAATGGGAAAGGGGAACAAGGGGCGGGGGATGGAAGAGATACACAGGTGGAAAGAAAGAGGCAGGAAGATTAAGACAGCATGGGCAAAAACAGAAGTATAGAAAAAAAGTCACCACTGAGACTCAGTAGGTTTTAAAGTGTTAGTCATAAGTCTTGGACTATGGATTTCAGATTGGTATTATCTATCTACTATTGTCTTTTGAAATGTTTGTAAGAGGAGTTCACACAGATATGGCTCAAGTCTCTGATCAGCATCTCTAAAGTGATGCCATCACTGTCACATTTCCATCCTAATTTTAACGCCATGATGGTTTGGATGAGCTCATGGGTTCAGGCAGAAGAGGAAGAAAGTAGTATCATGCTTAAATTGGGGGAGCCCAGAAGAACAAACAAATGAGAGGTAGGTTCCTGACTACAGCCACCTAGAAGACTGTTGCTGGCCATGCCTTCTCCAGTATCAGGTTGCAAACATTAAGGGACCACTTTTCCTTCCTCTCCTGGACTCTGTCCTTTCAGAATGGGGAGCCTCAAGCTGGGGTTTGTGCCAGGGAGAGCTGGCATTTTCAGGAATGTGGAAGAAAAAAATGGAGTGAGCTGCTCCTGATGCCTTGCTCTCCGAGTAGCTGGGCTTGGATGAATTGTTAAAACTTCCGTGGTATACCCTCCCTCACTTTGGTGCTGCCACTCTAACATGAGTAGCTGAGACAATTTTTTTACCATTGGAATGGAAAGCAGAAAGGCAGCAAACAGCATCATGGGAATGGCAGGGAATTCAGACTTCACCCTGGGGATAGTAGAGAGAACTGCAATTTATGGTTAATATGAAACTGAAGGGAAAGAGTTTATGAGGAAGAAGATGAACTATTTGCTTCCTATCTCACATTTTGACCTTGAGGAGGAGAGTGTATCTGTTTTTTGAGCCTGCTGCTGATTGATATTACCATGCTTTTCCTAAACTATTTTTGTTTACTGTAACAATAGGTCTCTTTGGTTTATTAGTAACAACCAGATCTCAATGGAAGGAAATACCAAGAGGGGGACAAAATGAACCAAGGTAGAATCATATGAATGTAGACCTCTAGTTCAGTTAAGTCTTGGAAATAACCAGAAGGCATCACTAAAGAGACTGTAGTCCCAAAGATTCTTGATATCTTATTAACCACTATTTACAGCTCCTCAACTCCTGTAATCATTAACCTTTACCTTGACAGAAAGAACCAGAACAGTCCATCAGGAAGAGAAATTATCCTCTAGGATTCAGGTGTAGTAATTCGAATAATGGCCTAGCAGCAGGATGAAATTAGAACAAGGGCAAATCTGGACCCTCTAGATCAGAGTTTCCAGTGTAATACTTTTGCTCTAGTGTAATGGTTTTCAACTTTATAAAAAGCTATGGAACCACATACTACCTAATTTCCTGTCAAAAGTCTAGTTAGAGGGGTTTTGTTGGTGTTTCATGTGTTTGCATGTGTGTTTGTGGGTGAAGTTGTGTTATGTTAAAAATAAATCCACTCTAAAGCATTCACTAAAATTGATTTACTATGACTTATGAAATAATCTTTTACTGAATAATTCTGTTGGAAAAAAATGAAACCTCAAAATGTTAAAATTTTCTTGATTCTTTTTTTTTGGGGGGGGGGGGAGTGAATTAGTTTCAAAGTCCAAAGGCTGAAAACTACTATAAAGATGTAGTGGGCAATGCTTTCTGAAGAGTGAAATGAGGCAGAGTAATTTTGATTTGCCTATGATATTTGTGGAGCTAAAACTAGAATTCTTGCTTCTCACACAAGTACAGACATTCCATTCCTCCCATGAGTGATAGATAGATGATAGAGAGATGGACAGACAGACAGATAGATAGATGGATGGAATATTTATTAAGCACCACTATATACTAGGCACAGAGCAGAGGATAAAAGTATAAGCAAGCAAATCAGTCCCTAATCTCAAAGAGATAACATCTAAACAGGGGAAGACAACACATAAAGAGAGGAGTTGAAAAGATATGTAGGTACAACTAACAAGGATTCATCATAATAATTCTTTGTCTTTATGCCCTCTTTATTTTCCACATGGAAATTAACTCTGACAACACAATGTCTAGAGTTTAATCAATGCTTTTTGTTGTTTTTTTTTTTTTCTGCTTGAGTTTGGTAGGAGCATGAGAAAGAGCGGAAAGGATCACTGACCTAGAAGGGACCTATGTGTCATCTAGTTAACTGTAATATCTCTAGGCAGGAATATTCCTAAACAACCAATCAAACAACAAATATTTATTGATTACCTACCATGTGGCAGGCACTGTGCTAGGTACTAGGAATACAAAGACAGAAAGTATTATTTATATTCTATCGAATGACAGAATGGTTTTCTACCTTATTCCCAACAGGCTCCATAAAATGAGATTTTGCTGTGCCCCTAGGAGTTTAGTCCTTTTTCCATGAGAAATTCCAATAGAAAACAATCAATTGTTAAGGAATAAGGTAAGAGAGGAATTCAAAGGGGGAGATAAAATATCCAAAGAAAATTGAAATTCGAAGTGAATACTTATATTCTCATAACTAATGAACTACAAATTGTAGGGATCTACAATTTCCTTATAAGTCTCTCTTAATCAAGGAGGGCTTAATTTTTAGCTCCTGTAGATGAAGGAATAGGAATACTCACACACCTAATTTAAAAAATAGTTATAATGGAAATCCAATGTGTTCACAGCACCCAAACAACACAGAATGACGGAGTCTTTCCTTTTTCATGTGTTTGAAATGAACTAATTCTTCTTCTTCCTACAAGATAACCTATTATAATAAGAATTCCATATTTAGAACCATAAAGACTAAATTTCTTTAAAAATATACAAATAGCTTGCATATCAAAGCTGCCTATTCCATATGGCAACATTTCCACTGCAAGGAAAGCAAATTTAAATGAGCTCTAAACTTAGTGTGGGAAATGCAGTTCAACTTTCAAATCAAACTGCAATTGCATTCCAAATTAAACTACTAACCAACCAAAGAATCACTCCTAAGTTCCTCTGCTATGCCTTAGCACCACTGTGAAAAGCAACCCAAATTGCTACATATCTTTTATATACACATATGTTCACATAGAGGATAGAGGCTGAATATGTGATTTCATACAAATAAGGGACTTCCAAATGTGCATTTTGTACCCAGTAACCCAGGAACATTCACACATGTGGGTGGATAGAGTTGTGTATACTTTACTCAACCCTTTCAAGCAAGCAAGAACAATATATTACAAACAAGACAGACAAAGTTGGACTGAAATTTTAGTTGTTAGTAGATAGAGAAAAAAATACTCATTCAATGGATTCGTTTACTTGGGAAATGATAACAGAAGTGATGATGCAAGTATACTTAGAGATACAGTATTGAAACCATTATTCAACAACGGCTACAGTGTAACCTATGACAATTATTTTACACCCCTTGGTTTTCCGTAAGAATTTACAAAGCAAAGGTGCAGCATAATTGGGACTATACATTAGAAGCATAAAAAATTTCCATAAATAATGAAGATAATGTAGGCCACTGCATGAAACTCAGATTCTGAAACCTATAGAGAAGCCTATCAGTAACACTGACTTCATACCAGTGTAAGAGAACCAACTATGAGCATACCTATTATGAGCATCCTTCATCAAGATGTTCAGATTCTGACAGTGAACAACCCAAATATTCTCCTTTTTTACAAAAATAATAAGGTAGGAACAGATGTTCTTGCCCTAGTGGCAAGGTGATACTCAGTGAAAGAACCAACGAAGAGAGGGTCTATGCATATTTTCTATAGTTCCATACACGGGCCTCATTAACAAGTGGATATTATATTAAATATATATTAAAAATATATTATGTTAAAGTGGATATTATATTTGTAACTCAAACATTATACATTGAGAATACTTCCAAAAACATGAGTGAGGAGTTTACTAAAGACTGTCCAAGTGGCAAATCAGAAGCTATAGCAACCATGGTTGAAGACCATAGTTGTCCTCAAGCCAAAATGTGCTGCCATCATAGCACTACAAAGTGCTCAAACAGGATCACAAATCTATGCTTCATATACAAAAAAAAAAAAAAACTGTGACAAACATACAACAAAAAAGTATGCAAAATGCAATTCCTAAATGAGTGATCGGAAACTAGGTGGTGAGTGCCAGGCCTGGAGTCAAGAAGATTCATCTTTATGAGTTCAAATTTGGCCTTAGACACTCACAAGCTGTGTGACCCTGGGCAAGTCATTTAACCTTGTTTGCCTCAGTTCCTCAACTGCAAAATGAGCCGGAGAAGGAAATGGCAAACTACTCCAGTATCTTTGCAAAGAAAACCCTGAGGTCACAAGGAGTCAGACATGACTGAAACAACTGAACAACAACAAAATAAGTGATTATAAGGAAATATATTTGATAAATATTTTCTTACTCCCATCTGTGTAAATGTACTTTAAATACAAACAGATATATAAAAGACATAACAGATATAAGTAGATACTATAGCTTTAGTTTAAAATAAACATTTTCATCCTACTATCTGTATGTTCATTGCCTTATCATTTAAAAAAAATGTACTGCCATCAACTGACTCAGCTTGGTCCTTCAAGGCATTCTTCAATTCTAGAATTTCTAATGCTGTCAATAGAAGTTTTGGCATTGACACTTAGCTGTGTTGACCTTGGATCACTTAATCTGTTTTCTCATCTGTAAAACAGAAAAAGACTATGGTCCTAAGAAGCAAATGAAATTAATACATCAACTAACAAGTATTTCTTAAAGACCTACATATAGATCTGTGTACTGGGGATATAAAAAACGATAAATCCCTACTCATATAATAAGTGAGACAATGCCTACTAGTAAAGAGCTGACACTCTAAAGGGGAAGAGAACAAGTACATATACCGTTGTTTGTCCTCTATTTTTTAAGAGTATCAATGACATCATGGGGTGATGTTTGTAAAGCAGATTTAAGTGAGGCAGAACTGCACAAAGTTATCAGCCTCAGTCTCTTCCACAGTCACTGAAGTCCAGTGGCAAGACAAAAGTTAAGATGACTGGCAATGGCCCAGGATGCAGTGGATGACCTTAGCATCAATATCTAACCAAGCTCTAAGCACTCCACAGTGCCTGCTTCCGTTGCCTTCATGGCTGTTGGAACAAAGTGTTCTCATCTGTCCATGGTGCCAGGGAAGTCTTCACATGCTTGGGGTAGACATCCTTCTAACTCACCAATGGACCTGAGGTCTGTCAATTACTTTCAACTTGGTTTGTCCATCTGCTGAGAGATTTACTGGAGTGTGGCCACAATGCATGCTACAGCTTCTTGGAACCACTGGTTAAAGTTAAATGCCAGGAAGACACCAAAAGTGGATGAGCAGCCCTGAAAAAGGCTCAACAAGTCCTCACACCAGAAGTGCTTGGTGCTCCTTGAACACTCCATACACATATATGAGTATATTCAAAAGAAAAGTCACTATTGGTTGGGGGAATCAAGAATAGTATCAAATAGAAATTTGTGCTTGAACTGCATATGGAAGAAAAGCATAAGGTTGAGGTGTAGAAGAATGTATTCCAGGCATGGAGGATGGCCAATGCAAAGGCTAGGAGAGGAATGTTAGAAGAGGAGCAATGTACAATGAGGCTGGAAAGACAGGTTAGAGCCAAGCTGTAAAGGGCTTTAAAAGCTAAGCAGAGCAGTTTATATTTTAACTTGGAACAGTGAGTCACTGGAGTTCACTTTGTAAGGGAGTGACACAATCAGCTCTAAGCTTAAGAAAAATCACTTCTGCAGCAGTGTGTGACTGGATTGGAGCGGAAAGAGACCAGGGATAGAGAGACTAGTTAAGAGCCCACTGTAACACAACTGCATGTTAGGTACCAAGTAAACTATAGATATGCCATGTAATATCATTATGATTATTACTTCACTACCAACTTTCTAGCCCACTAATCTGCCTTGCCAGAACCCTTCCCACACCTGAAGAAACCTCCACTCAGGGGCCCCACTCCCCACATTGATGATTGTTTCTCCACAGGACCACTATTTCAGGAAAACCCTCAGCCATGCTTCACTTCACTCCCAATTCTCAGGCCTTCCTCACTCTCTCTAATCCCCCAGTTCGAGAACCATGAGTCATCATCAAATCATCTCTGCCATTAATGAAATATCCTCTCTGCATCTATTCCTCTGCCTGGTTTTAACTCCATGGGACACGATGCCCCCATGCCAGATACCTCCTAATCCACCCCCTTACTCTGCTTTCTGCCTCCTTTTGTGTAGAGACTTCCCCTATTAGATTGTAAGCTCCTAGAGGGTAGGGACTGTCTTTCTTTTTATTAATTGTATCCCCAGCACTTAGTACTGTGCCTGGCACATTAGTAGGTGCACAATAAATGTTTACTGGATTGGACTAGAATGTGTCAATCAACTCTCATAAGGTTTCACTCACCAGCTCAGTAACTCTCTGGACCAAAGTGCCCCTCCTGAGCCACCACTCCCCTTTATAAGTAGTCTGGGGGCCTACTGGCCTGCAACTTTCTTAGGGATAAGAACTGTTTGTTTTTTCTTTGCATTCTGAGCAATTAGTTCAGTGCTTGGTACACAATAAGTGCTTAATAAATGAAGTACTTAACACACGCTTAACAAATGTTTCCAGGTATGGAGGTAGCTAGGTCATGCAATGGATAGGATGCTGGACCTGGAATCAGGAAGACCTGAGTTTATATCTAGACCCAGACACTTATTAGTTGTGTGACCCTGGACATGTCACTTAACTTCTGTCTGTCAGTTTCCATGTAAAACAGTAATTATTTTATTACCTATCTCCCAGGGCTGTTATGAGAATAAAGTTAGATAATAATTGTAAAGTGAGTTGCAAACCTCAGAACACTAGCTGTTAGCTATTTTTCATTCATTCCTTTGAAACCAGACAAAATCTCTGGTGTTCTCACAATGGTGAAACTCTTCCAAAAGGCTGGCCTGAAACAGTCAGTGTAGCTTCTACTGCTTTGCCTTTATTTTAGTTGCACATAGAATGTATTCTTCCTATACTTCACTACAACTTTATTCCATTTATCCATAAAACTAATTGTATTATAAATGTGCAGTAAATCGGGTGAAAGGTATTTTAAAAAGAGGTCTGGACTTGAAGTACAGCCTGATCCAAATTCATGCCCTTCACACAGTAATTGGCCATAGCTCACAGCTAAAGTTCCAGAAAGCATTTGCCATAGAAATGGGATATAATATCAATAACTCTAGATGCTTAGTCCACAATTTAAAATGTTATTGTTGAAACTCTCCTTGGATTTTTCCTTTTGGAGGGGAAAGAATGAAAAAGGGAAAGCCAAAAGAGCCCCGGTATGACTCTTTACAATGACCATATTTATATGGTCTCCTTCTTTGTCACTCCCATACTCTTACATGAGCTCCAGGAGGGCAAGAACCATGTTATTTTCTTTAAAAATTCTAGGTAACACATAGTACTGAACACAACTCAAAATATTTGAGTTTCATTGAAAGTCTACATGAATTCTAATTAAGATTTTTGTTACTGTGTATTCTACTATTAAGACATAAACTACCCATGGTGTTTCAAAATACTTATTCTGGATTAGACAAGTAGGAAGAGGTACAGAGAAAGCAAGGCAAACATGGGGGTGGTCACATGGGGGTGGATATAGAAACTAGAGGTCTAAATTCATAAAACAGCCTTAGCTGGGCTGCCACCCACTAAATTTCCAACCCCCAGGGGATTTTCCTCACCATCTGAGCCACCAACCCTAAATGGAATTTGAAAAGTCAGAGTCATTTATTCTACATTATCCTTTCTCATCAGCAACGCTGTTTTCATAGGTAGAAGAGAGCAGGGTATATTGGGAATTATGCAAAAGGCAATGACTCTTCAGAATATTCAAAGGCCTGGCAGAGCTAATGGGAGCAGAAACTTGTTTGGATCAGAATAGCATATGTAGTTATTACACTGAAGACTCACTGTGAGTAGCTTACTGTCTAGAAAAGCTGCAACAAGTTTTACAAACAGAAGTTCATAACCAATTACCTAATCACTTAAAATGAAATACTACAAGAGAATACAGATGCATTCCTAGGTTGTCATTTATCTCATTCTTTTTAGTCTGGACTTATGATTTCATCAGTGTAAGGAACTCCCTGGTGTAGAAACTCCACAAAGGCAGATCAGCAACTCCTCTGTAATTTATACTCAGGAGAGTTACCTAGGGCACTAGGAAGTTAAAGGATTTGCTCATTGTCACAGAGCTAGTACAGGAGGTGTCAGAGGCTCTTCCTTATAAAATCTTTATGAGTAATCAATGCATATATCAAGGACATCTTTGCTGATACATCAAAGGCAGGTCTTCAAAGCAGTACTTTTTTCTGATTCTAAGGCTTGGCCTCCTATCCACTACATTACACTACTTCTCATTTACATGACTCCCTAATTGTTTTAAGAAAACACTTTACACTAGTATCATGTTTATAGTTCACAAAGCATTTCCACATAAATTATGTCATTTAATGATTGAAATAACCCTGTGATATAGGTCCTTTGCTTTTTGTACTTATATATTACATGTATTTACTTGTATACATGTTGATTTTCTAAACAGAATGTAAAATCGAGGGAAGGAATTGTTTTGTTTCTGTTTTTTATTCCTAGTAACTAGCATACAGTAGGGTCTTAAATGCTTGTTGAATTTAAGAGTGAAGAGGTTAAAAGCAGGAATTATCTGCTTCATAGATAAGTAAACAAATTCAGGGACTTGCCCAAAGTCACATGACTTCGAAGAGAAGAAAGAAACCAGATCTTATGATTCTCATTCCATGATACCACTATTCTAAACCACTTCCCAGATAAAAGATGCTATGGTCATTTTCCATGGTGAGGAGTTTTAATAAACATTAACTCTCCCTTGTCTCATAGATATTTGTACCCATATCTTTCCATACTATTAAATCATAAGTTTTCCTCTCTTTATCCAAGAGTGGTCAGCGCTCTCATGCTTTGACACCATAATGATATACCTGCTCTTCCCTCTCCATTCAGGATCCCATGTTTAGGGGTTGCTATTCAACAAACACAAAAATTAAGTTGTTGTGGTCTTTTTGGCCTTTATTCCCTTTATGGCCTTGTTCTGTTAGCTAACACAGTAAATCAATTCATGTTAATGTAATCTCACCAGGTAAAATGTACATTATAGTGGGACCTCAATTCATCTTCACAAAATCCACCCTTGTCCCTTGCATTTTCAAGACTATGTAACTGAAGCCCAGAGAAATAAGATGACTTGTCCATGATCATACAGCTAAACAGTAGCAGAACTGGTCTTCAAATCTCCTGACTCCTTGCCCTGTGTTCCTTCTACTAAATTATACTACTTCTCCTGGGGGGAAAAGGTCTTAAACAAAAGAAGAGACTCTAAATCGAATTTAAGGTCAATGAAGGCACTATTTTGGTTTAGGCAGGACCTCCTGGCAGCCTTCAAACAGATATGTCTCAGTTCAGGAGGGATTTGCAATGGGCAGAAGCCTCACTCTAAAATTATACTATAAAAGCATGCAGACTCCTGTAGTTGTTGAAGACAAAGCACAACATATGAGAGACGCAAAAAAGGGAGTAAAGCAAAGAGGGTAAGACAGAACTCCCTAAATCTGTCCAAGATAACAAAAGTGAAAAAAAAATACATAATTTTCTTGTCCAATAAATCCAACTACATCTTTAAGCACTTTGGTTCATCACAAAGATATCCTTGATATGAAAGATATGATATTCCTTACTTTCCTTTGCAAGTATTAGCCCTAACCATTAAGGCTAATGATAACCACAGTGGTGAGAGAAAAGATCTTGGTTCCTATATTTATATGTGTATGTATATGTATATATATGTTAAGACAAGGTAACCCAGGTTTCCTGACTACCAGGCTGGTACTCTTTCCATTATACCTTGCTGCCTCTCTACTGACAATATTAACAGTAGTTTTATAAGCACTAAGTTTACAAAAATTCAGAGATAAATGTAAAGTTCCTGGTACTAATAAAACAATCTTAGTCTTATAATATATAGAAATATAAGCATATGGAGTTAATAATTAAGGGTCAAATTAAAGTAATAAAGAAATTTGATGGATTAAACAGAACTCTGTGACAGAAGTAATGAGGAAATAAAAATTTTACAAATGTTAACATTTGTATGAAATAATGTCAAATCTAAAATACACTTAACAAATGATTCTTAATTAATCTGATATTTAGATTACCAAAATTCAATGCTTCTCATTAGTTTTGAGATCAGTGTCTTGCTCAAAGCCAATGCAGGCTAAGAACCATAAAGACATAGGAAGACTTGATGATGTCAACTGCTAAAGACATTTTGTTTCTATTACTGAGCCTCCAAGAGATTAATCCATGCAGCTGGACGTACTTGCACAAAATCTTTAAATGGGTTAAAATTAAGGAATTATTAACATACTCCATTTCAGATTACATACTAGGAGAGTAACAGAATCCACTATGCAAAATTTTCCTGAATTTTGACATAACAGACTTGCAGACAAACAAAGAAACACAAAGAAACATTAACAACAAAAACTGTTTCCATTCAGGTCACTGAATTTCCAAATTCCAACAATCTCCTCCTAAGAAGTTCCCATTTAGCATTCCTAAATTATAAACTCAAATCAATCAAACAATCATCAATGGAATAAAGGGAATGAACATTTATATACTGCCTACTATTACTAGCTACTGTGCTAAGCACTCTACAAATATTTACTCATTTTATTCTCACAACCCTGGGAAATAGATGCTATTATTATCCCCATTTTGCATTTGCGGAAACTGAGCCAGTGTCTGCACTGGGAGCAGTGTACAAGCTAGACATGATGACAAGTAGCAGCTTCAAGACTCTACAAAGATTCCATCAGAACTAAGGGGAGATTCAGAATAATTCCATGAAGTCTGGAGAAAAGGAATTCAAATACTCAGAAACCACGTGCTGCCTTTGCTCCTATTCATATGCTGCTGAATGAAGCTGGAGAAAAAACATGAAACCATGCTGACTGGATCCAATACAAATTTGCATTGCATAATCTCAACTGGGAGCTCAGTGCAGCAAGGCAATCCTTTTACACCTCCCTAATCAATTCACTCTTCCACTGTACTACACAGTACCTTTTCCAAACCTTTTCTTTTCTTCTCAAAACTCCAATGCTTCCCCCTGCCCTCATCCTCTCAGCAGAGAACATTCCCCCATATTTCATTAAAAAGAGTGAAGCCTCACTTCACACCCTGCAAGTTGGCAAAAACGACCCAAAAAAATGGCAACAGTTAACGCTGGAATGGTTGTGGGAAGATAGACACACTAATACATGGCTGGTGGATCTGTGAAGTGGCACAACCATTCTGGAAAGCAATTTGGTATTATGCAAATCAAGTGATTAAAATATCCTTACTCTTTGAACCAGAGACTCCATTATTAGATTTATAACTCAAGTAAGTCATCATTAAGAAAAAAAGACCTCATAAATTCCAAAACAGATATTGAAGAATTAGAAACAAAGTAGATGCCATCAATTGGAGAATGGCTAAACAAATTGTGGCAAATGAATGTAATGGAATACTACTGTGTTATAACAAATTCTATTCATGAAGAATACAGAGAAGGCTGCAAAGATCAAAATGAACTGATGAAAAGTGAAGAAAACAAAGACAAGAAAACAATATTCACAATAACTACGACAACGTAAATTTAAAGAATGACACACCAAAAAATCAAAATTAAATGTAACAAAATTATAAAGATCGAGTGGGATTAAAAAATGAAGAGGCTGAGAAGACACCCCCCCAAACCCACCCCTTCATGGAGGTGGGAGGTCCACAGGTGTTACACATTGCTCATGTTTTCAGACTTTTTCAATTTTTTTATCAGGTATGCTGACTTTTTTTTTTTCATCTCCAAAAAACACTATTTGTCATATGGGATGGCTCTCAGAGAGGATGAGAGGGAGAGACATATCAGATACTTGGTGATGTAAGAAACATAAAACAGCAAGAAAAACTCATTTTAAAAAAAGATTGAGGCCACTTGACAAGATACTTTCTGCTACTATCTTCTCCACCCATCTCATATGAAGAAGCAGCCCTTCTCCTTACCAAGGCAAACCACTCTATATGCACAAAGGCACCCATTCTGTTCTGTTCTCTCCAGTATATTGCCCCTCTATTATGCCCACTTTGTCACTAATCTTCAATATTTCTCTACTGGCTGCTTCTCTACTATTTATCAACACAACTGTGTCTTCTCCATTCTCAAAAAACTCCTCAGTTTGAGTCATCCATTCCTTCTAGTTATCATTCTTATAATCTCATCTTCCTTTCCTGGCCAAACTTGAGAAGATCATCTACAACAGGTGTTTCCATTTCCTTTCCCCCACTGTCTTCTTAACTCTGCAGTCTGGCTTCTGACCTCATCATTCTACTAAAACTGCTCTCTCTGAAGTTACTTAATGGCCTTTTTAATAACTAAATTTAATGACCTTTTCTCAATCCTCATCCTTCTTGACCTGTCTGCAGCTTTCGACAATGTTCATTCTTTTCTCTTTAATAATCTCTTCTCTCTAGGTTATCATGACATTGCTCTCTCCCGGTCCTCCTCCTACCTGTCTGATCTCTCCTTTCCTTCATCTTCATCTATTTCACACATGCTAACCTTTGGGTGTCCTCCAATACTCCATCCTAGATCCTCTTTTCTTCTCCCTCGATACTATTTTGCTTGAACATGGCTAATATATAAAGATGTTTTGCATGACTGCACATGTACAACCTGTATCAAATTGTTTGCTCTCTCAATGAAGGGAGATGGGAAGGAGGGAAGGAGAGAATCTGGAACTCAAAATTTTGAAAAAGAATATGTTTTAAAAATAAAATAAGAAAATTAAAACTAGGAATATTAAAAATTATTTTTTCACATAATTGGAAAAAATAAAATATAAAAAAATACTATTTTGCTTGGTGATTTCATCAGCTCCCATGAATTCAATTATCAACTCTATGCCAATGATTCTCAGATTTATCTATCCAATCTTAGCCTCTCTTCTGACTTCTTGGTCATCTTGAACTGAATGTCTCATAGACACCTTAAACTTAACAAGTCCAAAAATGAACTCATTCTCCCCATCCCCCAAACACTCCTTTATTCCAACTTCTGTATTACAGTTGAAGGAACCACCATCCTACTTTCACCCAGGTGCTATCCTTGACTCCTTTTTCTCCTTCCCCATATCCAGTACATTGTCAAAGCCTGTTGATTTTTACCTTCATAACATCTCCTACCTAAGCCCCTTTCTCTACTCTCAAACTGCTACCGGCAAGCTCTTATCACTTCACACCTGGATTACACTGCAATAGCCTGTTGGTTGGTCTCTCCCTACTTCATTCCATCTTCTATTAGCTGCCAAAGTGATCTTCCTAAAAGCACAGGTCTGATCACGGTACCCTTCCTACTCAGTTGCTCCCTATCACCTCCGAGATCAAATATAAAATCCTACGTTTGGTGTTCAAAGCCTTTCATAACCTGGTCCCCTGCTACCTTTCCAGTATTTTTACACCTTACATACTCTGCAGTCCAGAGACAATGGTCTTGCTGTTCCTCAAACAAGATACTTAATCTCCCAACTACAAGCATTTTAAATGGCTATTCCCCTCCCCCCCCCCCCCCCCCCATGCCTGGAAAGCTCTCCTTCTTTACCTTTACTTCTTGGCTTCCTTCAAGTCACCTAAAATCCCTCCTTCTACAAGAAGCCTTTCTTGATCTCACACTTCATTCTAGTGTCTTCTTAGTACTGATCATTTCAATTTATCTTGTATATTGATACATATATACATATGTATATTATACATACATATAATATACACATATACATATGTATATTATACATAGTTGTTTGCATATTGTCTGTGGGCTCCTTAAAGGAAAGACTGTCTTTTGCATTTCTTTGTATCCTGAGCACTTAACACAGTACCTGGCACATTCTGTTGTTGTGGGATCGTTCAGTCATGCCTGACTCTGTGACCCTCTGAACACAATGTCCATGGGGTTTTCCTGGCAAAGATACCAGAGTGGATTGCCATTTCCTTCTCCAGTGGATTAAATGACTTGCCCAGGTTCACACAGCTAGTAAGTGTCTTAGGCTGCATTTGAACTCAGATCTTTCTGACTCCAGCTCCAGTACTCTATCCATTGAACCACCAAGCTTCCTCCTGGCACACAGCAAGCACTTAATGTTTATTGACTGACTACAAAATGACCTTGAAGTCTATGCAATTCCTTTCTATTTCTGCAGTGGTAGTTTCAGAATGGCAGAAAAAGGAGATGATGATGTTAGGAATGACAGTTTAGAGACTGTCTAAAACATTAACAATAGTTATTTAAGTTAATTAAAGAAGCCAATAGTTCTCTAAATGTGAGATTATTTTACCATCTCACTGCCTAAGAGACAAGAGAGTGTTAGAAGTCAGGAAGACCTAAATCCTGCCTCAGACACTTACTAGCTGGGTGGGAAAGTCACTTAATCGCTCTCAACCTCAGTTTCCTCATCTGTAAAATGAAGATAACAATAGCACCTACTTCTGTCACGTTGAAAGGATTAAATGAGATAACATATGCAAAATACATCTTTAAAGCATTCTATAAATGGTATTTATTATTATTACTATTACTACTACTACTACCACCACCACCACCACCACCACTACTACCACTACCAATATAAGATTATAAACGGTCATCATCCCTGGTATTACTAAGCACCAAGAGGTAAAGATCCTGGAAAGTTCCCTGGATCTGGTTAGTGAAGGTACTGGGTGTGAAATGTTCAGCAATAGGTGTGGCACCAGTGGTAGCCACAAACTTCAGAAGAATATGTTGGCTAGCATTCCCAGGTGAAATGACACTCATGTCACCTTGATTTTCAATGACAACAATGGCATGAACTTCTAACAGGTGCTTCTCCCAAGCTCTTCTCAGATTGATGATGTGATGCTGGCATTTTCCATTATACATATACCATTCCATTTGGAAATAAAGATTTGTACCACTCAATTAAGTTCTTACAGCAAGAAATTCAAGGACATCCATTCATTCTAAATATCTAAAACACCTAGGGCTCCAAAACTTTAAAAGTTTTTCTTTTAAGTTATGATGGGATATAGGTACACATGGGACCCTTTTGAGGGCAGTGTATAAAGAGGCGAAATGTTACTTTAAAGGCTTTCTTAGGTGTGTGACATGCATATACCAAAAATATACAAAATTCCTTAAAAGATGTAACAGTGGAGATAACTTTGATGATCCTCTGATTATTAATAGAAAACAACATATAAAACAGAAAGACATATGCTCACCAAAGGTGTTTGCTACATCATGGAGAATGTCAGAGACAGTTCAAATGTAAAAGAGATTCCCTAGAGATCATAAGATCTTTCAGATTCTTTTATTTGCAAATAACATGGGATTGAGTGTATTACTCTGGAATATTACAGAGTGTATACTCTGGAATATTGTACAACCTCTCAAATGACTGAACAATCAGTTGAGAAGAATTAAGTACTTACTCTGTTCCAGGCACGGTGCCAAGATACAAAGAAAGGCGAAAACTTTTCTTGTATTCAAGAAGCTTACACTCTAATGGAGATGATAACATGTAAATAAACAGGTACATATAAAAAGATTCAAAAAGATAACCATAGGGGGGAAGATTCTAGTAACTGGGAGGGACTAGGAAAAACCTCCTGCGGAAGGTAGCATTTGAGATGAGTCTTAAAAGGAAATAAGCAATTTTGCGAAGGAGAAGAGAGGAGGGTCAGCATTCTAGGCATAGGACACAGTCAATGCAGAGGTATGAAAATGGGAGACGAAGTGTCATGAGTGAAGAATAATAAAGTAGGCAGCACAAATGATACTGATATGTTAACAGAAAAGAAACTGAGCCAATTATATAGCAAAAGTACGGGATAACTAGTATGCAGTCCAGGGACTCTACAAGTGCTCACACAATGTTAAAAGATCTAGAGAAAAATATGGACAAGAGTCACACAAGAGATGGGAAAATGTGGATTCACTAGGATTTGCACCACTAGAAGAAATGCCCACAGGTGAGATCACAGAGAAAATGACAAAGGATGTATTTATTCCAATTCTTAAGTCATTGTCATCATTTACCATTCTCTTTTTAAGAATTTTTTTTTTCTTCTAAGAAGTTAACTGATCCTTGGAAAAGGCCTGTGAAGAAGAGAGATTTTCTGGATTATCTACTAATCTTAGAAAAGTGAAGCAAAGAAAAACTTAAGGTCTTATATATATATTATATATATAAGTTGGAAAGGACCTACTAGATCATCTAGTTCAACTACACCAACAGTAGATCAACAAATTGGTCATGCAACTAAATTTGAAGTGAAAAAAGATTAAACTAATAAATTAGGAACTTTTTTGGAAAACATAATAAAATAAAGCATTGGCTAATTTGCTCTCAAAAAAAGAAAGAAGAAAACCAAATTACCTGTATCAAAAATGAAAAAGGTTAATGCACAGTGAAGGAAAATGAAATTAAATCAATTATTAGAAACTATTTTGCCCAACTTTATGCCAATAAAACTGATGACCTAGATGATATAGATGAATATTTATTTGCAAAAAATAAAGTGCCCCAATTAACAGAAGAAGAAATAGAAAACCTAAATAACACTATCTTAGAAAAAGAAATTGAACAAGTCATAAACGAGCTATGTAAGCAGGGAAAGAACTCAGGACCAGATGGATTTATAAGCAAATTCTAACAAACACTTAAAGAAGATTAATTTCAATACTAATGAAAAATTTGATCCACTTACAGGTGGAGACCTGGTGAATTCTTAGTGCATATTGAAGCATATTTTTTTTCTTTTTCACAACATGGCTAATGAGGAAACATGTTTTGCATGACTTCATAAGTGTAATGGATATCCTATCCTATTGCTTGCCTTCTCAATGGGTGGGGGAAGAGTTGAGAGAGGGAAAGGTTTTGGAACTGAAAATAAAAATAATTTAAAAAAAAAATCTTGATGGATAAGCTTATATTAAGAAGAGTTCATCTAGTTTTCATAGTCAATTAGCCAATATCTAAGAAGAAACATATACTTATTTGTAATGTCTTTTGAAAAATGACAGAGGAAATGTACTAAAATATACAAGTTCTCTTAAAAGTTACAAATGCCCTTCATTTTTTCCATATTAAACAAACCACCTGTATACTCAAAAGCAAATAAGTTTGAAAAAATAAACTTTTAACTTTTCTACTGGTACACAGGATCAAAGATCTAGAACAGGGTGTGGGGAATTTGCAGCCTCAAGGCCACATGTGACCCTCTAGGTCCTCAAGTGCAGCCCTGTGACAGAATCCAAGTTTTACAGAACTTTGTCAAAGGGCCGCACTTGAGGACCTAGAAGGCCACATGTAGCCTCGAGCCCACAGGTTCCCCACCCCTGATCTAGAACTAAGAAAGTACCTTAAGACATGAGATAAGTAAGTATTGTAAAGTATTGCAGAATTGGTTCTAATTCTTACTTCCAACATCACTAATGTGAAAATGTTTAAAAGGAGTGTATATGTATATAGCCTATATCAGATTGTGCGCCACCTTGGGGAGGGTGGTGGGGAGGAAGGAGGAGAAAAATTTTAAACTCAAAAGCATACAGAAGTGATTGTTGATAAATCAAAATAAATTAATATTTAAAAAAAGACATGAGATAGTTCAATACTCCCATTCTCCAGATGAGGGAACTGAGACCCAGAGAGGTAAAATAATTTGCTCAAGGTCACAAAGATTATTAGTGGCAGTTCCACGATTCAAATACATGCTTTTGATTCCAAATCTAGCACACTCTTCAGTCTACTATGCTGTCTCCCTGCAATAAGATAATTAACTGTTAAAATTCTGTAACATCTTTAGAGCTAATTTGAAATACAAATTTGAGCAAAATCAGGATAACTGTTTTTTTGTTTTGTTTTTTATATATACACCTATACACATAGAGGCAGTTTGGTGGACAGAGTGTTTGGCTTGGAGGAAATATGCCCTGAATTCAAATCCTGCCTCAGACCCTTATGAGCTCTGTAAACCTGGGCAAGTCACTTAACCTCTCTCAAATTCCTAATTTGTAAAAAGGGGTTAATAATAGCACCTACCTCACAGGGTTGTTGTAAGGATCAAATGATTTAACATGTGTAAAGCACTGTGTAAATCTTAAAGTGCTACATAAATAGCTATTAGCTAAGATTTTACAATTATACTTCATCAAATTAAGTAATTGAAAAGAAACAGAAAGTAGTCTGGGACAGAACACTAGAAAGGTGTTCTGCTCCGTTGTTTATTCTGCCACTGATCTGCTACATGACTTGAGTTTCTTCCTCTATTAAAAGGGCCTGACTGTAATCACTTTTATGCCTACTACTTAGGAGAGAACTAATTATTACTTATTCATTATATTGATTTGCTAGAAATAGTATTCTAAGTTTAAAATCCAAGCCTCCAAAAATGTTTGTGAAAAGGCCCTTCCCTCTCCCTTGTATTACAAAATGCTTCCATCATCACCCAATCCCAATCTCATTTTCTATACTAGAGGGATTCCTGTCCAGCTCCCACAAGACCTCTCTGCCACCCAAATTGGATTGCTGCCAAAGAACAGAGTACAGCACACGCAGTCCAAGACTCCTTTCAGTTCTATTCTGTAATTTTGGGCCCACTCAAACTAAAATTTGAGTTCTTTTTGGTCAGGGGCTATACCACCACCATCAGATCAGTAAAGTTTCTTTAAACATGAAGTATTTTCTAATGAGAATTCTACTCAACATGTTGACGCAATGGCTGTTATCAAAAAGAATTTGGAAAGAAACAATATAATTCATGAAAGATAAGACTTTAATATGTAACATTCTGCAATTTATTTAATAAGATGTATCATGAAAATGCAACAAGTGAAGTATTGAGATCTGAAGTATTACATTTTTTATTTAATTAATATAAACTTCTAGTCTCCTTTACTGTATATTGCTGTTGACAGATTGCAAACTCCTGTGGTTAGAAATTCAAACTTTCTCATGTCATAAATCAACAAAACGTGTTTAGACTTAACAATCCAACTTCATCTGAGTCAGAGATTTCAAAAGATTAGAAGACCTATAAATGCAAAGCAAAATACTCTGTAGCACTTTGAGGTTTTAGAATGACACACAGCTCTTTTTGTTATACAGCTGTCACAGAAAACATTCAGGTTGATAACCAGACCATACAGAAATCTGATAGACATTCCCAAGAAAAAAAACCTGAAAATACTCAAGAATACAGATATTCAGAATACAGAATTAAATATCTTGCAGCAACAAATAGTTCCACTGGGGGTTTCTGCCTAATATAGAGTTTTCCTATTGCCCACTGATTTTTATCACATCTTGTTCTTTCTTGTTATTATTTTTCCTTTTTATACCTTTTCTCCCCATTCCCCAATCCAAATTTGAATTCATACACAGTGAAGTCCAGACTCCAATATAAAAAATTTAAAATAATGGAGTGAAATTAAACAACTGAACAAATGTTTTGAATAGCTACTACGTAATTAGTTCTGTGCTAGGTAAAATGAAAAAATTAAATTTATGTGAAAATTCTTAAGGATAAAGTGCTAAATAAGAGAAATATTGTGGTTATGTGGAACAATAGCTGACATTTATTTTTGGGATTTGCAAAGTGTTTTATATACATTATCTCATTTGAACCTTATTACAATCCTAAAAGATAACTACCTTTTGTGTTATTATCCTCATTTAACAGATGAAGAAACTGAGGTATGGACAAGTGACTTGCTTATTAGTAACACAGCTAATAAGTACCAGAGATAGAAAATAAACACCAGGAGAGTCAAGAAGGAATCACAGAGAGCAATTAAGGTGAGTCCTATATCCCTATGAACCCAAGGTATCTAAAACTGAACATGTCCAAAATTGAAATCAACACATTTTCCCAACGTATCCCTCTTCCATACTTCCCTGTTTCTGTAGAAAGTAGCACCATTCTTCAAGTTGTTTGGTAATAGTAGTATTATCTGGTTTATCTGGTAAATATAAGTCAGACTGCAAGTGATTAAGAAAAAGAGGGTTCCCAGGAAGTGAAGGCAAAGAGTATAATCAGCTTGTTATGTGCAAGGGAAAAGAGATACAGGAAAATAGCCTGAGGAGATGATAGGGCCAACTAAACATTTTTTTTTAAGATGGGAGATAACTAGGGTCTATTTGTAGAAAGCAGGAAATGAGAAAATTGGTAAGGAGAGATTGGAGATTAGAGGGTAAAGAATAATGAGGGAGCAATCTGTCAGAAGAAAAGGTAGACATCATGGTGGCAAAGTCCAGAAGGTCAGAAGCAGAGCAGGGAGAAAAGTGAAGGTGACCAGCTTGGGATGGAGAATGAACTGGGAGTTGGCAGTCAAGCTACTGGAGTCAAGACTGGGTGATATATGAACCTAAAAGCAACAAGTTTCTGAGTAATTACAGTAGAAGGAGGGTTCAGAAGTAGCAATGGGGATCAAAAAATATGCCAACTCTCCTTCTACAACTAGTGTATAATGAGGGGCATTAAAGAAGGCACAACCCTTCACTGAAAATGATAGCAAGAGATACATTGTTTTCTGTGGGAAGCCAAGTTTCTGAAGGTGCCAGAAAATGGAAGGAGAATAATATAAAGAGATCTAAGATGAAGGAAATATTAATAGCGAATGCCAGGGACATAATGGGTAGGGCAGGCAGAGCCTGGCTGGAACAAGGGAGGGCTGAGAGAACTGCAAGTGGTATATATAGGGGGATGATTTACATTTAGGCAACTGACATACCCCAACTCCTAAAGCACTGAAACTGAAAGAGGCCTCTTAGGTTCTTTCTAACTCTGAGACTCTGTAAAGTTTAGAAAGAACAATCATCAGTGTTACGGAATTACAAAATCTTAAAAAACATCTTATACTACTAGGTCTGTAACAAGATAGAACTCAAGGCTCTATACTCCCATGGGGGCTTCTACCTATGCGCAAAATTGTTTCTTCCAACTTCTGTAGATCTCAGTTAATTCAATGAGGTAGAGATAAATATAGACTTATGGCAAGGAGTCTAAGAAGCAAAGTCAGTCACAATATTAGATCCAAAAAATACCAATGTTTTGGCTCATTCCAAAGGATAGATTCATTTCAACATGAGTTGAACATTCAGTTCAACATGAGTTCAAAATGAGTGGCCACTGCCCTTAGATAAGAGGTATTTTATTTTAAGAGTTGCAACATAATAATGTGATCCTTTTATTTTTTGTCCTTTCATTGATTTATTCCCCTTCTCTGCAACATAGGAGATTAAAATGATATTCCCTTTATTTCCCTAACTCTCTGAACTCCATCTGGCACAGTGATTTTAGGACCTAAAAATATTATCCTTTTATCTTATCAGATGCTATTTGGTTGGGTCAAGGAAATATTGCAAGTTCCCCCCTTTAGGCTGCCTATATCTTTGAAAAGGAAAACTGTCTGTCAAGCCACATGGAATTTTTCCTTCTTTACCCCATGCATACTCAATAGCTATTTATGTAATATATTGTTTATTTTTTATGTGAACCTACTAGTTTACATTGGCAAATGCTTCACTTAAAGTTCTCCTGGAATTTCCACTCTACCCCTCAACTGTTCAGAGTTTGCTAGTTTAGCCATGAAAATTTCCTCCAGGCTTGAAAGGTCTAATCTTTTCCCAAAAATACTATTTGGCTGCTTTTAAGACCTAGGAATGTGAAATAGAAATGTTGAGCTGTTTTTACTCTGCGCTCCTGAAACCTAAAACTAGCATTTTGTTTTATTATAAAAATTCAACAGGACAGCAATTAGAACTTCAGACTGGTCTCTTTCCTACTTAGAAAAAAAAAGTATACAAAACTGCTAACTCATCAGCATCATTTGTAAGTGACTCCTCTGCAAGAAAATATCTAAAGTTGAGTTGATAGCATGTGGCTCAGGAGCACCAAGATACTATTCAACTTTAGAAAGAAGCTCTCTTTAGATGAGGTGTCAAATATCCAGTAGGGCCTATAATAATTTTCTTGTGTAGCCCAAACCAAATTAAAATGTAATTGGGAAATATATAACAAAATAAATAAAAATACAACAGAATACAAATAATGCTTCAATGTGGTTTTCTAAGTCAAAGATGTGGCTTCTGAGATCTTTATATCCAGTCTAGTGGCCTGGGTTTCTATTTGAGTTTAACACCACTGTTTTAAAGGGTAATCAACAATATATGGAAGAAAAGAATGTTGGAAGAAGAAAAACCATATGCAAAGGAGGGGAAAATGTGACTTACTCCCCACCCCCAAGCCCCAGATCACACAATACTGTTACATATGATGAGATTTTTTTAATTAATTTATTTTGATTTATCAACAATCGCTCTCATATGCTTTTGAGTTTAAGATTTTTCTCCCCCTCCCTCCCCACTACTCTCCCCAAGACGGTGTACAATTTGATATAGGCTATACATATACATTCCTATATTCCTATATTTTCATATTAGTGATGTTGTAAATAAGAATTAGAACCAATAGGAGGAACCACCAGAAAGAGGAAACAAAACTCAACAGAAGAAAAAAAACAGCAAATAGTATGCTTTAATATGCATTCAAACTCCATAGTTCTTTCTTTGGATGTGGATAGCATTTTCCATCACGAAGCCTTTGGAAATGTCTTAGGTCTTTGTATTGCTGGAAAGGGTTAAGTTTATCAATATTAGTCACAGCACAATGTTGCTGTTATTGTGCACAATGTTCTCCTGGGTTCTGCTCACTTCACTCAGCATCAGACCATGCAAGTCTTTCCAGGTTTTTCTGAAGTCAGCCTGTTCATCATTTCTTATAGCACAATAGTATTCCATTACATTCATATACCACAACTTGTTCAGCCATTCCCCAATTGATGGGCATCCTCTCAATTTCCAATTTTTTGCCACATATGATGAGATTTTAATGTATAAACAAGATGCAATGTATGTATGTAATGGAGTTTTATTCCTCTCCCTCAACTGATATAGTCATGAAAGGCCTAGAATGTAATCATAAAATGTAAAGGAGGTAATAAAACCTCATAACAATGTGAATAAGATCCCTAAACAACATGTAATTGTCTGAGACTCATTCACATTCCTAGAGCCAATATATAAAAGAAGTATGTACATCAGTAGTTGAGGAGCTCAAATGTGAACATAGGAGATAGTTGTGGAAGGAGACTGATTTGTAATAGTGACAAGGTGGAAGCAAAGGAAAAAGGAGAAAAATTCCTCTTTACTCCATCTACTATGGCAACAGAGCTACTGGATCAATAGGAGACATTGCAACCAGTGGGGAACAGAGACATATGGATACAGAGAGTCACCCCAGAGAAGAAGCTTCAAGGCAATCAAGAGTCAATTATGAAGAGGAGCAGACATTGAAACCAAGGGGAGCTGCATGAGGGTGCTATACAGGGAGAAAGGACTTCTATATCCTGCAGGACCAAGAACTGTGTGTTTACATGTATGCCTACATGTGTACATGTGCTACATGTGTACATCAATGACACATGTATTCTAGGTTTGAAACTACTTTTTCCCACAAATTTCCCACAAATACAGTGGGAAAGTGCACTGGAGGTTTTGTAACAACTATTCTTGCTATGTTATTTTAGTAGATACTCTTGAGAAGAGCTAATACAATCTACTGTCTGATCATTCATGAGAAGCACACCAGTGGGGGCTGTTGATCCATAATGCAAAGGGTGCATACCTGCAGGGGTACAAAATCCAAGGTAGCAGCTGAGTAGCAAGGTCCCATGTGGAACCCCACCTGCAAATCTGTGGGTTCAAATTGGAGAAGCAGGTCAAAGGGAATGTAATATATATGTCATTAACTAAGAATGTAAACTAGTACAGTTTCTCATCTGCCCGGAAAGGCTTTAATTGAAGAGATGCTTTTAGGAAGTAAAGCAATCCTTGATATTTAGTTAAGAGATATTAAGGATTCTGGTCCTTGTATCTTAAATCTATTCAACAAATGTCCAATTTCTTATCTGGATTAATAAGGCTCCTCAAAGCTGAACTTGTCTTCCTTATATTCTACAGTCCCATCAATAAATCAAGTCAATCAGTATCTGTTTGAACAAAATAACTGATAACATACTACATACAAAACACTATGTTGGTGCAGAGGGGATACAAAGACAAAACAGTCCCTGCCTCCAAAGAGTTCTCTTTTAGTTTGGAAGACAAGTACATAAAATGTTTCATAACAACAAATGTTTCATAATAACAAATTATTATAAATAATTCAAGATAATGATAGAAGAAATGTCAAGGTAAAAGATGATTCATCAATAAATGAATCACAAAGGTAATACTTGCAATTAAGTGTTCAGAAAAGAACAAGATCAATTTTAGCCTAGTGTGGTCAAAGAAGGCTTTATAGAAGAGAAACAGCTTGAGCTGAATCTTGAAGGAAAGGGGTAAGATGACAACTAGGGAATGATTCAACAAACTGTGGTATAAGAATATAATGTATTCCTGTATCATAATGAATGATTAATGTGGAGAATTACTCAAGTCTTCCTTACTTTTAAGAAATAGTCAAGTACAAGAATAGAAATGAACAATTACTGTCAGTTGCAATCACTATATTAGTGACTAACTGCTTAACTGTTTTTATAAAGAAGTAAAATACTATATGGAAGGTGTTTATTAGAAAATGACTGATGTATCAGTAAGAAAATATATTAATAAAAATTATTTCTTAAAAGAAAAGGGGCAGAGCATCCCAGCATTCCAGGTTGAATATCACTAATTAATGAGAAGAGGTAGAACACATCGTAAGGCACTGAACTAGGCAATAAAGAAGCTTTTAAAAAGACAAATAAGATATCTTAACTTTCAAGGAGCTTATCATGTAGTTCAAAAGATTAAGCATGAAGATGAATAACTATAATGCAAAGTAGATTCTGATAAATATTTAACAGGTGCCAAATATTCTAGGAGTTCTAAGAGATCACTTCTAGCTTGGGAAGGGTATCAGAGAGATCCTGGAAAACTTTATGGAGGAGATAGCATCTAAACTGGGTCTTCACAATGGACAAAACGTTCCAAATTGATGCTGGGATTCCAGGCGGAGTTGAATGAGCAAAGTTATAAAGGCTAAATAAAAAGTGTGAGTTATGTTCATGAAATAGCAAAATAGTACAGTTTGTCTGGAATACAGAATATGTAAAAGGCAGTAATGTGAGTTAAAGGTGGAAAGGCAGGTTGCCTGTCCATGTTGCTAAGAGCCTTAAAAGCCAGATGTCTGAACTTTATTCATAAGCAATAGACCAGCACTGACATTTTGGGCACGAGAGTATCACAGAACAGTACACCTGAAAGGTCACAACAGCTGCATTATGCAGGATGAATTAGAGACTGGAGGAGAGAAGACTGGTCAGAAGGCTATTGAAATTATTCAGGAAAGAAATAGAGGGATTAGAGGCAGTGGGCACTCAGAAATACAGAAAGGGTGGAAGCAATAGATATTGCTAACCTGCAATCCACAGGATAATATATGCTCAGGGGATAATGAATAAACATCATTGTACAATGGAGGAGCACTGGCTCTGAGTACAAATCCCACCACCAACACCTATCTAACCTATCACAAGTCACTTAAACTTTCTGAGCCTCACCTGTTTAGGGTGGGGGTGAATGGGCAAAGGGTGTTAGGCTACATAGCCTCTGGGATGCCTGCCAGCTCTAAACTATGATCCCATGAACATTACCCAGACATCTTGAAGATGCTCAAAAAATGTGAAATTACACAAAGCTAAGCTCTCTCACCTTTATCTTGCTAAACAGAAAAATCAATAACATTCTAGGATCTAACTTCATTTCCTCTTTGTCCCCCATATACAAGAAAGGTAAACAAGGTCCTGATCCTGTAATCTGGGATGGCAACTCCAGTGATTTTCCTGGATGGTGAGTCAATCTTTACAGGAAACCAAGGATTTTCAATCAAGCTCATCAAATGATAATGCCACTGCAGCTAAGACAGGGAAGGATGCGTCACAAAGGTCAAAACTGGGGACTGAACTCCAGCTTAATATTCTTCCCCAAGGTTCATTAAAAACAGCTTACAAATACATAAGAGGAAAAGGTGCTGATAACATGAAGGAATAGAAGCAACCAAACTTTTAACAGATTTTATTTATTTTGCATGTGCAAAACTTGCTTGACAACAAGGACACAGAACAGAAAAGCTGTGAGTTAAGGAGAGAATTAAACATACTCCTCCTCAAAGAAAGTTTCCTGACTGATCTCACTCATAAGAATATTTTGGTATAATCTGAAAACAGCATGTGGGATATTAATGATAGAGTAATGATGGGAGAAAATATTTGTTCTGGCTTCGGTGAGTCCCAACCCTTCCTTCTTAACCCCCAACCGGTGTTATAAAACAGACCTACTAGAGGCCTGTTCTCTCTGAACCACTCCCTTAGCTTAAGGGAAAAGAAAAGATCAACATCTATTAAAAACAGAAATCTAGGTAGATAGAGGAGGAATTCAGACTCTAAAACTGGCAGGAATTTCATCTCTTCAGTTCTGTTTTTCATCTACCTCAATCCTGACCCCCTGGAGACTTACTAGTTTAAAATGAAATACTTTCAAAAAATCCCTCGACTTGTCTTCTTAAAAATTACATGCATACTGCACTTTTAAATTTAAATTTAACCCTTAATTCTCTGATCTGCCCACAGAAAGAAATATAAATTGGGAATGTATAGGGAATTTGACCATATAGTTGACATAAACTGTTACTTCTATTATTGTTAAGAATACAGGAAGCTCAGTTTAACAGAATTAATGGAAAGACAGTATAAAGAGAATAATTAGAAATTTTACTATTTTATACCACTACAAATGTAAAGGGTATTATTTATAGAGGCAGCTTTAGGAAAAATCATTCCTAACCCTAAACCTCATTAAGAAACCAAGCTTTAAAAATATACAACTTCAGCCCTGGTCGCCATCACTCCAATAAAGTAACAATCTACTACATTCACTGGGAGAATGAAAATTGTGTGCTGCTAGAAGTGAAAAAGGATTACCATGAAATTAGCCATCTGCCCTTTTTTTTTTCCCCACAATTAGCAAGTAGCTAGACCCTTCCCAATAGTTAATCTACAGTCACACTAAGGGTAAGGAACTGATAGCTAATACCTGCTCATTTAATTTTGAATGATATTCACAAATGTGAACTGATTAAGTTCTCCTCCCTTCCCCCAAAAAAAGCTCAAATGAAAAAGAGCATGGTAACTGCATTTTACAGATGGAAGTCATGCAAATGCTCCTTGAATCAGTGTCTTTTCATCACAACTTATTTCTGGACCTCTAAAAACACTTGATTGATCCTGATATCTATTCAACCAAAGTAAATGTGAATAAAGTAGCAGATGTGAAAAAAGGAATATAGATGTTTTAGCAGTAGGTAATAAGAGAAAGGTAGGTTTTTAATTACTTCCAAATGACTTGGATTAAATGTCAGCGCAATTTCTCCAAAGTCCAACAGTAAAAGATATTCCCATGTAGCTAAGAAATCAGATGTGGAGCAGGAAAATCCCCAGAAGACCTAATTTCCAAAGTACCATACATCTTTCCTCATCAGGAGGACTAAATGGGAGGCTACAAGTAACAGAATCTTCCAGAAAGATGATGGGTGGTTTTCATCTTCAAAGTGCATTCAATTGAGTATTTCAGTGAACCAAATTTTCATTCTAAAGACTCCATACCTAAGAAGCAACTAGGTAGAGGGTCTAGAGCAGGGGTGGGAAACCTGCAGCCTCAAGGCCACATGTGGCCCCCTACTGCTGCCCTTTGACTGAATCCAAACTTCCCCTTAATAAAAGGATTTGTTCTGTAAAACTTGGCCTCAGTAAAAAGCGCCCAAGGATCTGGAAGGCCACATGTGGCCTCAAGACTGCAGGTTCCCCACTCCTGGTCTAGAGTTAGGAAGACCTGAGTTCCAATCAAGCCTTAGACAATTATTAGCTGTGTGACCCTGGGCAAGTCATTTGACCTCCAGATGCCACAGTGTCCTCATCTGTAAAATGGAAATAATAATAGCACCTACCTCTCAGGTTTGTTATGGAGATCAAATGAGATAACATATGTAAGTGCTTAGCACAGTACCTGACACACAGTATACACTATATGAATGTTAGTTGCTGTTATTATTATTGTTTTTACTATTTTGAAGTCAGCCTTCAGGGCCAAAACCAAGACTGCTCCTGTGTTTTGCTTCTTCAAACCTTGCAGAATTGCTACCTCTTGGTCCAGTCAGTTGCCCTAGGTAGAATACCTATAGTTCTTTACCAGATCTTGAGGCAATTTCTTATCATTATACTGGATAAGCATTTATTTAAAAGGTTGAACTAGGGATGATAGCAAACTCTTGGAGCTAAATGGAATCAAAAGATTGTCTCAAATAACTTTAACCATTTTCTAAAAATATCATCAAATAATGAGAATTTTAAAGTAGTTTTAGAAATGCATTATGTAATTGCAATGACAAATCTAAGTCCCAAAGAAGAGATGATGGAACACTTTTATCCTCTCAGAAGAGAACTAGATGACTGCAGGTACACAATGTTGAATATCCTGTTAGATATGGTCCCTATATTATGGTTTTGCTTAATTGTTTTTCCTCTGTCACAAGGGAGAGTTCACTGAGGCTGAGAGTATAATGGTAAATGACTGTGATGTGCAAAACAAAAGAAGCCAATAAAACTTTTTAATGAAAGAGAAGGAAAAAAAGCATTACAATCTTCCCTTATAGCCAGAAATTTTTGTTAAAACTGTAATTAAATCTGCCACAATTTAAATATGCTTTCAAAGAATATCAGTCATGATATTATCTTCTTATGTCAAGAAAGAATGTACGCGAAGAACTTTGCAAACCAATACATAGCAATCATTGCTAATATTAACCACTTCTTTATCTCCTTCACTGGCTCTTAAATCTTCTTGCTCTATAAATCTGGGTAATTAGTCAGTCAATAAACATTGATTAAGTGCCTACTATGTACCAGGAACTATGCTAAGCACTAGGGATATAAAAGGCAGTCCCTGCTCTCAAGCTCACAGTCTACGGGAATATGGGAAAACAGAATGCAAATAATTATGTACAAACTATACATAAGATAAATTGAAAATAATCAACAGAAGAAAGTCACTAGAATTAAAAGGACTTCCTGGAGAAGGTGAGATTTTTGCTGGAACTGGAAAGCAAACAAGGAAGGCAGGAAAAGAGATGAAGAGGGAGAGACAGCCAATGAAAGTACCCAGAGTTGCAAGATGGAATATCCTTTTAGAGAAACAGCAAGCAAACAACTCTGTATTTCGAGTATGTAAGATATAAGAAGACTGGCAGGTGTAATAAGACTCAAAAGGTAGCAAGACCAGATTATACAAGGCTTTGAATGTCAAAGGACTTTATATTTGATCCTAGAGGTGACTGGAAGCCACTGGGATTTACGAAGTAGGGGGGTAACATCAGACTTGAGCTTTAGGAAAATTGCTTTGGCAACTGAGTGGAGAATGGGCAAGAATGAGGAAAGACATGTCAGGGAGACCAACCAGTAGGTTCATGCAGTAGTCTAAGTAGAAGGAGATAAGGGCCTGCACCAAGGTGATGGCAGTGTCAAAGCTCTTGAGAGACATGTGCTTTTACAAAACATGATATGAAGGTAAAATCAACAGGCATTAGCCACAAATTGGATTGGGGAGGAGAGAGAAGTGGGAGGTGAGAGACTGAGTAATCAAAATTATTTACTCTCTTTGACTCTTCACCCTTTCTCTTGAAAATTTCATTCTTGTTTATGGCTTCAAACTACCATCACTCAGAGAATGAATTACAAATCAACCTCTCTCAAAATTTATATCTAATGAAATTTTCTTTCATTTGTGAAGAAATTATTAGAGATAAACAGATGGATTTTATTTTGTAATGATAAAAGTATTTTGCACAGAAAATCAATTATCTCTAAAATAAAAAGAAAAGAGATTGAGAAAAAAAACTTCCAGGCAAACGTATCTTACAGAATACGGACATCTAAAAAGTATGGGGAACCATTATATGCATATATTTGTGTATACATACACACACATACATATATACATATACACACACATGCATATATGCACACATATACAATGTGGTGTGTGTATGCATGCATGTATGTTTGCAAATATACATATACACATGAGACAACCCCATGGACATTACTGGTATGATATTGTTCATGGGGTCACAAAGAGTCAGACACAAATGAACAAAATATATATTTAAATACATATATAACATAACATACATATATAACATATATATACAAATACATATATAACATCTATAACAAATACATACTTTTTCCCCAACAGAGACATGGGCAAGGGGGAACAAACAATTGTTTAATTAAGAAATAGAAATGATTAATAACCTCATAAGAAACTTTTAATTTTCTACTCCAAGAAACAGTAATGTTAAAAATTGTCAAAATAATGTTAAGATACTACCTTACACCCAAAACACTGGCTTCAAAGAGCAGTAAAAATGTCAAATATCCAATATTTTGTGGATTTCATTGTCAATACAACTATAAACTGGTGTGAACTTTTTGGAAATCAATCTGAAAATATTCATGCCACAAAAATGATAATATTGTTTGCCTTGGCAATCTAATACTGCAACTATATCCTAAAAATGTCATTAAAAGAAAAAAAAACTATCTATTCAAAGCTGCTTAATTCCTAACAACAAAAAACAATGGGGAATGGATGAATAAAAAGCAGCAGAATGGAGAGAGTGCTAGAGCCAGCCTTACAGTTAGGAAGCCCTATGTCTTGCCTCGGTACCATAATGGCTCTGATCAAAACCTCTCACTTGTCCTTGGCAAGTCTTAAGTTGCAGGGAAGGGGCCTGCCTATACTGGAACAGGGAGTTTCCTATACATATGAAGTTACAGGTCCTGTCCCTATCCATATTCCATATAACTATGATGAAATATTGTCATGCTATAAAAATGACAAAAGAAACATAAAAAGATATGGAAAGGTCAATATAAAATTATTTAAAGTAAGATCAGAAGGATAAAAACAATATATACTTTAACTACAATTAAACTTTTTTAAAGGCAGTGGAACTTTATAAATACAGAAAATAATTCTGAAGAAAACTAAAATAAAATATTCTTATTTTAAGATGTATGTCATTATTAATAAAAATGTAATTTGAATTTTGGAGTTTTATTTGGAGTTATTTTGTCTTTTGTTTGATTTTACTTCCTGAATGTCCCTGATATGTCTTTCTCTGCTTGCATCAGAGAAAATACTGAAAATACTGCTTATTTAAAACTACAAATTTGCCTTTCCTAAGCTCCAGCTCTCAATTCCAACTGTCTTTTGGAACATTCCATTTGGATATTCCACCATCACCTAAAATAACACCTCTAAAACCAAACTTACCATCTTTCACAAAAAAAAAACTTTTTTTCTAGATTTCTGTTTATGTTAATAGCCCCATTAGTCTCTCAATCAACTAGATGTTAAACCTTAGATTAATTTTTTATTTCTTCTCCTTTTCAGTTATATACAGTCCTACTTCATAATGACTAAAAAGAAGGTTTTATCTGTCCTGCATAGCTGAGTGTTAAAGGTGGGGTTCCAACACGCCCCTTCCACCCCACCCAACAATTCAAATTAATCAAGGACACCTGGATTGAAAAAACATCAATCAAAATTGTAAACTAGGTGTGAACAAATCCTTAATCAATTTGATAAAATTAAGGTGCTTTTTCTACTGGATAAAGGCAGATTCCTGCCACACAGAAAACATCCTGTGACTGGCTGGCTTAAAAAAAATCAGACATACCTGCAAGCCAATGAATAATGGTCAGTATCATGGTGGGAGAGCTCCACTTCAAAGGATTCCAGTTGCAGCCAAACCCTGGAGAGGCTGGCATTCTTGGCAGAGGAAAGGAGGAGAGCTTTTCTCCTCCCCTCCTCCAGTCCCTACTACTGACTCTTTTACTAGAGGGACTGGAATCATCCCATCCTGATGCAAGCAGAGAAAGACATATCAGGGACATACTACAGACAAACAAGGATACAGACAGCTACCTTAAAGAAGCTACTTCTAGAGCATGACCCCTTATCCTTGAGAAGAACGCTTGCTATGCAACTCAAGAAATGGCTTTCAAAACCCAAAAATTGTGAATTTATCCTCTGACCACAATGCTCTATTTTTGTGATTCCACTACTTTTTTATCTTAAGTTTGAGTCCATTCTCCCTAGGCACACTGTGTATAGAAAGGGAGAGTATACATCAGGATTTGGGATAGGAGGAGGACGCCAGCAAAAAAATGTTTTGTAGCAATGGTTCTTGCCACCTGATTAAAAAACACCCTTTCTAAAAGCCAATTAAGCCTGGCTGATTATCAGAGGGAAGACTCTCAGGGTTAATCCTAGACCCCTAAGGAAGCAAAGCAATTAAAGTAGGAACTGGGAGAGTAGCCTCACAGGGGATGCTACATATATACATATACATACATATATATATATATGTGTGTGTGTGTGTATATGTGTGTGTGTGTGTGTGTAGATACATATGTGTGTGCATATATATATATAGGCAGAATGGCATGGTGGAATTTTGCATTTGGAATCCGGAAAACATAGGCTCACATTCTACCTCAGACAATTACTAGCTGTATAACCCCAGGCAGATCACTTAACCTTTATGAGCTTTGATTTCCTTCTTGGTAAAATGAAAACAAATAATAACATCTATCTTACAGTGTTGTTGAGGGGATCAAATGAAATAACGTATATATAGTAATTTGTAAATCTTAAAGTGCTAGATAAACATGAACAATTATTATTATTATTGTTACTATCCATTTTTCTTCCTATCTAGCCATTCAATAGGATACTAGGGCTTACATCTAGGATATACTGCCACTTTCCTTCTAATACCTGCCTCTCTCTACCTGGAACAATGAGTCCTCCAGTCCTGCACATCCAGACATGCTCCCTCCTGCACATTCCAAGGAGGCAAGGAAGGAGATGTTAATCCAGTCAACTGTGGGACCTGGCAGAGATGGCCAGATTTGAGGCTGAGTGAGCCTTTTATAACCAGCAGAAAGACTATTTCATTGCATCAAGCTACATACCAGGACCTAGCCAATTGAGGCTAAGTGGCTAGTGGATAAAGCACTAGACTTAGTCAGGAAGATTGGAGTTCAAATCCTGCCTCAGACCCTTACTAGCTATGTGACCCTGGGCAAGTCACTTTTTTTCTACCTCAATTTTCTAATAAATCAAGGTTTAGACTTGATAACCTCCAATGCCTCTTCTGCTTCTAAATCTATGATCCTATAATATCTTGCCATCTACCGTGGTATGGTATATGTACCACATTTTCTTCCCAATGTAGGTTTTGCATCTATTAGGAAATAATAATCAAGATAATATGACCATTGTTAATGAAAGACATAAAAATCTACTTCCCTATGGCTCCACTCAGTCCTAGACTATGAGTGCTTAACCTTCTTTGTGTAATGGACCCCTTTTATGGACCCCATCTCATAATAATATTTTAAATACATAAAGTAAAATACATAGGATTACAAAGGAAACCAATTATACTTAAATACAGTAATCAAAGTTGTTTTTTTTTAAATAAGTTTGTGGGCCCTAAGTTAAAAACCCCTGGTTCTAGATCATAATTTCCTTCAAATATATAGTCACTACCACCCTACATGTGCTATAACTCCTTTGAGGAGTATAAACTCTTTGGGGGCTGGGACTTCAGATAAGCACAATGCTTATCACAGAGTAAGAACTTAATACTTGTTGAGTGACTGATTATTACATCTACAACCAGACTAAGATACTTAAAACACTCCTTTGATCACATCATTCCTCGGTTCCAAATTCTATAGAAATGCAGCTATTCTTATGATTATTGTTCTTCAACAGCTCACCATCACCTACAGAATAGCAGACAAAATCATTCACTGGAGTACCTCTTCAAGTACCTCAGCACTCTTAGCATCTCATGCTCCCTAACGCAAATTCTCTATTACAGCTAAACAGGTTCATATGATCCCCAAATACATGTGCATTTCCAGGTCCATTTTTTAAAACTCATGCCATTTCCCTTTCTTGAAGATGAGCCTTCCTCCTGAATTTTTCCTTATCTGCATCCTAATTATACTTCTAGCCCTAAGTCAAAAGAACCATCTCCTCTATGAGCATCCCAGCCCATAATGAGTTCTCTTTTCTGAATTCCTATGGACCTTACATGCTGTATCTCTTCATGTAAATGTCCTGTCTCTCCAACTAGAATGTAAATTTGAGGGCAGGAAGTGTACTTTATACTCTTTTGATCCCCCCCCAGGAATCATATATGTTAAGCACTTTGCATGGTGCCTTACACTCAAATATTTGTTTGCTGATTAAATAATCCAGCACGCTGGCACTAACACCTTAAAGACAAGAACCAGGCTAAACAGAGCATGTGTCTTAGTACTTGGTTAGTCTCTGCCGTGTTAAGGACATCTGTGTTTTATCCTAAAGGTTTAACAAAGTTTACTTACGAGAGATATCCTGTAAGGAAGCTTATATTGGGCAGGAAAAAGTGATAAGGATGCATCAGCTAACAGCTCACATCAGGAAACATTTTTGAGAAGGAAAGGAACCCTTTCCCAAGTAATTTCTCACCAAAGGAAGTGAATTTGACCTTTGTCTTCTTATCACTTAAGATAAAAGAAAAAAAAAAGATCCACCAACTGCTTCCCTCTAGGATGTGTTCTCGACCAGTTTCCCAGCAAACAATTCAATGAAAATGCCACAGTTGGCCATTTTGCTGCCTCTTCCCCCATCCAAAAGCTAGAGAGAGCTAATCTTTTCATTAAATGACTCAGAAAGAATTCATGATCAAACAACTGAACTCCAAGTTAGCCCCACTCTCTCTAACTGAGACTGACACTCGGGAGATATAAGCAAGCACATTTTATTTGCTGTTAGATTAAATTAAAGTCAAAAAATTTCCCTAACCATTTGGGAAGTAAACTAGTGAAGGGAAAAGTAAAAACCTTTCATTATTCTATCTGTTAGTAGTCAAAGTAAAATGCAAATGTTTCGACCAACTGTTTGTGCTAATTATCTTCATGCTAAGAAACCACACCTTTAAATTGCTTTAATTTCAGAGCTTGTTTCTAGGTTCAGAGACAATTTGCTAGTTGATAAACAAGTTTGATAAACAGATTGAAAGCTAGTGCTACAAGCATTAGCTCTGTGTAAAGTGCCATGAGGAAGAGGGAAAAGGAGAAAATAAAGGCTATGGAACGCACAGTCCCTACATTTAATTTTCTAATCCATTCATCAAATGACTAGAGAAAAATACAAAGCACTATATGAGCAAGTATTAGGCTATGTGGCACAGACTACACATGCCAGTAGAATTAATTCAGAGCAGGAAAAAAACCAATGTAGATTGTTCAAAGATGACTTTATGAAAAAGATGTGAGAATTTGTTCTGGATAGAAAGTTTGCAGCAGGGAATATGTATATACATGCACAGAAATAAAACCAAAAAAAGCTTTATGTAGCTTCAGTTAATTAAAAAAAAGTTTGGGAACTTTTTTCCTAGTTATCAGAAACAACCAACAATGAAATCTTCTTTGAACTTATTAACTTCTGAAAAAGCTTCATTTAGCCTCAGTATAATGCATCAATAATCATTTATGAAGTTTCTATTATGTGCCAAACACTTTCGAGAGTTGAGGATACAAAGATACACACAGAGAAAGACAATACTGGGAAATATAACATGGAGTATACATTACTATTATAAATATATAAAATTTCCACCAAGGAAATATCAGTTCTAAAGACTAATCTGCAGAGTTGTTTTTTTTTTTCTTTTTATGTATCATAGCCAGCCAGGCAATGGATCTCCATATAAAATATCACAGCAGTTACTATCCTTGTTAAACTGGGTGTGAAGGAATGTGCTGCTTAGTAAATTCATTTTCAGGCTTCTCTTTATTCGCTGGTGAAGCTATTTGTATATACAGTCAAACTTAGAGGTTAGGTACAGAATATCCTAACTAGCATTGTGTTCCAGTGGCACCACATTCACTCTGCCTGTTAGTAAACAGATCTAAAAAGGGAAGCCACGTTCAGCACTAGGGCATCATCCACGAGCCCAAGCACACACAAACCCCCACATTTTTCTTTCTTTTATTCCACTTGTGCTTGAAAAGAAATTCAAAGCACTTATGAGAATGGAATTTACTGCTATCATATTCTCTGGTAACAGCTGTAAGTTGGTTGTACCAAATCCACAGCTTCTTCTGTTACATTCTGTGGCCACATCACACAGCTTTTGCTTGATATGTTTGAAAATGTATAGAACCAACTCTGCCTGACTCCCTTTGGGGTAAGTTTCATAAAGCTGGAGGAGGATATGTTTGGCAATTTCCTCTAGATATAATGCATCACTGTAATTACTTTCAAGACATCTCAGAGAGCTAAGCATTCAGTTTCCCTAGTCCAAAGCACTCAAGAACAGTTGACCATGAACAAGTCATTTCAGGAATGGACAGCTGACTTGAAGTCACAGTCTGCTTTCAACACAGATGGATTTTATTTTCTTTAAAAAAAAAAAAGTTTAACTGTGATGATGATCTTGCCTTCTGACAAAGGATCATAGGATTTTGAACTAGAAGGAACAGTAGGGACCATCCAACCCAATCCCCTCATCTTCAATTCTACTACAGTTAAAGAGAACTAACAAAGTCTAACAAAGTCAGATACAAAGAAAAGCAATGGAGTCAGTCACCCCCATAAAGCCCTCTTCAAGAGTCTAAACTAATGTGGAGAACAGATTTCGGGTGCAGACTGATTCCAAATTTTTTTTACCTGAAAATCTTCAATTTGTAGATTAAGTTAAGCTTCAACACACAAACTGTCTTGCTCCAGAGATACATATTGCTACAGTTTTAATTCCAAATTAAACACTTTTTATCTAGGACATCAACAGATTAAAAAAAATAGTAATTGCTATATTATCATTTTTTAAAGGCACCTGGCATGATATTTGTAAATCTGAATTGCAGTTGTAACCATTTTAACAAAGGAATATTTTATACACAAAATCACTCAGTATTAACAGTTTCTGATTTGATTTAGCTGATTTATAACTCTCCTGCCTAATGGAAGTGTCCTACTTAACAAGTATACTTGAAAACTCCCAAATTTGATATCCAGAGACTGCTACTACTGACATCCTGCATCAAAGTCCATGAACCAAGATGCTATGCTTTAATATCTTTACATATGATAAAGGCAACAAAGCAACTTGTGATTGTAAACAAAATGAGAAATAGCCACCAAGGTCCTATGAATCATGGAAAACTTATAGGGTGTGAAAACATATGCTGAACAATACCCTAATAGAAAATGATAATTATGTTCTAAAAGTGCCAGTGACTGTATATCCACTTCTTGGGATTCTATTCATCTTTTCTTTATGATGGCTAAATCCCAATATTGGTTAAGTAAAACCACAAAGATAACCCCTCTGGGAGAGAGTAACAGGGGTTAAGAGTATGTAAAATCTTCAAAGCTCTTCTAACAAATGACCAAAGTGAAACTCATTCCTGAACAAAATTAGCAAATGTTTCTGCAATAAAAACTGCAAACTTTAATGTGGACTGGTCCCTACAACAATAGGCAGTTGTTCCTCTGAGTGAATGGGACACAGTGTCAACTTACCACTACAGTCAGGAACTGGGCATTCCTGACACCCTTGTCCCCTGCCTACCTAAGATTGCTTATCTTTTCCAATTTTTGTGTTTTTTGGAACCCAACAGACAACAGATATGGATATTGCCTAAATCCTTGAACACAATCTTGACACCAAAGAGTCTTGTGTTTACCTTAGCTTCTTCCCACATCACTTTTCACCATCTCTGTAAGTTCATTTACATGTAAGTAAATTTCTACAGCAAATAAAAAACTATGTCTCTCTCCAAAAAAAAAGTTTTTCCCATTTCTATAGGTGCATATCAGGAATCATTGTGGGATGGGGGGGAGAGGGGAGGGGGGAGAGAGGGAGGGGGAGGGGGGAGAGGGAGAGAGAGGGAGGGAGAGAGAGAGAGAGATGGAAATTATCAAGTTCTGGGAGTCTTCACACTGTGGAAAAGGACTCAGACCTTTGGGGGAGCAGTTATGGTACAGTGAAAAAGAGCTAGATATTGAGTTAGAAGATAATAGATTTGAGTTCCAGCTAGCTCCGTGACCTCTGGCAAGGCACTTCCCTTCTCTGGGCCCCAAGTTCTCTAAAATGGCAAAAAAGATACTTGCCTTGACTACCTAACTGGGCTATCCTATTTTGAGGCTCGAATTTTAAAAAAATGTATATAAAGGGTTTTGTAAATTGTAAAGCACAATACAGAATGTTTGTATGTTGCTTTACACAGGAAGGTACATTTAAGAAGTTAACAAACATAGCTATGGTTATGTATCTTTATAGACACATATATCTATAACTAGATATAGCCTGTTATAGCTATATCCATATGTATATGTATTACATACATTTATACTGCCTATGTATCCCTATATATAGCCTATATATACGATAGACTATAGTTTAACATTATAGCTATAGTTAGCTATGTTTATTAACCTTCCTAAGAGATAACTGGGAATCCCTTCAATGGATTTTATGGGTCTTCCAACCAAGACAAGAGTAGAACTGACAAAGCTGCCACTCAGTCCTGGTGATGCTGCCGTCAAAAAGTATCGCTCTGACCGTGGTCTTCTATTTACAGAATACAACAGCAGACTTCCCCAGACCTATATGGCACACAGGGCAAGGGAGAAGAGGGGCTGTGCCTAGTTATTCGAAAAGCAAATCAGGCCATGGGGTCCTGTATCTCAGCTGGTTGAGGGGGCACGACCCTCACTGGCCCACCTCTCTGCGGGCACGACTGCCCCTTCTCCCCCTCAGCGCTGAAATCGACACCTCCCCGCCTTTCTTTTCCAGAAGACCCTGCCCCCTTTTCCTACTGCTCCCTTCTCCTACCGCACTCGGTGCCCCAGCCCTGCCCCTGAAAGCAAGTGTAACTCCCTCCCAACCCGCCCCTGCCCGCCCCCCGCTGTGCTCTCCCCCATGCCGGGTCCCCTCTCCATCCCCGCCCCTCCCCCCTTCCCCGGCGGGGCTCCTCACGCCCGCCTCGGGGTGGGAGGCTGAGGTGTCCACGAGGCGCCAACCGGGAGCGCGCGCCCGGCCCTTTCCTCCGCCCGGGATCGTCCTTCCCTCTCGGACCGTTGGTGCTTTTTGTTTTTTGTTTTTTTCCCGCCCCGTTATCCTCGTCCTCGAGCCTCCCCGGCCCGCTCTGCTCCCGTCCCGTCCCCCCGCCATCCTCCTTCCCCTCGGCCCTCACACTCCCTCCCGCCCCCCAGACCCGGCTATCCCTCCGCCTGGAACGCCGGGACTCACTCCGCACAAACAGCAGCAGGACGAGCAGGGACGGCCCAGGGCAGAGGCGGAGGGGCAGCCGCCGGCTCAGCGCCATGTCGAGGGCTACTAGCGGAGCGACCTCCCGAGCCGAGCCGAGCCGAGCCACGGCGTGAGGAGTCGCTTCTGCCCTGCGCCTGCGCTCACCCCGCCCCTAGAGGCGATCGACCCGCCCCCGACTACCACAGCGACTGCAGGACCCAGAAGCGCCGTCACCGGGGTAACCGGAGATGCTGGAGGCTGGTTACCATGGAATCGGGGATGCTCTCGTCCCCGGCATATGGGAAGCCTTTTCAATGGAATTGGAGGAGGGGAGTGGAGGGGAATGATCCACGTATAAGAGAGGGGCGTGCATGTGCGGTAACCATAGATACCGGATGAACCTCGATGCTTTAGATCAGGGAAGGAAAGAGACAAAATTAAAAAGCTCATGTATCCAGTTATGCAAATGTGTATAGGTTCAGGAATATAGACCCAGCTGAGATGAAAAGGTAATAAATTTCATTTTAAAGCACGAGCAAGGCAGAGAATGCCTAGGAGTATATATTATACAAAGTGCCTCAAGATCCTAATGGAGTTTTAAGCTATTAAAGTTTAAAACTTCACTAAGGCTTTTGGCACATCCTGTGTATTGCCCCATTTTGTCTGCAATGGGTGGGAAGTTAGACCAGGTGATTTAAAGTAATTTCTAACACTTAAGCTTTTTGAGAAAATGCCTCACAGAGAGGTCATTTCATCGTGTCAGGAGAGATGAGTGTAAATATATCTTCAAAAGATAGTGTATAAGAGAATTTCATTCTCCTATTTAAGACTTAGAAGCATTAAATTTCTGTAACACTACAAGCACAATGGTAGAATTTTAGAGTCAGTAGAATATAAGCTACATAAGGGCAGGAACTGCTTCATCTTTGTTTTTGTATCCCAGGTACTCAGCACATAGTAGACATTTAATACTTGTTGGAATGATTGCCATGACAGAACAAACGTAGTGTTGATCAAATTTTATATAACCAATAAAAAGTTTAATATGAACAATCTGACACTTGAAAATACAAAGATGTAAGTGAGAAGCACATGAGGCTAGGACATAAAAAGGCAAGTTCGAAAGGGATGTGAAGACAAGTAGACAGGATCAGGAGTGGGGGGTTAAAGAGAAAATAGAATGGAAGGTGAACCAGAAGGTACAAAGAGTACTGAAATCAATACCATAATACATTCATGAAATTACTTATCCTTTGGAAATCCCTGATGTTAAAAACAAATCCAACACTTCAACATTCTGTTAAATGGACAACATATATAGTAACTACAAAATTCTGAATAACTTTCCTCCAAACAACCCTCACTGGCCTATCTCTCTGCAGGCACAAAGGCCCCTCCTCCCCCTCAGCACTAAAATCGACACCTCTCCCCACCACTTTCTTTTCCAGAAGACACTGCCATATTAAATTAAAACCATAATATAAGCTCCACTTTAGAATCAGTAATATTTTTATTTTCATTATACTGAGGATTTGTTTAGTCTGAATTTGTCCTCTTTTCAGCTTGTCCTTCCAGACAAATGTGACATAGTTTCTGGGTAATTTAATGATTTTATTAATAAGGCCAGCAAGTTGGTAATAAAAGTATGGTCATTTGGCCATCTCTCTAAGACCCAAAGACCCCTAATGGCAGTGGGCTCACAGTTTATATGCCCTTCAAAGAGGAGGTATTCCTGCAGGGTGGTCATCAACTCAGATTGGTTAACACAATCAAAGGTGTGGGCTATATTAAAATGAAGGACTTGGGGTACATGACTAAGGTCACTCAAATCTTGATCAAAGAGACATCAATTTCCATATCACCTGTCCTGATAATGCAGAGAATCAACCTTTCCCTGGACCTGTTGTAGCAAGCACAATGAGCAGAAATACACCCATTAGTCTAAACTCAGAATTTCTTTTACTGTCTGGTTAGATCTTAGCCTGGGTAAATCCCTAAGAGAGCTTTCAAACACTGGTGGATTTCTGGATGAGGAAGTAGAAAAGAGTAAAAACTTTGGTCCCAACAGAATAATTAGTTATTAAATATTGTGAAACCAGGGCAGAAACCTGGTTGAACTAGTGAGGGCTACTGGAACTCCCTTCCTACCCTCTGGGGAAGAGTAAGCCTCTGCTCCTTCAAACCTTATCTTCACTGTCAGTACTTTAAAGTCAAAACCCAAACTGCCTCAACAAGTCTGTTCACATCCTGGATCCACTCACCACAATAGTACTATGAGGACTTTCCATCTTGACCCTCCTTTTTGTCTCATGTACCCTGGGGCATCTCATGACTTCTGTGAAATAACCCTTTCTCAGGGAAAATCAAACACAGGGAAAGGTGGCAGTACCTGATTGGGCCATGACATGGCCATTCTCACCCAGCTTTGCAGGGCTGATTTTTGTTTGTTTGTTTGTTGGCTTTATCATCTGTGCAGCCTAACCCCAAAGCAATCTCAGTTCTGACTGCAGCTCCACGGGCAGGCTGCCAGCTTGAGAGAAATAAAATACACATACAAACTAATTCTTTTCTCTTTCTTAGACCAAACACTGGGGTTGACAGTATAAGAAAGAAATATTAATTTCTCATCGAAAGTAATCTTTCAAAGGCATAGACAGAAACTTCAGTCTCTCCTTATTTCCTCTTATTACTTCTAGGATAAAATATAAACTCTGTGGCCCTGCATCTGAGGCCTTCCGTGCTGTCTATGATCTATTTTTCCAGCCATATTTCACATTTTTCTCCTTTGTGCACTCTAGGTGCCAGTCAAATCAAACTACTAACCTCCCTTTCAAACTCAACATGCCATCTCCAGCCTCTATGTTTTCATACAGGCAATCCTCCATGCCCTGGATTTATTGGTGACCCACGTGTGTGTGTGAGCGTTCTCTCCCACCCCAAATATTGCTAGAAAACTTAGCCTAATTTTTCCTTTGTCCTCTTCACCCCTCCTTACCCTTGTATAATATTTAGTTGTTCATATGTCATGCCCCTCTAGTAGAATATAAGCTCCCTGATATCATCTGAAGCCAGAGACTATTTTATTTTTTGTCTATATTCCCTCCTTCTACTGCTCTATCCCTCTCCACCTCCTCAGATCTAACATAGTCCCTTATATGTGTTAAGGCACTGAGCCTCAATTTGATAGTTTGTTAAACTTGGAGTCTTAGGCTCATGGATCTAAGGATGAATCTATGACCATCTGTCTCGACTCCCTCATTTTAGAATTGAGGAAACTAAGACCCAGGAAGGTTAAGTGGTTTGCCTAAAGTCATATGGAGAGATCCTCTACTCCAGAGACAGGCCTCTTTCCATTGTACTTCATTTGGTTCAGATCTCTGAGGGAAAATGGCCAAGTCATTATTAACTTTTAAATTATTCTTATATTAAGCATTTGATTATTTAATTTAATTGCAAGTTAGCACACTTGGAAATTTCACTATGTAGAATCCCATCAATAAAATATTATATAATTATCATTTGAAAGGTTCTATCAGGAGTGACTTTTAAAATAAAACTTTTCAATTGGATGGACCACCAAATACTTTACAAGTTTCAAATGATCAGGATGACAGATATATATTAGCCTTACACAAAATTTAAATATATATGTATATATACGTATACATATACATACACACACACATATATATACATATATATATATATATATGTATATATATTTATGTATTCAACTGGAAGGATTCTGTCTGACCTATCCATTTGTATCAGATTCCCCTACACTTTGGGTTAGGCAATAAACATACAACATGTAATTCAAACCTCAGAAAGCACCATACTAAGGAAAGAAAAAAACCATCAAGATATGGGTCACTGAGACAAAGGGCACGTTAATATAGGTACTAGACCAGGAGTGAGGCCTGTGGCCTCAAGGCCACATATGGCGTTCTAGGTCCTTGGGTGTGTCCTTTTGAGTGAGTCCAAGTTTTGAAGGACAGTTTTTTTATTAAGGGGGTTTGTTCTGTGATTTGTTCTGTTTGGATTCAAAGGGCCACACTTGAGGACCTAGAGGGCCATATGTGGCCTTGAGGCCTCAGGTTCCTCACCTCTGTACTTGACCCTAATAAAGATATGAGACCCATCATTACTGTGAAGCAATTTCTAAATAAACCCAAAACATATAAACTCTTTAGCAGAAAATATTAAGATTAATAATGGGTGGGTAATTTATTGACAAGAGAAACAGAGTAACAAGAAAGAAGGTTTACTATTACTGAAAAAATGCAACCTATACAAAAATTGTAATAACTAGAGACAGGAAGGTCTTACAGACGTGAAAATATTCATAGCAACAGTTTTTTGTGATAAAAGACTGGAAACAAAGTAAATGTCCATTAATTGGGGAATGGTTAAACAAATTGTGGCACCTGAATGTATTATTATGCTACTATTACTAGAAATAATAAATATAAAGAAATCAGAGAAGCATAAGACATGAGCTAGAGTAAAATAAACAGAATCAGGAAAAATAATGTAATTTTACCTAGCATTTGTACGATGATTTTAGGTTTGCAAAGTACTCCACAAGTATCTCATCTTATTCTCATAACCCTTAGAAGTAAGTGCTATTATTATCTGTATTTTACAGAGGAAGAAACTGAAACAGACAGAGGTTAAGTGACTCACTGAGGGTCACACAGCTGGTAAGACTTTCAGGTGGAATTTTAAAGTAGGTCTTCCTGACTCCAGGTCTAGCATTCTATCTGCTTCACCATCTTCTATCTGCTGCACCACCTAGCTGTTCCTGCACATGCTGTTACCACAACAGTGTAAATATTAAGTACAGAAAAATGAAACTCAACACTGTATAGTTAATGGCCAAACTTAACCCTGTAAGAAAGCTTAGAAAATGCACTGTACTCCCTGTTGGAGAGGTGGGGGACTACATGTTTGTAGTGTTACCTTTACTGTCAATGTTGAGGTGTTGGTTGATTCTGCTGAACTGTGTTTTTCCTTTTTTTAAAACTTTGCTGTAAGGGATGGTTTTCTTGTTTGAAGAGGATGAAAATATATTTGTAAATAAAGATGATGTAAAAAAAGACATAATTTTTTTTAAAAAAGTTTTAATCATGACCCAGAAGGAGATCTTGGACTATCTCTATACAATGTTATACTTTTTTTTTAAACTGAATCTGTAATTTCATTGAAGGAGGGAAATCTTAGTAAAGACACTCCCTCTGAAGGATCTGAAATACAGATCACCAACTATTCTCCAAGTTATAGTTAGGGAGATTTCTGGAGCACTAAGAAGTTAAATGACTTGCCCAGGGTATATAACCAATATATGTCAGAGGCAGAACTCTAACCCAAGTCCTCCTGATTCAAGGTTAGCCCTTTATCCACTGTGCTATGCTGCCTTTCATCATGAGCCTTAGCAGGCAGAAAAGGACCTGGACAGTGAAATAAATTCTTTTTTATATTGATCCTGATCTGGGGTCTGCTATCAATCCATATTAAGCCAATGTTGTTGAGCTGATAGCTACAATACCTTGCTGTTATAGTCTGATCAACCTTAAAGAAACATTGAAAACTGGACAATTTCCAGCACTCACTCCAGGTAATTGTGTAGGGTTTTAGGAAATGGAAGAGATCTTTAATCATGATATCACATAGGAGTGATTTGTAGCTGAGTCTGTGAATAAAAGAAGGACCTTTCCAGGGTCTTTCTACTGTGACATGGCCACAAATATGGGATTAAATGAGGTTTCCAAAGGTCCTGAAAGCACTTGTTTTACTATTTGTGCCTGGACAATTAAGGAATTGTGAAAATTGCATAAGGAGTTGGTGCAGGACAAATATTCAGAGTTGCTACAAAAGGGAGATTATGATGTGGATAGATTACCTTTCCATATTACTAGGTTCAGAAAATGAGTCTATTGGTATAAAAAACATTCTGAATAACAACTCATCTAAAGTTTACAAAGAACTTTACATATATTATCTTATTTGAGCCTCCCAACACCTATGAACTAGATGCTACAGATAATAATATTTCCACCCTACAGATGAGAAAATTAAGGCTCCTTCTCTACTGCTTACAAATATGCCCATGTCTCCCCCATCTTCAAAAAACCTTCATTTGATATTTCCATCCCCACTACCATCTGATATCTCTTTTGCCCTTTGTGGCTAAATTCCTGGAAAAGGCCATCTGTAGTAGATATCTCCACTTTCTCTCCTCTCGCTTTCTGTTGCCAAGGAGTGTTGGTTTCACCTTTGCAACATTTCTCAAATACACTCCCTTATTTCTTCTGACATCGCCATCTCTCTGGTACAGGCCTTCATCACCTCATGCCTGGAGCATTACAATAGCTTGCTGGTGGGTCTGACTGCCTCAAGTCTCTCCCCAATCCAATCCATCCTCCACTGAGCCACTAAAGTGATTTTGTAAAGCACAGGTCTGACCACATTACATACTCAAACTCCAGTGGTTTGCTGTTGCCTCCAGAAGCAAATACAAAGTCCCCTATTTGGCATTCAAAGCCCTTCACAACCTAGACCCCTCCTACCTTTCCAGTCTTCTTACACCCTACTACCTAACAAGTACTCTTCAATTCAGTGACACTGACTTCCTGGCTGTTCCACAAACAAGTCACTCCATCTCTTGACTTTGGACATTTTCTCTGACTGTCCTCCATGCCTATAATATTCTCCCTCCTTATCTCCACTTACTGATCTCCCTGGCTTCTTTTCAATCCCAACTAATATCCCATCTTTTACAAGAAGCCCTCCCCAATCCCTCTTAATTCCCAGTGCCTTCTCTCTGTTAACTATTCCCTATTTATCCCATATATAGCTTGCTTTGTATATATTTGTTTACATGTTGTCTCTCCTATTAGATTATATGCTTCATGAGGCAAGACTGTCTTTTGCCTTTTGTGTATCCCCAGTGCTTATCATAGTGCCTGGCACATAGTAGGAGTTTAGTATTTATTGACTAACTGACAAAGGTTAAATGATTTGCTCTTGGACACACAGCCAGTATCTATCAGAAATTGGATTTGTACCCTTGTCTTCCTGACTCCAGGACCAGGGCTCTATCCACAACACTATTCTTCTTCTATATGATACCACAAGCCTGAGTTACAAGGTTCCCTGGTCCCTCTCTCCCATCAAGCAGATTCCCATGAAAGCTAAAAAATTGGGGAGTAAGAGTTGAAGGAAATCTTAGAGATCATCTTACTTAACCCCTTCATCTTTACCAAAAAAGAAACAAGCTAGAAGATGTTAAATAATCTGCAAAGCCAGGAATCAAGCCTGGGTCCCCTTGACTCCTCTGATTGAACAGGTCTAGTGCTCTTTCTACTGCTACATGCTCTCAGATGGGGTAATAGAAAGGAGGAACAAATTCATTTTTAGGTTCATCAAACAATTTCCTTTCCACCTATTCTGATTTCTCCTAGGTTCTGGGCCTTATAGACTATCTATTATTTTCTTGGTTGAAATAAACAACTTTAGCCAGGAAAAGAAATGTGAGACAGTGACCATGAGCAGAGTGCTTAGAAACTGCTTTCTTTTCTCTCCAGCTAGATTTCCAGCATTTAAATTAGTAAAATACTCCTGCCTGTCACACTTTCATTCTTGCTAGGGAACCATTTGAAATGAAAAAACAGGATGACCAAAAGGAGTCACAATGAATATTAGACCAAGGTCAGAGGTCCCCAAGAGGGTGGTTGGCAGGGTGCTCCTCTGTTACAACAGTGATTTTCAGGCATTAAATGCAGACAGCATTTCATTATCAGTACTTGAGACAAGTCCCTGGAATAGAAGCCTGAGTTAACAATGCACCTGGACAAGATGGAGACACATTCAGCTGTGTCGTGTTCAGCATCTTCTTATGATTTCATTGTTCTCTAGAGTGCTTCTAGCCCTGATCAGAACATAATCAGTGCTCATTGAAGCCAGAAGTGAATCTCTGTATGTGTATGATGAATGGGGGTGGGATGAAGGGGAAGCGGTTTGGTCCTCTATCACTAAAGCATCTATACAAGTTTATGCCAAATGCATGGCTCCCTAAAGATCCAGACAGACATGTTCCTTAAAGGAGCATGGAGAACAAAGTATGCTTGATTCTGTACTTAAATGGAAGGATTTGCAGTGCTTTTTAATGCACAGAAAAAAAATCACTAGGCTAGTTGGAAGATGAGGAAGCCAACTATTTTTCCCCCAGCGATTCTTACCTTTAGATACACTAAAGGTGACAGTGACCTTTCCACTTGCGACACAAAAGACTGCTTTGATGTGGAAAATTTGATAGAGTATTTTACAGAACTTTGACAAGCCCAATATGTGGATTCTAACAGGCAGATAGACCAGAATAAAATCACCCTTATGATGAGGGGCATGGGAGGTCTTTCATCTGACTGATTTTTTGACATCGGTGTGACTATGTACCTGTAAATAATATCACTATGGCTTCTAATAATTCATCAAGCTTGAAATGATCTTCTGAAATCAATAACATGAGAAATTTAATCAATCAACTAGGCTATATTAAGCACTTACTACGTGCCCAGCACTGGGGATACAGTTACAAAGAACGAAACAATCTTTACTCCCAAGGAACTTATGTTCTAATGGAGGAGAAAACAAGTACAAATGAAAACATATGCAAGTATAAATATAAAGTAAGTGCATACAAATATATACAAAGTAGATCAGTACAAAGTAATTTAGTAGGAAGAGTACTAGGAACTGGAATCAGGAAAGACCATGTGGAAAAGGTGCTTGCACAGCTGCTCAAAGGAAGAGGGGGATTCTATGAGACAGAGGTAAGGAGGAAGTGTTTTGTTTTGGGTTGGGTTTTTTTTTTCCTTTCTTTTTATCCCTAGCTATTAGCATGGTGTTGAGTACATAGTAGGCATTCAATACATATTCCTTGACTCCAATACATGTGGGACTGCTGCAAAGACTTAAGGGGACAGAGAACTCTGAGTGGATAAAAAAAAAACCAGTTTAGCTGGTTCAAAAAGGGAGGGAGGGGAAATAATGTCCAGTGAAGCTGGAAAGATATATTGGGGCCAGGTTGTTTAGGACTGTTTTCTTTTAAAGCAATAGGTTTTTTATTGATATGTTTTGTTTTTCACATTGTCTAGATTTCCTCCTATATCCTTTCCCTCCCCTTTCCTCCCAGAGAGCCATCCCTTATGTGAGAAATGAATATTTTTCTCCTGTATTCAATAACTAATTATTGTATTAGGACCAAGGTTTTTCCCCTTTTCTGCTTCCTCTTCCAGGAACCAACAATGTAGGAAATCTCTCTTAAAGATTTACCCAGGCCAAGATCTAATCAGATAGTGAAAGAAATTCTAAGTTTGGCCTAATTGGTATATTCCTGCTCTTTGTGTTTGTTTTGACTTGTCTGGGAAAATGTTGATTCACACTGTTGTCAAGGAAATTGATGTCTCTTTGATCAAGATTTGGGTGACCTAAGTCACGTACCCCAAGACCCTCATTTTAATATGGCCCACCTCCCATTTTGTAAACCAATCAGAGTTTATTGGCACCCCTTAGGAACACCTACTCTTTGAAGGGCATATCAGCTGTGATCCCACCACCATTAGGGATGTTCAGTCTAACAAAGAAAGTCAAATGACCATCCTTTCATTAATAACCTGCTGTCCTTATTAATAAAATTATTAAATTACCCAGAAACTGTCTTTCAAACCTTTTTAATTGCCACAGTTATAACAAAAAAAAACTTAAAGAGAAATTTTTTAGCAAAACCAATCAACAAAAAAAAAACTTAAAGAGAAATTTTTTAGCAAAACCAATCAATGTTACAAACCTGTGATTCCCCCTTCCCCTATAACCAATGCAAAGGATCAAGGGGAAGTGTGTTCTTATAGCTCTTCTGATAAGTTCAGGCAGACATTTCTTCAGTCACAGTGGAGACTAGGACCAAAAATCAAGCAGAGTATCTCCAGCCTAAGATGAAGTCTGACTTTTGAACTCCCTTCCTCTTGATCTGATGATTCCTCTTGATTAAGATCTATGTCCTGGCCTCAAGCCTCCATCTGATTTAGAATTACAAAGTCCTAGTAACTGCTGCTTGATTTCCTTATCATAGAATCAAAGGAATTGAACTGCATCTTCCACTCTTCCTAAATTGTCATCCCATTATTTTATGGCAACTCTGCTAAAGAAATCCCAAAGACATACATTGGTATTGAGCCATTCCTTTTTTTTTCCTGGCCCAGAAAATCCTTTGGGTCTAAACATGCAAATAAACTCGAGCAAGCACAAAGGATAAGCTAAAAGCAGATTCCAAGCAAGCACAAGGTTATTGTCTAGCCATGACCCATATTCTTGCCTTTATTATGTATATGTGTCTGGCAACAAGCCTTCTAGTCTGTGAACAGCCTTATATATAGAAGCATTGATGGTGAGATATCAAGGGAAACTGGGATATAATAATAGAAATGTAGACAGAAGCAGAACAAGAGCTCCCAAATGGGATCCTTTAGGTGAACAAATTTGGGGTCTATTAATATCTCTCTCTGTATATATATATATACATATATATATATATACACACACACACACATATATATGTATACACACATATGTATATGTATATATGTATGTCTCTCTCTCTGTATATATGTGTATATATATATGTTTATGTGTATGTGTGTGTATTTAATTCTTTTAAGGCTATCAACTGGTTCCTTCCCTATTTAAATATGCCCAAGTCTCTGCCATTCTCCAAAAAAAAAAAAAGCAGCCTTCACTAGACCTTACTGATGCAGTTGGAATCTGAGCCCCAGAAAGGAAAAACCCTGGACTTTCCCACATGGCCAAATCTCTGGAGTTCCCCTGAGGCTACAGTCCCATCAACTGGTGCCGTCCTATGGCCCCAGGCCACTTCCCACCCTTGGTCCCACCTAGGCTCCATTTCTCACCCTTGGGAATTCTATTACCTCATGGACTACTTGGCCACTCTCCCATGGTATATAAGGTCCATCTTGTCTCCATTAAGATGCTCAGATTTTACAATCTAGCCAATAGCCCATAGATGCTCAGATTCCTTAAGAGTCTAGCTAATATGGTGAATCTTCAATAAACTTTGTTTTTGGCTACAGGAAGGCTTGGGTCGAATTCTTTTGGGCAGGACCCGGGTATCGTGATTTTGGGGTGTCAGGACCTCTAACCCCTAGACCACATCATTACTATCCTATAATGTTCCTCCCTTTCTCAGTCAAACTCCTGGAAAAAGCTGTCTACACTAGCTCTCTCATTTTCTCTTTATTCTTTTACAGCTTGCAATCTGGGCATGCAACTGAAACTGCTCTCTCCAGTTACCAATGATTTTTTCATTGCCAAATCTGATGATCTTTTCTCAGTCCTAATACTTCTTGTCCTATCTGTTGCATTTGGCATCACTGACCATCCTCTCCTCCTGGGTACTCTCACTTCTCTGGGTTTTCCTTGTGTGTATGTTTATGGATGTATGTGTGTATGTGTGTATGTTTTCTTATCTCTTGGTTAACCAACCTTTTTGAGACTTTTGAGTCTCTTTTGCCGTACTCAGTGAACTCCAGGCTTCCTATTGCCTCCAGGAACACACACAAAATGCCCTCCTCCTGCCTTTCCAGTCTTTTTGCACCTTATTACCCAACACATACTTTTCATTCAAGTGACACTGGGTTCCTGGCAGTTCCTTGAAGAAGACACTCTATCTCCAGGCTCTGGGCATTCTTTCTGGTTGTCTCCTTTGCCTGGAATGCTTCTCTCCTCCACTCTCTGGCTTCTTTTAAGTCCCAGCTAAAATCCCACCTTCTGCAAAGGAAGCCTTCCCCAACTCCTCTTTTTTCAGGGTCTTCACTCTGTTAATTAGTCCCTATTTATCTTTTATGTAACTTAATTTTTATTTATTTGTTTGCATGCTGTTTCTCCCATTAGATTATAAGATCCTTGAGGGCATGGGCTATCTTTTGCTTCTTTTTTTTAATCCCCAGAGCTTAGTGTTAGAATTAGATGGCTTAAGTTTCCACAGGTGGAATAGTGCAGAGAGTTATAAAAACAAGTCAAGGAAGCAGTTACACTGCAGGTGGGCCTGGGCTTAGCCCTAAGCTGATGGTTCCAAGAAGACCCCAAAATCAAGATAAGAGCGTGTTTAGTAAACCTCAGGCATAGTAACTTCTCTGCCCAGGGTGGGGGTGGGAGGCAATAGCACAATTGTCAGCACAATAGGGTAGGAACAGGGGGCATTCCAGAGCAAATGTACCCTAGAAGGAACAGACCAATCCAGGCCTGGGAGGTTTCCCGCCAAATTTAACTGCATAAAAGCACACTTGCCCTTGCACTCAGAGCCCAACCCTCCTGAAGAGGAGTGGAGCCTGCTTCTAGCCAGAAACATCTAAATCCTCTGGACTTCCCCTGTAATAAACTTTCTTGATACTAAATTTTTGGTGTCAAGCATATTTCTAACATTAGCAAGGTGCCTGGCACTTAGTAGGTGCTTAAAAATGTTTATTGATTGATTATCATCCATATCATAGCCCCTAACTTTGAGTGTTGCCAGGGGTGTGCTGGTAAATATTTAACTACTGTCTTTCAAACAACAACAACAACAGAACCTTGCTGAAAAGTTTGCACCATACACTTTTGTTTAATCTTCAATATTAACATTTTCTGATATCTAGGCAATCAACAAAACAACAAATCAAGCCCTGAGTTGTGACATTTACCCATTTCAGAGGTATAAATGCTCACACTGAAAATTTAACAATGGCCCTAGTTTGAGCTGGCTCTAGCACATCCCTGAATGTTTCTGCATGTTTGTCCAAGGCCTTTTCTTGCTCTACACTCTCTCAGTTGGTAACCTTATCGCTTCATTAGTAGGCTGGTAGACAGGAGCTGAGATGGCACATAGAAGCCCTGAAGATTTGCATCCCAGAAGCTGGTAGAAAGGAGCTAGGGGACCATGAGATTAGTGGAGCACAGGGACTCAGCAGGGATAGAGACCATGTGCCATGTCCCTATGCCTAGCAGAGACTACTACATTCTTGGTAGAGACTATATGGCACAAAAAAACCAGGGAGAACAGGCCTAGCTGGAGCAGTGCAATGACATCAGCAGCCTTCTAATATTAGAGATGTGAACTGCTCCTTTATATATATGCCCTGGCCATTGAGGTTCCCTATGTGTGCCCCTCCAAGTGTTCCCCTTAGCCACGGCTATGAATATACTTCTCCAGGAGTGCTGAATGAGCACATCCACTCTTTCCACTGAAGTGAAATGTGTTGGGGATTGGGGGAGGGAGTGTTTTATTGCTACTTCTCTTACTTTATTATCTTTGCTTTAATTAATTTTGCCCTCTGATTAGTAAAAGTAAACACATGGGTTAGGTATGATGGAGAGGAGCTTGTGAGCTATGTTTTTTGAGCAGATGTGAACCCACAGAGGACCATGTATTTAGGGCAACTTTTTGGGAAGAAACACACATATGATGGGAATGCCCTGGCTACTTTACTGTCTTTACAATATTTCCGCCCACCAGTCCCTGTTCCCTTACTTTCAAAAAGAAAACAATTACTCCAAGCCTTATTCTGGAAAGTAACTATCCAAGGAGAAATTGTTTGGTTGCCTCAGAGTGAAGAGACAGAACCTCCTTCCTTTCCAATAAGGAGCGCTGCCAGTTTTCTGAGAGGAAATGGAATCCCACTGGGGTTTGTTTTATTTTTGTCTTTCTCTTACATTGTAATGCTTCAGACATAGTTTGAATATTGCTGGAGGCCATATTAACTCCAGCATTCTTTTAGTAATTTCCTAGGGAAAATGCCTCAGTTGGAATGACCATATCTTCTTAGTGAGCCTTCAGAGTTTTATCAACAGGCTCTAACCCTATGTTTTTGTTTGTAAGTCTGTGTTATCACATTAAGAAAACCAGGGCAGCTGAGCTATGGAGGCTGCAAGTAGCAGCTTTGGGCAATAGCCGAGAGAACTCCAAAATCCTCTCTCTCCTCTGAGGCTGCCTGCAGGCAACATACAAAAGTTGGGAGTGCCAATTGGTGTTTGAATATTGACTGCGGTCAGGTTAAGGTATCAGTGCTGAATTGGCTTCTTGAAAGGTAGGTGAAAGTGAGACAGGACAGTTGTCGGGGATCAGGGAGGTCCTAGGAGGCTTTCCTCGTGTGCCTCTGAGTTGTGTTTTGCTTTATGAAATCCTAGCAGATGTCTTGTGGGCCAGGGCATGCTTCAAGTGTAGGTCTTGGGGCACAGATAACATGGAAAGTTTGGAGCAATGATGTTATAAGGTCATTTGGATTCAGGGTTATTAAAAACACCTTCAAGTCTTTTCTTATTCTTTTGAATGTGCCAGTGCCAGAGGTCACAGCATCCTGTCAGATGTCATAGTCAACACAACACCATACCTATAACCCTATAGCAAGGGCTCTTAACCTGGGGTCTATGAACCTTTTTGTTTTTAACATTTTGATAGCTATTTCAATATAATTAGTTTCCTTTGTAATCCCACACATTTTATGCATTTAAAAACATTATTCTAAGAAGGGTCCCATAGGGTTCACCAGACTGCCGAAAAAATCTATTACACAAAAAAGTTAAGAACCTTTGCCCTAGAGGGCTGATGGGGACGATATATGGTATGATAAGCAACTATAGGAACTTCAGGATGTGGTGACAATGTGTGTTTCATTAGAATTCCCAATTCTCTCCAGCTCCTCCAAAAATGGCAGCACTACTTGGGCTTGCCTTTGTTTCCCCGGGGATAGTAGGAACAGACACTGATTGGCCTTCTTAGTTTAATGGGAGACGGTTTTTAAGACATACCTTTGTGACATACCAAATTAAGATGGCATTATGTTTTTGCCTAATTGGAGGATAGGGATTGAGTGCTGTCTTAGTTCCTCTATTGGAGAAGAAATCCTTTTCCTTCCTTTTAGTGAAAGTCTACCAGTATTTTTAAATCTGAATTCCTGGTAAACTTTGGTTCACTTCACATGAAACAGGATGTCATTAAATCAATGTCAAGGATTAGGCACGGAAAAGAACTCATTTCTTGCATCCATAAATAAATTCTATCAACTAAAAGTTCTGGAAGGAGCTGTAAAAAAAGGGGTTAAGTGAAAAACCCTAGAATTAGATAGCAGGGTACTCCTCTTTCTCTTCAGATAACTGGGCAGGCAGGACCAAAATGCTTCCCTAGTTGAAAAGCTACCTGAAGACAAGATGAGAGGGTGAGTTTAAGGGAGGATGGTAACAGATAGGATGAAGAACCCAGAGTTCATGCTGCTGCAAAACACTTATTGGTAGCAGTTTTAAGGGCTGAAGATTCTAGGCTTTCTGCGGGCTGTGTTTCCAGTGTTAGAGTGTTGGTGGACCCAGGAGGAGAAAGATAAGAAGGTAATCAGTGGGCCTTATATAAGCAGAATATTGGGTGAGATCTCAGTTCTCTTGGGTTTTTGCTGTACTAGGTTCATTAAAGACCTTTTTTTTTTAAATGAAATGGTTGTGACCTCAACCTGATGGAATAGGCAGAGTTATCTTGGCTTCATTGCCTATATTGGGGCAAAGTACCTACCCCAGACAGAGCTTACAGAAATGGGTCTGATGGCCTTCTATTCTTAAGACTCTATCATAGCAACAGAGACCCAATTTCAAGTTCATCTAGGGCAAAGGTTCTTAAATTTTTTTGAATCATGGACCTCTTGGGAAATTGATGAAGCCTATAGACTCCTCAGAATAGTGTTTTTAAATGCATAAAATATAATACTTGGGATTATAAAGGAAACCAATTATATTGAAATACAGTTATTGGAACATTAAAAATAAAGTTCTTGTATCCTTTGGTAAGAACCCTTGATGTAGAGAGAGGGGCCACAAGGTGCTGAGACCTAAGGTAAGAATAAGTTGAGAGAGCTGACCATAAGGAGGTAGCTATGTATCAAAGCAGATGGAGCACTGGGCCTGGAATCAGGATAGACCTGAGTTTGAATCTAGCCTTAGATACAAACTAGCAATATTCTAGTAAGTGTCTTACAAATAATACCTCTTTTTATCCTCACAATTCTGTGAAGTAGGTGCTATTATGATCCCCGTTTTATAGCTGGAGAAACTGAGGCAAAGAGAGGTTAAATGACTTCCTCAGGGTCACACAGCTAGGAAGTATCTGAGGTCAGATTTTAATTCAGGTCTTCCTGACTTGAAGATAAAATCCTAGTGGATAACACCTTTTAAATTCAGACCTCTGCCTGGAATGGATAGACCAAATAAAGAGAAGGAGATGGTATAGGAGCCAGCAATTTATTTCTCTTGGCAGGACCCTGAAGCTTTAAAGAGAAAAGAAGATATAATTGGAGAGGCCCTTCGCACAACTCAGCATTTTTAGAAAAGAGCAGGGAGGATGATATGCAGGAGGAAAGTCCAGAAAGTGCTTCCTTGTCTAGTACTGAGATAGGCCATTACACAGAGCTGACAACCCAGAATCAGGCCTCTGACCAGCACGTGTAGCAAGCAATGACTACATTTTGCAGGCATTAATCAGTTTGTTGCCTCTAGGTGTATGAAATGTCAGGGTCCTCATGACTCCCCTTCCCGGAGAGGAAAGGAAATCGAACAAGGCTAAAAAAAAGGGGGATGTGCTAACACCTAAGGAAACCAGGGCACCTGAGTTGCACCAGGCAGTAAGTTACCAGGGTGGGCAATATCCCTGATGATTTCACCTGCTACTCTCCCCCTTGGAAGATGCCTGTGCATAGCAAATAAAAGCAGGGAGAGTTAGAACCTCTGTGTTGGTGTTAGAGGTTGGACCATTCTGGTTACAGAGCTGACTTGTGGGGGGTGGCGCACGGGGAGAGAGGTGTTAGAGGGGAGAGGGCCAGAGAGTTAAGTGTGGCCTCAGCATGGCAGATCAGTATTTTTCTAGGGATCTGATATTCCTAAGTTAATGGCCTATGTTCCCCTGTGTTGTATGTTTCTGGAGGAGTCTTGTGTGTCAGGCCATGCTGTGAGCTGACCAAGGCCTTAGGTATGAAGAACACCAAAAGGTTTGGGCATTCATGGATTTGTGTCCCGTCCATGTGAATCAGGGCCAGCTGCTTCTTTCACAACACCTTAACCTTTCCCTTTTCTCTCAAGCATGCCTATGTCAGAGGTAACAGGATCCTGATAGCCCCAGGACCACTAGGAAGAGTAAGCCACCTATGTCTATGGGTGTGAATTGAACTCTTCTGTTGTGGTAGAACTCAATTATTACCACATAGACCCCTTTTGTTCACCACACCCACTTAAAAAGATTGTGAAAGTATAACTATGATGGAAACACTGAGTCTCAGAGAGGTTAAAAAGTCTCTGTGGGTTACACAGTCAGTAAGTATCATAAGTAGAATTTCTTTTCCAGGGCTGTAGGATCCAAGAAAAGGGAATCTCAAATTCCTAGGGGAGCAGTTCAGGGTTTATATGTACAAGCAGTGTGGTATAGTGGAAGGAAAGCTAGCCCAGAGTCTGAGAACCTGGGTTCATATCCTATGTTTGATGTTTACTTTCTGTGTGACTGGCGGCAATTCATTAAATTTCCTTGGACCTCATTTTCTTTGCTTGTAAAATGAAGGAGTTGAACAAGGTGCCCCTTGAGGTCCTTTCTAGTTTTAAATCTATGACCATGAGTTCTGACAGGATCTTTGCTCAGTCTTTTATATAAAAAGCCTTGGAGAGCAGAGTTTGGCTGTATGCCTTCTACAAACTCCAGAGAGAGTATGCTTTGTATAGTATCTCTAGTAAACAAAGGACAAACATTTTCCAGCCACTCCTAAGCATGACACTCAAAGTAAAATGAAAATATCAACTTTTTTTTTCCCTCTTCACTTGACCTGATATAAATCTTTACTCAAGAGGGAAGGAGGTGAGAAACAATTTTCCCAGAAGCTACTTTGGAGCTGGGAATATTGAGGTATCACAAGGACAAGTATCTTCCCTAGGCTGTGATGAAGAAAGCTCCAAAACTCTGACACTATTACTGTTCAGTAAGAATCCTACACCAGACATCCCAGCCTGTCTCCTCACTTTCTCTCATCAGGGGTCCAGGGCTTTTAGGTGTTCCCAATTTCGGATGAATATTGTATGTTCAACACCATGATGCTGGAGCTCTACTTCTCCAGGATTGTCTGCACTGTGGGGGCATGTATGTGTGCGTGTTTGGTGCCTTGTATGGTTTTGTTTACAGATTGGGGCTATTTTTATCCCAGTCCTCCAATTAGAGACGATTTTCCCTTCACAGAAAATGCACAAGCAATTTTTTCTGTATTAGTGTTCTGGGGCAAAGCCATACCCCACTGCATCTCCTTCCTACCACTCCTTCCAGGGACTCCCTTTGACACACAGCGCCCCATCTGGAGGCATTCCCCAATTTAGGCCCCTGAGCTAGGGGAAACTCCTCAATGAGGTATTTGCCACATGGTCTGAGGGTTAACCTGCACTCCTTGCATTTTTCCAACAATGGGGAATGAGGTCTCTGCAAACATTGCCTGAGGGCTGGGAATCCTGGGGAATTGACCAGCCTGCTTTGTGGAAGTCCACCCTGTTTCTGCCCTGAGTCCTGAGGAACCAGGAGGTTTCCTTACCGGCAACCCCTTTCTAGAAATTAAGCCAGAACTGTGAACTTTCAGCAATGGGATAAGGACATTCAGAGAGAAACTAGAGATTGAACACCTCTCCAATTACTTGGCATTTTATCTACTTTTTATAGAACTCAGATTCAGAAGGAACTGGCTTTAATTGATCCTCAGGGGTGATGTCAGCACCCTCAATGCATTTAATGCACACCAGGGATCTATTTGAGCTCCATAATTAGCTTGAATGAGGGTATCTCAGACAATGTGACGACCCTGGGAAGGGTGCCATGTGGAACAGCCCCAGCATCCGTGACTCCTGATATCTAACCCCACCCTAACCCTAATTTCCTAGGATTTTTCTCTTTCTGCTAAGGAATCTATCTCATGAGTTGTTCTATTCCAGAAAATTCAGACCTACCATTGCACTGATATTACTAACTAGCAGGAAATTGAGGCTCCCAGCTGCCCAGGAAGAGGCAGACTTCACAAGATACTGGGTGGTAGACCTTGATAAGACTTTTTAGCCTGTGTTTACCTCCTTGGAGAATAGGCCAGGTCAGGGTCACAGAATCTCCAGACAGACAGAAATTGTCTGGCATGATATAATTCATTCACTTACCTGCAGAACCAGCACCTTCTGTAAAGTCATCTCAGGCAGGAGGGCATATCTTTTATCCCTAGAAATACTTAGGAGAGTTTCCATGCTTGACGCTGTTACCTCAGTCAATAAACAAGCATTTATTTAGCTCTTATTATGGACCAGGGACTGTGCTAAGTGTTAGAGATACAAAGAAAGGCAAAAACAATCCCTGTCCTTAAGGAATTTACATTCCAGTGGGAGAGAAAATATGTAAGTCAATAGGCAAGCATACAAGATATACAGAGTATGGAAGGTAATCTCAGAAGGGAAAGCCTTAGCATCTGGGGGTACTGGGACTAGTCTCTCGCAAAAGGTAGGCTTTGAAGAGTCTTGAAGGACGTCAGGGAATCTAAGAGGCAGAGCTGAGGGTGCAGAGTGGCTCAGACAGCCAATGCAAAAGTGGAGGGATATAAAATGAGTAGTAGAGAATAGAGTGTAAGAAGACTAGAAAGGTAGAGGTTGTGAAGAGCTTTAAATGACAAATCAAGGACTTTGTTTGAATTCTGGCAATAATAGGGAGCCATTGAAGGAGCTCATTGATAAGGGCAGTGACATGGTTAGGCCTAGGCTCACCTCGGTAGCTGAGCAGATGACAGATTAGAGCTGGGAGAGAGGTCAGGTAATAAGATTGGGTAGGGAGCCATTGCAGTGGCCTAGTAGAGGTGATAGGTTTCTACCTGGGTTACTGGGATGAAAGTGGTGCCCTTGATTTAATAGGGAAATTAGAAATGGGGTAGGATTTTAAGGGAAAGAGTGAATTCTCTGTTGAATTTAAGATGCCTACAGGACATTCAATTTTGAGATGTCCAAAGGCAATTGGTAATTAGGGACTAGAGCTCAGGAGTGTGATGAGTAAAGTAGCTGGGGTCAAGATTGAAGGAAGAATTTTGTGATGGAGTAAAGAGAAGGACGAACTGGATCTGAGTTTGAATCCCAGCTCTGCTACTCTTTGCCTGAGTGATCTTAAGCAATTCTTCATTTTCTTCATCTATAAAATGAGCAGACGGGATTAGTTTAAATCTACGTTTCTTTCTGTCACAAAAGCTGATTTTATAGCCTGGCTAGAGGGAAAGAAATTAGAGTATAAGAAGAAATTGTCAGCAGTAGCAACACTTCCTAAGAGAAGCTATGATTTCTCCTTAAGAGATTTTAAAGAGAAGAGTAGATTTGACCTTCCAAGAATAGTTGAAGTTTTATCCTATCCAAAATTAGGTGGATGGAATGGAGACCTCAGGGTCAAAATAATTCTTGCCGACCTTCTCTGTTTTATGAGAATGTAGATTCACTCCATACTCATTTCTAATGATTAGTGGTAGGGAGACAGACTGCTTTGAATATATCTAACTGAAATGAAGCTATTTCTCTTACCTTGGGTGACATTGTCATTGCTATGGCTATCAAGGAAATTAGAAAAATAAAATATAGTACAAGTCTGTGACATGGGTTCCCCCTTCTCCAATTTTAGAACGATAAGGAGATTTAATATTTTGTACATTCTCCAGGTCACTTTACAAATTCTGAGTATTTTGGTATCACCCAATCTCAGAGTTGGAAGAAACCTTTAAACTATTTATATGAGAATCCCTTCTGTTACATCCCTGACAAGCTCTCATTGAGTCTTTACTTGAAGACTTCTAAGGAAGAAGACTTCGTTTCGTACTGAGTAGATCTATAGGCATATGGAAAGGTCAAATGGTGTTTGTGTTCTGGCAGCTAAGAGCAGAATAGAGAGGAAGACTCAGAGAACCTTGGAGAGCAGTGGCAGGGCAGATGGTTGTCAACCAATGATGGTTGAGAAGAGGGTAATGGGTCCAAGAGTAAAGTGAAATGGGAATTGGGGTGACCTCCAGAAGAAATGTTGAACTCTGATGGGAATTGGGCCATGGAAAGTTGGGCTGGGGAAGGGGAAGGGGAAGGGGATGGTCCCTACCTAGTTCTTTGCCATGGTGGCTGCTGGTGGTATTTGGTCCAGTTGTTGCTATAAGGCAGCCTATTGGAATCATAGAAGCAAAGAATTTGAGAGCTGGGAGGTACCTCAGAGGTCATCTAGCCCAAGCCATTCATGAAATGTATCCCTACCATAAACCTCTCCCGCCCCTTTTTGCTCCTTGGGCCAGGCCTCCTTATCTGCACATACAGAAGTTGACTGTGGACAGGGATGGTGTTGTTTAAAGGGAGAGATGTCAGAATAACCCCCCCTCCCACATTCACCTTCTTTGGGCCCCTGGATCAGCCACATTCCAATTTAGTGTAGTTAGCAAGAATTGGCTAAAATAGGAAACCAGGCACTCAATCCATCGTGCCACTTAGCTGCCTGGGAAATTACTTTGTATCTATTTTGTGTTTGCCTATGTCCTTATATGTTTGTATGTTATATTTCCTTCTCCTCCCCTAGAATTTAAGTTTCTCAAGGGCAGCAACTGTTTTCATTTTGTTATTGTATCCAAAAATCTCACACAGTACCTGGCATATTGCGGGCATTTATGTTCAGTTGAATTTAGTTGAATAACTCTTTTATTTGCTAGCAGTATGACCCTGGAAAATTGCTTGAGACTCTTCATTTGTCAAATATGGATTGTGGCACATATCTGTCTTCACACACAGGGTGTCTGAGTAGAGAAAATGGTACAATAGATGTGAACGTCCTTAGAAAACATAAAAAGGAAAAAAAGCTATACAGATGTTCAGTATCAGCATTCCCCTATGTTGACTAAAAGAAATTGTTCAGTCTTCCCAATATCGCTCTTTCCCAGCCTCCTCCTACTCTGTCTTGAGTGTCCTAGTGCTCTTAAAACAGAGATACCAAGGACAAATCTCCCTGCAACAGATGGGAGGAGGGCCTGGGCTTGGCTTCCCATGTGGTGACACTGAAGCTGGAAGCCAAACTAGGAGAGGCGACAAGACTGAATAAAGAGACCCACATGATTCCTGTTCAGTGTTTGGGGGCAGCAAAGTAACTACGGCGGAGGGGATTAGCCATATGCTGGCTAAGCTACTAATCAGGATTGAGAAGGGAGTGTGTTGCTTGTGAGTAACAGATGAGCCAAACCAGACCTCCTGGCAGGCCTTGCTCACAAACATAAACTGAGCTTAGCTTCATTCTCAGGTCTTCACAGAGCCTCTCTCTCTTCTTACCTCCTTTCCTTTTTCCTGTTAAGCTCTCTTCCTCTCATCCCCTTTCTGTCTCTGCTTTTGTACCATTCTTAGGATCACAGGATTTAGAATTTCAAGGGACTTTAGAGATCATTTAGTCCATCCTCTCATTTTATAGAAAAGATAGATGGATGGATGGATGGATGGATGGATAGATAGATGGATAGATAGATAGATAGATAGATAGATAAAGCATTTATTGAGTGCTTAATCTGTCCCAGGCACCACACATACTAAGCACCAGGGATGCAAATAGTTTAAATCTGGCTTCAGACATTTAGTAGCTATGTGACCCTGGGCAAGTCACCAAACCCTGTTTGCCTCAGTTTCCTCATCTGTAAAATGAGCTGGAGAAGGAAATGGCAAACCACTCCGACATCTTTGCCAAAAACCCCCCAGCACAACAGTTGAACAACAACTGGGATATAAATACAAGCAAGCAAGGCATTACCTGCCTTCAAGAAGTTTACATTCTAACGGGGGAAGACAGTACGTAGAAGTGCTGAAAAGGGGGATGGAGTGGCAACAATGGTGTGGAGATAGCCAGGAAGTGTCATGGAGATTCCTGACAAGATAATTTAGGGACCCAGAAGAAGAGTCTAAGGTTTAGGGGAGAGAGATGAGAATGATGACTACGTTGTAAGCAGCATGGTGAAGAAAACAAAGTATGATGAGTTGAATTAATTTGCCTAAGACTCTCTCTCCCAATCTCTTTCCTTCTTTCTCCTTTCTTTCGCTCTCTCTTTATTTCTCCTTTCACTCTTTTACTCTTTTTTTCTTCACTCTCTATTTCAACCTCCTCCCCAGACCTTCTTCTCTAGGTCTTTCCTACACACACACACACACACACACACACACACACACACAGAGGTGTGTTCATCCCTTTTGTCTCTAGAAATGTCCTATGCCTTGGTGGTCTAACCAAAGTTAAATTTAGAGTCTGAGACAGTCCTTCCCAGCCCTGGGTGAAACTGGCCTTTTCAAAGTGTGTCTGTCTCACATCAAACTCTACTGGATCTCCCCGAAACCAGGATTCTACTTCAAAACCTCATTCCCTCTGCTCTTTACCTGTCCCCATAGATAAGACAGGCTGGGTTTCCATTTCTTTGACAGTCATTCCCTTCTTTCCTTCTTTCCTTCTTTCCCAACTCCCATTACCTTCAGATGGATTTAGAACCTACCAGTCTGAAAAGGAAACTGGTTTTCCACCCCAAGGCCATATACTGTTTAATCATCAGCCTGAAAAGTGCACTGTGATTACATTTCTGTATTTCCATGTATATGAGAATATCTGTCATCCTCTAGTCCCTGCTCCACAAAAGCACTGGCTATGTATAATTTATGCTTTATATTTCCTCTAGCACACACTACACACAGTAGTCATGTAATAAATGCTTGCTGAATTGAAATTCATCTTGTGTACAGCCTAGGGTCATTGATTTAAAGCTGAAAGGAATTTTTTTTTTAATTACAGATAAGGAAACTAGAACAGGGAGAAGTTAAGTGACTGACCCAGGATCACATACAGAAGATGTGTCTAAGGTAAGATTTGAACTTGGGTTTTCCTGTTGTCAAGTCCACACCCTATCTACTAAGTTATGTTACCTCTCTGCTCAAATCCATACATGTTTGCATCTGTATATGCTGTTATCATCAGTAAGTCGCTTCACTTTCTGAACCTCAGTTTCTTCATCTGTAAAATTAGGGCAATAATACTACCACCTAACTCACAGGGTTATTTTGAGTGAAAAGCATTCTAAGTCTATATATAAATATGAACCGTTGTTATGTGGGAGAAATATGTATAATATTATACATGTGTTTCTTTGTAGAAGATATGTGTGAGGAAGGGTGGGGAGTATGAAGGTGGGAAGTGAAGAAATGAATGAATATATGTATTGAATCATAGGAAATAGTGAAATAATAGACCCTATAGATCATCCAGTCCTGTCTCCTTTTATAGCTGAGCAAACTGAAGCCCATGTTAGTGAAGTAATTTGAACCTAGGTCTTCTGGACTCCAAATCTAGCACTCTCTCCACGCCACCTACATCTGTCTGTGTAGTACTGTAGGGAGGGGAAGGGAGGTTTGTAGGCATGTGGATTTCTGTGCATGCCTCTATGGGGGTGACAGGTGGATGTACATGGTATGTGTAGAAGAAGGGTGTGTGTGGGAAAGAAAAAGGGATTTCTTTGGAGGGGACAGAAAGTGTTGAACACGAGACCTACAATGCTATTTGGAAGCATCCAAACTCTGACCCCAGCTGATCTTCCCCTTCCAAGGCCTAGAATTCTCAGGCAGCAAGTTGTACAACTGCCTGCCAGGAACTGGTTTTCTTTCTGAGATGCTTATTATTTAGTGTGAGAGAAGAGAACCTCCTCTCACCTCCAACACTAGCAAACTTCCTCCAGGTACCAAATAGGGTCCAGATCTCATCTGGAACTTAGGAGACTCCTCCTTCTCATCTCTCTGTATTCTGAGCTTTATCAACAACAGCCCCTAGGTGATCCCGGGGATCAGCTCCTGATTCTAGACTGTGGAGAGAGTTGGCTGGGTGGTAGGAAGACTGGAGGACTAGAGTCCAGACCCTTAACCCAGCTCCCTCACAATGGGATCTTGTTGATCAAAGACGATCTGTGCATTCCACTGAAAAGATCTCTTTAGTTGTGTGTCCTTGAATTAAGGGAAAAAGGGGGTAGCCCCATCCTTTTTGGGAAGTCACTTTCACTGACCTCATTGCTCCACCTTGTGGTAGATTCCTATCATAGCAATTCCTTCCTTATCGCTTTCCACCTACCCCAGACAAAAGAAATGATGAATTGTAAAGAATTAAAGTCTACAAGGTTAGGGCATTTTTGAGGGATTGAAAAAGACAAGTCATGAGGATTCCATAAATCCAAAAATTTCAGGGCTGGGGCAATATGGGACTTCCACATGGGGCAATTAGGGATTTCCTCAGAAGCCTATGGGGGCAACCTGTATTTTTTGCCCCTTAGTTGATATAGCAGCTGCCTTAGCTCATGACATTTTGCCTAGTGGCTTTGCACCATGGGGATTAGTTCAACCCACTCTTTGACAGTCCCTTCAGCTTAGCAAAGGGTAAGCCATCAGCTGTCTTTGCTTTGATAATTCGCATTTTTAGAGCACTTTAAGGATTGGAAGGTACTTTCCTCCCAACAACTGTTGGAGATAGGTAGTGAAAGTATTATTATCACCATATGACAGATGAGAGAAGTGAGACTTAGAAAAGTGAAGGGACTTCCTTAAGGTCATGTAGCTAGTCAGTGACAAAGCTAAGATTTAAACATACACTGTTATTTTTTGTTTGTTTGTTTGTTTTAGTTCCAAGGGCATCCGTGAAGCCAAATTTTAAAGGAATAAGCATATGCCCAAAGAATCACACAAATCAGACAATTTTCAGCTGTTTTTTTTTTTTTCTACAGAGCCTGAATTCTGCACAAAGACCCATGCCACTAAGGGATTGTGATGCCCTGGAAAGAATGTGACTTAGATTTGTAGAACCTTAGTCAAGGTTCTACAAATCTAAATCACGTTCTTGGCTGGAGCCAACTGAACCTCACAGATTGTTAAATTTTCAATGAGAGAATTTATACCTCCAACAAATCAAGGCTTGTTTATTATTTATTTTTTTTGTTGATTGTCAGAAAGAGATGTTAATATTGCAGATTAAACTTGTTTTCAGAGAACCAGTTGTTACATATTTACCAGCACCCTGCTGACAGCTGGCCTTAGCTCAGATCCTGACTTTGCCAACTTATTGGCTGTAAGGAAGTCAGTAAATCATTTAACCTCTTTGGGCTTCACTTCCTTCTAAAAAGTGAAAGGGTTGGATTAAATGATTTCTAATTTCACTATTAGTTCTTTATGATCCCTGGTTCAAATCTAAGCTGTGCTAATTAGGCAAACCACTTCATGTCTCTGGGCCTCAGTTTCCTTATCTGTAAAATACAGGAGGTAGATTTGATGATCTCTAAGGTATTTTCTTTGATTCTAAGTGCTTTGAGTTATGGGGATGAAAATTATTTGAGATACAATATAATTATCATGGTACAGTTGGGTGGTAGATTTCCTTTGGATGGCCAATGCTTACCTCTATAGGAAGTTTTCCCAGTTCTAGGATATACTTATCTTGTGGGGTTCTTCTTCAAATCTACCTGGTCTAGAGTTTGGTAAGACCTTCAGCTATTTCAACTATTTTGGGTGGGTGTTCTTGTGGGAGGGAAACTGTTTTGGGAACAAGGGTTGGGGAGTGTTTATATATGTGATGAGTCAGGGCCGCTGGAGCCTTAATCCCCCATCCACAGTGCGTGGGGGAAGTTTTCAACCACTGGGGGAGGGTTGAGTCTTAACAACTGTGCTTGGAAAGTTGTTTAGTCATAGCTAACACCAAGTCCACTGGGACTTCATTTTACAAAAGAACAGGAGGAATAACAGGACTGCTCTCCATACCTCTCTAAAATGGAAGGCAGCTAGGATCAGACAATCTTCCTGAAGTAGGTTGTGCAAATCTCCAAGATGCCAGGCTGATATGTAGAATCAGGGCTTGGTCCGCTGCTGCTCCTTTTCTGCTGGAAGAGTACAAATAAAACAGGTTATCCCTCAGACCACCAACCTCTTGGGGAATCTCATGGCTTCCCTAACTCTATTATACAACTAGCCCAAATTTGTACTGTACCATGAAAGGAATTGTGGGTACAGGAGAAGTAATACTGTATTGTCTAATATTTATATAGCACTTGGTACAAATTATTTCATTTGATCTTCACAACAATCCTAGGAGGTAGATGCTGTTATACACATTTGAAAGATGAAGAAACTGAGACTAAGAGGTTTGCTGACTTCTCCACGGTCACATAAATGTCTGAGCCAGGATTCAAAGTTAATTCTTCCTGACTTGAAGTCTAGCACTGTACCTATCCACCCAGCTGGACTTGGGATCAGGAGAAGTGGGTTCAAATCCTGCCTCTAAATCTTTACTGCAATAATAGGCAAGCCACTGAACTTTTCTGAGCTTCAATCTCCTCATTTGTCAAATGGGGATAGTACTTGTACTAACTTCTTCAGAGAGTTATCATGAAGAAAGTGCTTTAAACCTTGCTATAGAAATCTGAGTTAATATTATTAATAAACTCCCAGCCCATGGGGGTTGTAAGAATGAAACCAATGCTCCCAATGAGCCTCTGGCTTCTGCATAGACCAAAATGACAAGTTTCCCCTTCCGCTTTGGTTGCTGTTCCCTTTCAGAATTGTAGAGGTACCTGCTCTATCTTGATGCTCTTATCTCTCCACTCTCCAGGCAGAGAGACATGCAGCAGCAGGTTTTCAGTAAGTCACCCAGACCAATTTGCCTATCACAACACGAATTCTGACAGTGACAGCCCCAGATAAGGTTATAATGTATGGAGGGAGGGAGGCAGAGAGGGATTGGGGGAGAAAGGGAGGGAAGGAGAGAGAGAAAGAGAGAGAGAGAGACAGAGAGAAAGAGAGAGAGAGAGACAGAGAGAATCAGAGATACAGAGGCAGAAAAGCAAACACCAAGACACAGAGATAAATGGAGAGACAAAGAGAGACTAAAATGAGGAAGGAGAAGACGGAGAGGGAAGAAGGTAGAAGCTATAAGAATAATGAGTGGGGAATCTTAAGAAGCAATTTAGAATCGTAAGATTTAGAACTGGAAGGGAAAGATCTGCCAGTTGATCACAATGTTCTGAGTGATTGGATTGAATATGAAATCCCCTTCTCTGAGGAGTATAAGGGATGCCTTTGAAATTATCCACTCAGTCTTGGATATTTTTTAAGTCTATTGACAGAGCTCTAAACTTTGTTGGGAGGAGGAGGAGGAGTTTTTGGAAGAATGGAGAAGGGGAGGTCAGGGGTTGGAGCACTCTGGGAATAGCTTTGAACCACAGGGTCCTCCTACCTCATGGTTTCTGGCAAGCACGACATTGACACAACATAAAAATGTTTGCTTCTTCCCCAGTACCAGGAAAGTCTAGATGAAATGGATGCTTGAATTTTCTCTTGGTCTAGCAGTAGGTCTGGCCAAAGTGAGGAGAGGACCCCGGAGTAGCCAGGGGTTTAATGGGATCTACTGGATAGAGCAGAGTAAATCTCCCAGAAAGAGATCTGCCCTTTTCAGATTTTTAAAAAAATTTTTCTTTGGCTTTATTAGGACTGTGCATGTAGAAGGGTACTAGATATGGTAGGGAGGAAGATGAAAGGAAAAAAGACACTAGATCTTTGCTTTTGAGATTTTCAACTGTCCAAGGTGGTATAGGTTCTTGGAAACAATGGAGTAGACAAAATGATCTTTTTAGGTGCCAATGCAACCAATAGAAGCCCAGGGAACAGGTAAATGCTGGAGTTTATCCTAAATCTGGACTGAAAGGAAAAGAGAATGAAAGGACTGAAAGAGAAATTGAGAAAGTAAGTGAGAAATTCCTCAGTACACCACCAGGGGCCAGCCAGGGATAGTTGTGAGTGAGCAGGAAACCTGTCCTTGGGGGAAAGTGGGGTTAAGCATGTCTTTGCAATGAGATCACTAAACAGGCCTGCATCCCTGAGCCGATGGCAGGACCGAATTCTAGAAATTTTCTCTGCAGCTGGGCTTTTCACTCCCATCTTGCATTCTGGCCCATACCCCTAGGGACAGAGACATTTTACACTGCTTTCAATAAAGAATTTGAAGACTTAGAAAAGATTTTTGATTAATCCTCCAGCTTCCAAGCTGGTTAGCTACAATCTATCTAGTCATACCAACCATGCCCTCAGCATGGCTTCATTTGTATGTTCTTGGGGTGGGGATGGGGTACAAGATTTACTTTCATTGGATGCGGCCTTCATTTCCTCTCTCTTGTCCTTCAGACACTTAGCCATGGAGTCTGAAGCTTAGAGTTGATTTTCCTCACTCCTTGGCTTTCAAGGCCTTCTCTAATCAGGCTCCATGGGTCCCACCTGAATTTATTTGCTCCTGTTCCCCACTACAATATTTGTTCATCTTCCACTCTAATCAGCCTGGTCTCACTGTCTCCTGAATGCTAAGTCCTACTTCTTTGCAAAGCTTTGCTCATGTTTTTTCCTCCTCTTAGAAAGTTCTCCATCCACCTCTTCACCATCCAAATCTTAATCATCCTCAAGTCTCACCTCCTCCATGGAGCTGTTCATCCTCCCAACTACTCCAGCCCACACACAGACAATTTCCTATTTTTTGGACTCCTAGCATGGTGTCAAGGAAAGCATATTAGTCAGGGAAACAGGAGAGCTGATTCTAATACAGGCTCTGATGGTAGATGACTGTGACCTTCACTGTGACCTTGGACAAGTCACTTAGATTCTCTGGGCCTCCGTGTCCCTATCCATATAATGAGGAAGCTGGACTGGATAATGTTCAAAGTCCCTGGCATTTTGTGGCACTTTCTGTTATACTTCCAGTTGACATTTGTTTCTTTTCTGTCCTTCCATGTGTATTAGCCTTTTCTCCTTGACTAGATCATCAGATCTCTGAGGTCAAGGATCTGCATATTAGCGGCTCTTTGATACCTTTCCAAAGCCCCCTCGTAGGATTAGGCACATAATAAATTCTAAACAAATGCCTCTTCACTGATTGAGTATTTAGGGCCCCCTCTTGACTGTCCCAGTTGTTCTTGGTATTTTTAGATGCTTCTCCTCAATGGGTTTTGGTGCCAGGGCTGACAGACAGAGAAGACATCATGGTGGACTTCTTGCTGCCTCTGGGTTTCTTGCTCCCATGCTTTTCAGATGCCTCATTTCTACTTTGGAAGAGACTCCAGGTTGATCCAGTCCCTATGTTTAAGCTATAAATCATGGCCCGAGAGGGCAAAGCTCTCGGGTCCTAGCCTCAGCCTTATTGCAAATTTCCTCAGAGATCTTGGGCAACTCCTTTCTTTTATCAGCATCCCCATCTGTTTAGTGGAGGGCACAGAAAAGAGAGATTGGATGAGGGAATGGAACAGGTGGATGGTCATCCCCATCCCAACACCATTTTTGAGAATGATGAGTAGTGTGTGTGTGTGTGTGTGTGTGTGTGACCTTGAATGGATTGTCTCATCTAGCTAGAGAGTGGGGAAGAAACTATAAATTACTTCCATCTATCCCTGCAGGCTCTGGGGGACATGTTTTCATTGTTTCTATTTCCCTAAGGACCTGTACCTGTACCTAGTTATCCCAAAGCTTAACAGTGTTGTGAGTATTGGGATGTTTGCCTCTTCCCTATTCTTTTCCCATTTCAGTAAATAGAGAAAATAGGATTTATTTGTATGGGCCAGGGTGATGGATTGGGTCTGGTAACTGGAAGAGATTGAAGAAGGCAGGGAAAGAGGTAAGGTTGGTGGAGATATATGGTGAAGACTAGGTGAAATAAGAAGGACTTATGACCATGTGATCTGGGGCAAGTCATTTAACCTCTTAGCCTTCATTTTCCCTCATGTGAAGGCATTGACCTATGAAGTTGAACTGAAGTTCCTAAATCTATAACTGAAAGGATTTTTGCCCTCGTCTTACACTGGAGAAATGACATTTGAAGGTTTGAGGTTCTGACTAATGCATTGTTGGAGGAGTTGTGAACTGATCCAACCATTCTAGAGAATAATTTGGAACTATGCCCAAAAAGCTATACAACTGTGCATACCCTTAGATCATGCAATACCTCTACTAGGTCTGTATCCCAAAGAGATTTTTTTAAAAAAAGGATAAGGACCCACATGTACAAAAATATTTATAGCAGCTCTTTTTGTGATGGCAAAGAATTGGAAACTGAAGGGATGCCCATCAGTTGAGGAATGGCTGAACAAGTTGTGGTATATGAATGTAATGGAATACTATTGTGCTATAAGATAGGATGAGCAGGCAGATTTCAGAAAAACCTGGAAAGGCTTACATGAACTGATGCTGAGTGAAGTGAACAGAACCAGGAGAACATTGTACACAGCAATAGCAACATTGTGCGATGACCAACTTTGATAGACTTGGCTCTTCTCAGTAATACAATGATCTATGACAATTCCAAAAGACTCATGATGGAAAATACTATTCACATTCAGAGAAAGAACTATGGAGTCTGAATGAATATTGAAGTATACTATTTTCACTTTTTTGTTTTGTTTTTTTTCTTTCTCTTGGTTTTTCTCTTTCCCTTTCCTGATTCTTCTTTCACAACACCACTAAAGTGGAAATGTTTTTAATATGATTTTACATATATAAAACTATATCAGATTGCTTGGGGTAGGGGAGGGAGAGAGGAAAAAGTTGGGAACTCAAGATCTTATAAAAGCGTATGTTGAAAACTTTCTTTACATGTAATTGGAAAAGAATAAAATACTATTTTTAAAAAAGAAGGTTTGGGGTTCTAGAGAAACTTGCCCCAATCTGGCCTGTGATCAGTGAACTGAGTGGCCATGCTAAAGAGTCATGAAGAGTATAGGAAGAAGGTAATACCACCTCTTTTCTGCCTTCAGAGAGCACAAGGACAAGACAGGAATTGTGGGGAAAGGTCTCTGCCCAAGAAGCCCTCACTCTCAGGATGACTGTAAATGACTTGGAATTCAGTACATCTTTGGGATTAATGGCAGATCATTGAAGTATCCTCCTTTTGCTTTCTTCCTTCTTTGAAGAAAATTTTATTCTGAAAATTGTGAACTGTACGTTTACAAGCAAGGAGTTGGTCTCAGTATACTGGAGGACAAGTAGGTAACAGGGATTGGTCAATGAAGGTCCCCTGTGCTCTGTCTGATGCAGTCATCCACTTGGATGTTTGGTAAGCCTGCTTCTGGAAGTCTGGGATGATATGAAATTGATGAACCTGGTTCTCTACTTTGGAGAATGTGCAGGTATTCTGTTCACTTGCTGCATAGTGAAGAGGAGACTATTGATTAGCTCCAGGGCCAAAACTGAAAAAGTATACAAAAAGCATTGAGCAGAGAAACTGGTAGTGATTCAGGAAAAGACTGCTATAAGTCTCTGGGTGGGAAGAGAGAAGTAGCATGAATGGACTTTTTTCCCCACAGCAGCTGATATGTGATTGTGAGCATGGTATGGCTGTTTTTCTGTCTCTGTTGTACCTTTTTTTAAATTTTTCTTCAGTGAAGGACTATTTGAGATGGCTTTGACCTTGTGAGCTTCAAAAGGACAGAAGATTGGGCTGTCGGAGGTCTAGGAACCAAACCAAAGTTTGCCCATAACTGAGCATGGTGAGTACAGCTCCAAGGGGTAGCCTTTGGGTCCCAGTCCAGCATGGCAGCCAAGATTCTGTGTCCTTGCAAACCAGGGAGCAACTTCATTCATTAACTCGGCGACATTTAGAAATGAACTTGATGGATAGAAGGCTTTGTAGCAGCCATTTTAATTTTGAGTCCACTTTCTCCAGGAACTTAGATGAAGTGTCTCTAGTTGGGGGTGGTGGTGGGGTTTCTACCCAGTTCTTGCTATATCTTTCCAGTAAATATTCCTTTGTGAAAGCTGATTTTATGTTAATTACTCATTGATGATATTGAGAAATATCAACTGGTTAAACTTATAATGTTAGTCAATGATATAGGGGAGATACTAACTATAATTGGATGAACATAGGGGAAAATGTGTTGGAATAAGGGTTTGAGCAATGGAATTAAAAAGATACCCAAATACTTCAGGCTTACCTCTACAATTTCAAGGGGAAGATGTAGTGAGCCAAACTCTTTGGGTTTGACCTGCTAATGTGTGCGTGGTAGGGAAAGTAAACCCAGAGCCTTGCTATGCAGACTTTTTCCCAGGTTTCCTGAGTGGGAGTGATGTGGTAAGAGTGGGAGAAAATCTCTCAAAGTGTGCCCAGGCCCTTTGTGTTATGAAAGAGTCTCTGATATAAGGATTATAGAAAGATTATGTTCAGACTCCAGCACTTAGTCCCCCATTACTTAGTTATCCCTTCAGCCTAGGGACTGGAACACTGACTGAGTAATGAATTGTTAAGAAGAAATCTATGTAAAGGTCAGTCTATTTGGCCTTATTTATCCCATTAGCTTTTGTTCACAGCTACATCCTTTTGCTTATTATTAGGAGGTGGCTCATAGATAGAGTGCTAGCCTTGGTGACTAAAGCTTGAGTACAAATCCTGCCTCAAGCACCTATCAGCTATATGATTCTGGGCAAATCAAATCTGAGACCCAGTCTTCCTATCTATAAAATGGGGATAATAATACATTACAGGGCTGTTTTGAGGAGTAAAATACTTTACAAACATTAAAATGATTACTGGTTATTATTATTATTATTGTTTCTTTGACATGGTTATGCTTGTACCCTGGCATAGTGCTACTCTTCTCTCTCACCTGGCAGAAGGCCAGGCTCAAAATTTTAGGCAGATTGAGACTATCCCCTCCAAAATAGATCTTCTTCCATTGGAGAAACTGAACCTATCTCTGAGAGCAGGCACCTTAGGTTTGCCTTCTTTGGCGGGGAAGGGAAGAGTTTTCTTCTAAGGAGAACTACCCTCCCTTTTTTTCTTGGCACCTAATGCCATCTATCCTAGATTCCAGAGAGCTAAGCTTCAGGTGTCCAGTTCTCATGGTAATAGAAGACCTGTTGCTTCCTCTGCCGCTGGCAGGGAATGGGGTCACCTTTCAAGTAGTCTGCCAAGGAATTGTGTGTGATAGGAGGGGCAGAGGGAAATCACCCAAACACTTTCCTCTACCCTCTAGCTACCAATTGCTAGGGGAGAATTTGAAGTAAAAATGGGAGGGAGGAAGATTCAGTCCTGGAAAAGCAAGTACTATGGAGGAGTGGAGGGAGGAGACTTCCTGGTAAGGCAGCATAAACCTCTGTGTGTGCACAGAGACATGTATATCTTTATGTTCACAAAGGCTTGTGCCTCTGTGTGTGTGTGTGTGTAATCTTTGGATGTGTATCTTTCACGAGTGTCACTATCTTTCTACCTGCTTATCTAGATATATATCTATATGTAGACATCTCTCTCTCCCTATATATGTATATATATTTATTTACATGCATATCTGTCTACATATGCACATATGTCTCTGTGCTCCTTTGTATGTGTATCTTTCACACATGTGACCTCCTATCTGGCCATGCAGTATCTCAATGTGTGGCTTAGAAAGCAATCAAAGAGAGAAGAAACCAGAGATCGTGAGGTTGTAGCATTCAGAGCTGGAAGGTACCTTATCTCATCCAAACCCTTCATTTTACAGATGAAGAAGCTGGGACCCAGAGAGGTGAATTGACTTGTCTAGAGTCATTCATAATAAGTTACAAAGGTGAACTGCTTATCCCTATTAAAGAGCAAACATGGGCTCATTAGGAACAAGGCACTGAAGACCAGCTTCATCTAATTTTTGACATGAGTGGCAGATGAGGGGAATGTTATAATATATCTGGACTCTAAAATCCGTTATCTTGGTAAATAAGAAAGGATGGTAGTACAGTTAGGTAAGTTTGATTTTTGTTGACCAACTGGACCCAGTGTTATTGATTAATGAACTGATATCAGGCTATATGGGATAGAAGGAACTATGACTTAGAGGTCAAAAGTCTTGGGTTGTTGCTTTGTTATTTCCCATCTGTGTTACCTAACCTAAATCACTGAACCTCCCTGGGACTGTTTCCTTATCTGTAAATTGAGAGGATTAGGCCAGATGATCCTTAAGGTGCCTTCCAGCTCTGATGTCTATGAGACTATGAAAGAGGGGGAAGTCTCTAGTGAAGTCCAACAGGGTGTGTGTGACCTCATTCTATTTGACATTATTATCACTGATTTAGATGAAGGCACAGATGGCATGTTTATCAACTTACCAGATGACATAAAGCTGGGAGGGATAGCTAGTATGTTGTATGATAGAATCGCTTCTAAGGAGATCTTAATGGGGTAGAATGCTAACCTGAATCCATCCATCAATCAACAAGCATTTATTAAGCTCTTACAATGTGTTAGGCACAGTGCTAAGCACTGGGGATAGAAATAAAGGCCCCAAATAGTTTCTGCTCTCAAAGAACTTACATTCTAATGCGGGAGACAACATGTCAACAACTATAAATATGAAGATATATACAGAATAAGTGGAGATACATGGAAAGAGAAAGACATTAACAACTGGAGGGGCCAATGAAAAGTCTACTTTTATAAAAGCTTCCATTTGAGTCTTAAAGGAAGGCAGGGATTCTAAAAGATGGAGGTGAGGGGAGAGAGCATTCTAGGCTCCAGGAACAGCTAGTGCTAAGCCCGAAATGAAGTATCCTGTGAAGCTAATAGAGATAAATATAAAGTATTCTACATGGGCTGAAAAAAATCAACTACACACTTATAGAATGGGCTTTACATGAAAACAAATAAACAAAATAAACAAACAAGAAAACTCCCTAAATTTTAGTGAACTGAAAATTCAATGTGGATAGTGTGTTGTGATAGTTAAAAACAAAAACAAATAAACAATCAAGAAAAAACCCCAATGAAATCTTTAGAGATATTAACAGAAGCCCAGTGTCCAGAGTGAGGAAAGTGACCATAGGATTTAGAGAAAGGATACCTTTGAAATTATCTGACCAAATCCCTTCATTTTACAGATGAGGAGACCAAGTGGGGTCCAAGGAACCAAAGAGATTTGCTCAAGTCACACAGGCTATAATTAACAGCCAACAATTAGATTCTTGGGATACCTGGGTGGTGCAGTGGCTAGAGTACTGGGCTTGGAATCAAGAAGACTCATATAAAATCCTGCCTCAGGCACTTGCTAGCAGTGTGACCCTGGGTAAGTCACTTAATCCTGTTTGCCTCAGTTTCCTCATCTATAAAATGAGCTGGAGAAAGAAATGGCTAACTATTTCAGTTATCTTTGCCAAGAAAACCCCAAATGGGGCCACAAAGAGTCTGAAATGACTGAACGACAACAACAGACCCTCTGACTCAAAATCCATCTGCTCAAACTGACTTCACAGTTTTCCTATTGTATTTTGCCCCCAAATCAGTCCATACTCTGCTCTTGGGTTCACTTTTGAGTGTCACATTTTAGATGATGTGTTAACGAAGTGGAGTATATCCAAAGGTTGATCAGGTTGATGAGGGCCTTGGAAACTAAGCTGTGTGAAGACTGGTCGAAGGGACTGGGATGTTGAGCCTGGGGAAAAGTAGTCGAAGGGGGAGCATGATCTTTGTCTTGTAGCTATCTAAGACTGTCTGACAGCCGTCTCTGTGCATGTATATGGGTGCTCATAACTTTATGAAAGTATATAGCCCAGTGTGAATGTATATGTGCATGTGAATACTTGTGTATGCATAATTTTGAATGTCGGTGTACACATACGAGGGTGTGGAGGGAATGGCTCTTCATCTGAGTATTTGAGGCTATACTTAGTAGCACAGCTCACCCACAAGGCCCATCTTTCTACTTAGGCCACATGAATCATGTCTACAAGTCTATTCTGGAACATAATCCCATTCTTATCTATGTAAATATGTACCCACATAAACATATTTTCTCTCTTCTCTATTTCTATGTGTATACTAAACACATATAGCTCATGTATATTTGCATGTATAATATGTAGGCAACTACATAGATGTCCATCTTTTATGCTGTGCTTTCCAAAGTACATACACATTCACATATAATCTCCCCAAATTCCCCTACATTAAAAGAAATGAAATTTTTAACAAATAAGTCAAGAGATAAGAGGAGACAAAAATAGCTGAAAACAAGCTCTCCGTATCAGAAAAGCTCCTTTTCTGGTGAGTCACCAGTTTGCCAGACTTAGCACACACACACACACACACACACACACACACACACACACACACACGCACACACACACACACAAGTTCATACCAACATCACAAAGATATACTGACACAGAAAAGTACATACATGTAACCCGAGCCCACATACCTTTAACTTCACTTGCAAACTCTCCCAGATTCACACAAGTCCACTGTGAAATAAATCTATCTTAAAAAAGGGGAAAGACTGAGGTCTTTCTGGTACCATCATTTGGAGCCATAAGTCTGTGTATAAGGCACAGAACCTTCTGATTCCACTCTTCCTGCTGCCCCCCCTTTCCTCCCTATACAAACACACACTCAAACACTGCAACCTTAGCATCCCACCCACCATTCCCCTCTACCACCCCACTTCTCCAAGCTGGTGGTGTCCCCTTCTTCTGCTCTATTCACCTCTTTTGGTTCATGTCCTTCCATAGCCCACTGCATGTAGTGGGGTCAGGCAAAAAAAGGACTACTTCTTTCCCCCAAGGGATCATCCTGGTTTCTGTAGGGGGCCTGAGGAGCTGGAGGTACAGCAGGCTAGACAGGTCCCTGAACCTGCTCTTTGGAGCAACTGCCCTGCTCTGGAAGAGAGGAGTGGGGGTCCCCAGATGCCATGCAAGATTTATGAATGTGTTTTGTTAATTGCATTAGCGGCTCTGCAGAAGGATGGCGTGTGCTTTGGCCTTAAACAAGCAGTAGCCGATGGTGATGGCAGTGTCTGGGATGGAACCAGGGCTGAAGTGTTTGCAGAACATAACTGGGAATGGGGACCCTGAGGCTGTAGCTGCCTCTTGCCTTCCCATCATCACAGCTGCTTTGTCTTAGCTGACATGCCTCTTGTCTCTCCACCCTTGCTCTTATCCAAGGACCCGATTGGCCAATACCATCTACCATTTCCTTTCTACTTGGTGAGCATGCCTGCTCCTCTATGAAGGGAATTGTGTCAGTGAATGGGTTTGCTTTCCCTTCCTTTCAGTCTCAATCGCCTTTTTCTCTTTTTCTCTGTCTCCAAAGAATCCAGACCTACTTTTCTCTTAAGCCCTTAAGTAACTCAGGCAGAGTCCTGAGCTACCCTTGCCCCCTCCTTCATTTCTGTCTTTTCTAATCATCTAAATTGGTCCATCTGTGGCTCTTTTCCTTAGTGAGTCTCATGTTCCCTCCTTCTTGTGGGCCATGTGAGCATTGTGCCCCCTCTCTTTCTTGGGAAGATGAAGAAACTGAGTCATGAAGGGCAAGGGGAAGAGAGGACAGAGAGATAGGGAGAGGGAGATGGGAGAGGGGGAGAAGAGGGGAGAGAGAGAGAGAGAGAGAGAGAGAGAGAGAGAGAGAGAGAGATGTTCAGGGTTCTATGGCAAATCCAGGCAAAGTGAAGGAGGGCTTTTGAGGTGCCCAGGGGTCGTTTCATATAGTTAGCTCTTCTAAGAGGCTATCTCTTAGTTCACAAACAAATCTCACTCCATACTGTCCATTGTTAGTCAAGATCATTTCCTGCTTCCTTCTTTTTCCCTCCGGGTGGCCCTAGGGTTCACTGTGTGGCTTGGAGCAAATTAGTGACTCTTTTCTCAATCTCACTTCTCCACATCTGTGCTTTGGAGATGAGAACCTCTATTTTCTCCTCATCAGGAGATGGAGAAGAGGTGTTGGAAACAGGAGTTAGGTTCCCTGAGGCCAGACCATCTCTCCCTGCTCCTTTCTGTCCTGTGCAGATAGTGTTCCATCCTTCCTCTTCCTCTGGCTCCTCTTCTGTCCTGTGGTCCTCTTCCCAGCCTCATCTGGGATCAAAGCTTTGCATTGGCAGAGCAGTGGGCTATTTTTAGCCCCAGACAGAAACAGCAGCTGTGCAGCCACCTCACAGGGCTCATATCTCCACAGGAGGCTCCAGCAAATGCTTGAGGAGACCAGGCTATGGGAGGGGCTGGGACCTGAGCCAGTGGGGGGAAAAAAAACTGTGTTGACCTGGAGATGCAAGTGACGCCCCCCCCAGGTTTTTTCTCCTTCCATTAGAAGGTGACTTGGTGACTAGTTCCACAATCCCTGGGCTTCTCCCCTATCCTCTTCCTCAGTGACCCTGGCCTCTGGCTCTTAATCGCCCAGTGGAGTTAGCATTTAAACCAGACCTAAAGCTGTAATCAGGAGGAAATAAGTGGGGAGACAAGAAAGATTAAGTTATTAGTAAAGATAGAAGTGGTCAATGGGTCAGCCTTATTCCAGGATCAGGGCTATCTCATTTTTTAGTTCACACTTCACTTCCTTTCACTTTGATGTAATAAGGATACTCATTGAAGTTACCATAGACCTCAAAGATCGTCTTCTCCAATTCCCTCATTTTGCGAAGAGGAAGCCAAAGTTCACTGAGGGAAAATGACTTGCTCAAGGTAACACAGGTGGTAAATAGCAGAGGTAGGATTCCCTTTCAGGTCCTATATCTCATATTTCCAAATTTGATGGTCTTTTTTATTACATCACATCCCTTTTTTTCTCTTATGGTCTTTGTACTAGCTGTCTCCCATGTCTGGAATGCACTTCTTCCTTACCTCTGCCCCTTAGAATCCCTTGTTTCCTTCAAAACTCAGTTCAAGTATCACATGAAGGCTTTCTTGATCTGTCTGTCTGTCTGTCTGTCTGTCTCTCTTTCTCTCTCCCCCCACTCCCCTAGCTTCTATCTTCCCTTTTCCAGGCCCAGCTGCTAGTGACCTTTTGGTATTTATTTTGTATACGTTTTTTCATATGCTTATATAAGAACATGCTGTCTTTCCCTTCCTTGATAGGGTATTGACTGTTCCATTTTTATCTGTGTATCCTCAGCACCTAGCACAGAGTATGGTCATAGCAGGCATTGAATAAATGCTTGCTGATGAATTGGCAGGATGGGCCATCCCAAAGTTCTCAGAGAGAGTGGGCTCCACAGAGCTTTTGATATTGAATTATTCAGTGACATTCTCTGTGTTGGACTCCCAGTACTTGAACCTCCCCAAAGCAAGCTGGACCAATTCCCCCATGCCCGTTCTAGGAGATCAGGCTATTCTAACTCCCATTGTCCATTCCCTAGAAAAAAAAGTGCAGGCCTTCTCAAAACCAGCTGGGCAAGAGCTGGAAATTGGGAGATCTGGGTCCTAGTTCTCAGTTTTGCCATTAACAACCTATGTGAGCTTGCACAAGTATCTACCTCTCAGGGGCTCAGTTTCATCTGTGAAATGAGGAGCTTGGACAAATCCATGATTTGTGTGGAATGCCTATTGGTCTTGTGGATGAGTTGTGACCTAGGTGGGAAATGTGTATGTGTGTGTGTGTGTGAGTGTGTGTGTGTGTGAGTGTGAGTGCACGTGAGTGTGAGAGTGTGTGTGAGTGTAGTCTCTAGGAGATCTAGTAAGATGTGGTGTGACCCCAGCTCCCTAAAGGAAGAAACCTCCATCCACTACCCTTCCCAAAGTATTCAAAGGGTTGGCAGGAACAGAAAGGACTGTAGTAGCAGGCCTGTCTGCAGCCCCAACCCACCTCTTCCTCCCACCCCTATGGCTGTCTCCACTCCCTTTCCTAGCACTGCTCAGTTTTAGCATCTTTTCCATTAACTGAAGCTGAGGGACTTCGTGCTGTAGTTGAGGAGAGGCCTTATATGTTATAAGTTGCCTTGGAGAGGGCTCAGCAGAGGCCAAATACCCAGAACTGGAAAAGAGAGACTATGACAGAGGGGCTGCCTGCTTGTATTTTATACAGTAACACTACCCAAATGAATGTCCCACTTGGCATTTCAAGTTCCTAAGAGTTCCTGATCACTCTTTTTTTTTTTTTTTGAGGCAATTGGGATTAAGTGACTTGCCTAGGGTCATACAGCTATTAAGTGCCTGAGGTTGAATTTGAACTCAGATCCTTTTGATTCCAAGGCCAGTGCTCTATCCATCGTACCACTTAGCTGTCCGAAGTTCATAAGCATTTAGTACCTGTAACATGGAAGGGCAAATAAAAGTAGTAAGCTTGGGAAAGCTTGCAGTAAGACGAAGGATAGTGTAGGTCCACATCCTGACACCTTCTCTATTTAAGACACCAATGTGGAGGGGCTTATGATAACCCCTGGATTTAATACCTATCAGGGGATTCGGCAGTAGGGTTTTGACCCTTGGACTGGGTTAGGGGAAGCCAGGTGTTTTACATTTGGTAGGGACAGAAAGAATATGGGCTCTGGGGTCAGATGACTTAGGTCTGACTTCTATATCTGATGCTTCTTACCAGTGTGACTTTGAGAGAGTCTCCTAACCTCACTGGACCTCAGTTTCCTCATCTGTAAATGGTCTTTGAGGTCCCTGCCAACCCTAGATTTACAATCCTATGATCATCTCACGCTTCAAACTCAGAGATGATGCCTGCCTCAGACAAACTGAGGCCTGGGAAAAACCCTGATTTAGAAAAGCCAAGGTCATCCATTGTATTTTGGACCATCTCCAGTCATATTGACTTCTGTCTTGCTGCTGGACTTCTGTGACTCTGGAGGAGAGAATGAAGCTGACCACTTTGCACAGCTCTGCCTCACTTAAATCCTAGTTACCCGCAAGTCCAGATATCACTCTGTGATGTCGTTGGTCTTCTTCAAAAACAAAGAATGAGCAACAGCAGGGCTCTGCTAACTCCTTATCCATCCACTGGAATCCACTCCGCCTTTTCTGATTTCTCTCCAGTCCAACCTCCTGAGCAAGCCCCTCCAGGCTGGAATTTGAATGTTATTAGCTGTAATTGAGCGGCTCAAAACTGAGCCATCTCCAGAGTCCTCTGCTGAATTGGTGGGGGTTGGAGGTGGAAAGGACGTGATGGGAGGGGACGCAACAAGATAATATAGGCCTTGGTGGGGCTCAGCTTGGGGTGGGAGTAAGGTGGTGTGGAGTGTGACAGGTTCCTTCTGTCCTTGGATAATGTGGGGGTCTCCTGGTTCAGGCTATGGAGGAGCCTTCAAGAAATCTTGTTGACTGCCCAGTGGGAGCCATTTTTGTTTAGATGCCCCCCCCCCACATACCCCTTGAACCCACATGGTCCTAGGGACTATGCTTGTATGCTCTGTAAGGATAAGGAATGTTTTATTTTCAGTTGTTTATCCCCAGCTCATATAATTTACCTTCACAAAACCATGTCCTAAGCCAGGGGTGGGGAACCTGTGGCCTTGAGGCCACATGTGGCCCTCTAGGTCCTCAAGTACAGCCCTTTGACTGAATCCAAACTGTTCTGTGAAGACCACATGTAGCCTTGAGGCTGCAGGTTCCCCGCCCCTGCTAAGCACATAAACCATGTGCACACTGGACACATATTTTCACATGCACACATATGCCTTGCTCATGTAGCTAATACTCTGTGAGCACATCTTAAATGCACACAAAGAGGCTACCCGGTCCCCTCTCCCAGATACTCACAATACTGCTGTCTCACTGCTTATCAGCAACACTCCTATCTATAGGCAGCAAGATACTGTGACAGGCTTGCTAGTCTACCTCTCACTAACCCCCAGGTTGTGTCTCTAGAAAGTAGCCTTTTCTGTGGGTTTTCACCTCTGCATCTGTGTCAGGCCTAGGCTTTGTATTCTTTATTATTATTATTATTTTATTTTTTAGACAATTGGGGTTAAGTGACTTGCCCAGGTCACTTAAGTGTCATGTGTTTGGTCTGAGGTCAGATTTGAACTCAGGTCCTCCTGACTTCAGGGCTGGTGCTCTATCCACTGTGCCACTTAGCTGCCCCTAGATTCTGTATTCTTTCATTCATTGATTTGAGCATGTATTAGACTCTGTGTGCTGGGGCCTTGTGCTAGGTGCTCTTTCTGAGAGGTCTGAATGTGGGAGGCGATGAAGTATGGGGAGAAAATTGCTGGAGCAGGAAACAAGAGGCTTGCTTGCTATAGCTAGTTCCACCTCTGCCATTGGGACACCTAGGGCGAGTCAGATTATTGCTTTGTGTCTCAGTTTTATCATCTGTAAAATGGGGATAATTTTTGTCCTACCTACCTTACAGTTTTAGGAGAATCAAATTAAATAATATACATTAAGGAGCTTTGAAAAAAAACTGTAAGACAATATATAAATTCAAGGTGTTAGGAAAATTATTAGGCACCAGAGAAATCACTAGAAATTCTTACACCTGTGCCAAATTGTGAGACGAGATGGGAAAAGACAGAAGACTATCTGCCCTAGGTGAAGTTGAGGAAGTGACCCATGCCCGTCCTAGAAAGTTCAGTTGACAGTCCTTAACACTACTGCCTCCCCCTCCTTCAACCAAGCCAAGGGAGAAGACAGGAGGGGAGGAAAGGTCCTAGCGATCAGTGTGGGGGGTGTGAGGGGGTGTGGGGGTGTGGGGGGAGGCAGGGGTGATCACCTTAGGGGTGGTGCCTGGGCTAATTGAAGGAATGGACTGAGAGGTACAAGGAGGAAGTATCTTCTTATACGTCAATGCCCTGGAGCAAAGTCCTTGCCCCTCTACCCTACTTATGGCTCTGTTGCAGGCACATGGAAAGCTAGAAAAGGAACATAGAAGAGGCGGCATCTCCTAAGGCTCCGACAAGCTTCCGTGCTGCCTCAGTGAAGACAGGCATCTGGTTCAGGGCTCATTGACTAAGCAGAGAAGTCTGATTCCAAGGCTCTGTGTGCTTCCTGCCAACCGCCCCAAGATGCTTAGGTTACAGAGCCAACTGCTTAGCAGGGACTGAGAAGGTCCTGGCATTAAGCCTGGTGGAGCAAACAAGCGGCGTTTGCCCTGGACACATGAGAGCACATGTGCCCTGGTTCTTTGATTTGGGAGGAGGTAGGGGTTATACCTGGGAAAAACTCCCTTGTGCTCCTGGACATCAGTGGCTATGCCAAGTAGCTGATAAGAGACTTGAGGCTTGGGGTGATGATCACAGACTCTCTGTGGCTGGCTGCCTCACTAAAGTCACCCCAGGGCAAGAATGTAAGTTGTCCTAGACAATCCTCAGAGCCACCTTGGTATTCATTAGGGGCAGTGGGGATTCTTAGCCTGTGCCCATGGTCAGTAGTGTTCAATACCCCAACCCTCAGCTGGTGGTACCAGTGCTGGGAGATAGGAGGTAAGAAGCAGATGCCTATTCCTATGCCAGCTCTGGAAGGCATCCAGCAGCCAGCATGGAGCAGGTTTGTGTCCAGCAGCAGTGGTTGAGAGGCAAAAAGAGCTTGCCTGAGGGAAAGCTGGCTTGTGAAAAACCTCCAGATTAAATGGAAGCCTGAATCTCCTCTCAAAACCAACCGGAGGTGGTATCCACTTCTTTCTGCTCCTTTTCCTGGCAGTGCTGTTTTGGGAAGAATATACTGAGGGACACCTAGTTCTTTGCCCAAAATTGATATGTGTTTTTGGATATGTGACAGGACAGGGGTAGAACCCTTTCTTCCTCGCTCCTTTCATCTTCTGGCCCTCGCTGACACACAGCTGCCTTTTGATGACACCAATTCTCTCATCGCCCTTTCTATACCCTTTCTCTCTTATGCTCCCTGACTCACCAAGGGTAGGGGAAGTTTGAGTATTCCCTGCTCCCCATTGCCACTTTCAGACCCTCCCTCTACCACTTTCACTAAGCACTTTTCTCTTTCAGTGTTCGCATAATCCAAGTTTATTGCCCAATCCAGATTCTGGTGGTTTGCATCTACAGACTTCCAGGCTCTTCTCATGCCTAGCTTGATGAGTTCAGTGCCAGGCTCGCAGTCTCCTTGCTTTCCATCTCTGAGCCTCACACTAAGGGACTTCAACATGTGTATTGACACCCTCTCAAACTCTGTAACTCCCCAATTCCTCAGTCTAATCACTTTCCCATGACCTATTCTTCTCTCTACCTCAGCTTCACAGTGACGTCTTTTGACCTTGTCATCTTTCATGAATGTTCTGCTTCCATATTAATGAACTCCAAAATTCCTTCATCTAATTATAATCTTTTATCATTTCATCTTTCTCTATACCTTATGACCCCTGACCCTGTTTTTCATCCTTGATATGACCTCTTCCTTCTACCCCTGGCAGTGGTTACACTCTCCTCCCTTCCCTACCTCTATCCCTTAGTGAATTAACTCAGCTCTCTATCCTCTACCCTATATTCCCTTACCCACTTGGCCTGTGGATGTTCACACCTTGCCACACTCCAATCCTGGATTATTCCTAGGATCTGCCTCCTTTAATCTTATGCTCATGCTGCTGGAAAGTGCTGGAGAAAATGCAAAACTGCTGGCTAGTTCCACTACAAACTTATGTTATTTAATCTCAACTGGGCCCTCGCTACAGCAAGGCAAACATTCTTTCTTGGGGCCCTTTTCTCTTTTCATTCTATACTATCTCATTTTGACAATCTCATTAGCACCAGTTGGTTCAATTATCATCTCTATGCAGATGATTCCCAGATCTACATGTGCAGTCCTAGTTTTTCTGTTGAGTTTCATCCAGACATCTCCAGCTGCCTCTTGGACAGCTTGAACTCAATATGTCTAAAGCAGAATTCATTTTTTTTTATTTTCCCTGCTTAATAGTATTTTATTCCCCCCCCCAATTACATGTAAAGATAGTTTTCAACATTCATTTTTAAAAAAAAATTGAGTTCCAAACTTTTTTCCCTCTCCCCTTCCTGAGACAGGAAGCAATCTGATATAGGTTACACATGTACAATCATGTAAAACAGAATTTGTTGTCTTTTCTCCCAAAACCTCCCCCTTCTAAAATTTCCCTTTACTGTAGAGGGTCCTACTGCCCTCCTAGTTACCAAGCTTGCAACCTCAGTGCCATCGACTCCTCACTCCCACTCACCCCAAATAACTAATCTTTGGCTAAATCTTGTCATTTGTACCTTTACATCCCCTTCTTTCCACTCATACAGCTGCCATTGTAGTTCAGGTCCTCATTATTTCTCACCTAGATTACTGAACGAACCTTATAAATAATTTTCATATCTCAAGTCTCTCCCCATTTAAATCTATCCTTCATTAAGCTTCCAAGATGACTGTTCTAAGCTCTGATCAGGTCACCTCCACCACCCCTTAGTTAACTCTAAGTGGCTCCCTGTTATCTCCAGGATCAAATATAAAGTCCTTGGTTGGGGATTGAAAGTCCTGTATGACATGGCTCCTACCTACCTGTCCAGCCTTACTTTACTTCTCTCCAGGAACTCTATAATCCAACTACTTTGGCCTACTTATAGTTACTTCAATGTGACGCTTTACCCCCCTCCCCATCACCATACCTTTGCACTGGATAACCTCATGCTTGGAATGTTCCTCCCTCTCCCTCTTCGTCACATTCTCCAACTGGCTTCCTTTAAGACTCGGCTTAAAGCCCACTTTCTGCGGGAGGCCTTTTCTAGTCCTTCCGTTGCTAATGTCTTCTCCTTTCCAAGTACCATCATCTACTCTGTATATATCTTGCTTGTATCTAGTTACTTATTAAGCTTCCTAAGGCCAGAGGTTGTTGTTGTTTTTTTTTATCTCCCATTAAACACAGGAGCATAGTACTCTTCCCACAGACACACAGATACTCAGAGTTTGTCTTTTATACAAACTTGTTTATAGCCTGACTGAGGCTGCTGCAGCAGGAGATTGGGCTCTTGAGTGCTGCTTGAAGATTTTTGAGATTTCAGGCCCCTTCCTCATTTAGTGATAGTATACGTGGCAGTCATGGTCCCTAGCTAGGTCCACCCTATGCCTATACCCCTTTCTTTTCTTATTGACTCCCCCTACTCCTTTGTTGTTCAGTCATTTCAGTTGTGTTTGACTCTTTGTGATGCTGTTTGAGGTTTTCTTGGCAAAGATACTGGAGAGGCTTGCTATTTCCTTCTCCATCTCATTTGACAGATGAGGAAACTGAGGCAAACAGGGTTAAGTGACTTGCCCAGCGTCACACAGCTAGTAAGTGTCTGAGGCCAGATTTGAACTCGTCCAGATGGGTCTTCCTGACTCCAGGTGTGGTACTCTATCCACTGCACCACCTAGCTGTCCTCTACTCTAATCCATGACCCCAAACTAGGAGACTCTGTGGACAGTGGAAAGAGCACCATCTCTAGAGTCAGAGGACCTGCTTTTGATGCTTATTACCTATGTGAAGTTAGACAATTCATTAGACTTCTCTTAGTCTCGGTTTCCTGCTCTGTAAAATGAGGGATTTGGACTACATGGCTTTCAAGGTTCTTTCTAGCTCCAGTATATGTATTCTCAGCTCTGCAACAGTCTTGGATTAAAGGTTGGTGCTGGGGGTGGGGGAGGATAGCTGAAGAGAACCTGGCTACTTAGATGACGAAGCTGAGAGCGAGGTCTGGAGTAGGAGCCTGCAAAGATTGAGGTCCCTCCCTCTCCTTACTCCCCCTCCCTTCTCTGAGGGATGACATCATCCTGACAGAGGGCTCCAGCTGCGATTGGTGTAATTAGCCAGGAAGCAGACCTCTGCAGGACTCAAGGACTTCTCAGGGTCCCGGGTTTCTCACTCCTTTCTTTTCTGGTATGAGGACAAGGTTTTGGGGTGTCTCTTCTTCCTTCTTCCCCTTCCCCCCTCTCCCCAGCTCAGTGATTCTTCTCCCAAGGAGAAAAGGGCCATGATTGAGTCCTCAGAACCCTGCAGTCGGGGGTGGGGAGAAAGGGGAGAAGAGGTATGGGTGCTGAGAAGTCCATGGAGGTGGTTCTCCACATTGCAGATTTCCTTGCAGCTTACCCAGACCATTTTTTTCCCCTTCTTTCCTCTTTCCCTTCACCCCCCCCCCCCCCCCCCCCCCAGCAATAGATGTAACTCAGCTTTTTATCTGGGCCTCATAGAATGGTATTGGAGTGACTGTTCCATTGTCACGACTATTCTAGCAGTCAGAGGTCTAAACCATAGCAAGAGTATCTCCTTCTCTCCAGCTCCTTACCCTCTCTCTTCTCCTCCCTGTCTGTCCTGACTAGTTGCCCATCTCGCCTGCTTGTGGGAGCATATGCTTGGCTGGTTGCTTTGTGTCTGCTGTTTATCCGTCTCTTCCTACTTAACTTATGTTTGCATCTTGGTCCATCTGTCTCCTTCTGTACCTGTCTTTCACTTAGACTGTGCCTCCACCCTCCACCCTCCACCCTCCACCCTTACACTACATACCCCTCTTCCACCCTCCCCCCCAGGTTCTTCCCTCCCTCTCTATCTTTTGGTTCTTTCCTTCTTGGCTCTGAGCCACACAGAGATTTCCCCTGGCCTTGGGTGCAAGAGCCCCAATTTCCCAGCCAATGGGAGTGTCCCATGGACCTTGCTGCCTGGGACTTGTTTCTTGAGCCTACAAACACCAACCAAAGGGTCAAGATTGGGGTGTGTTTGTGTTTAGAGTAGAGAAAAAATCCAGATTCTGAGTGAGGCACTGAATTTTGGGTGATGCTGCTTCATCCATTTCTCACCCTGGAGTTCCCATTCAACTGCCACCCATACCTCTAGGCTCTTCCTGGTCTTCCTCCCTTCCAGAGAAAATTTGTCCTCAGTGGAGCCTGGTAAATGGATGATGCACTCAGCTGCAGTGGATTGGTAAGGGAACAGCAGGTAGGAGCAACTGTCTGAGGGAAATTGTCCTGTGTCTCTGGTCCAGCAACCCTGGGTATACATAGAGAAATAGAGTGGTTATGACAAGGGCAGGAATGACTAGGAGTTGGGGGTAGGGAAGGGTGGGGAGCTAGAATGGGGTAAGTTAAGGGAGAATAGAGTGACTCATGGTAAGACTGGCAAGAAATGAATGATGGGGCCAAAGAGCATCACAAGAATAGGGACTGAGTCAGCCCAGTACCCCCTTTTCAGTTCAACTCTGCTGGGTGCTAGGGATAGAAAGATGAAAAATGACACAATAGGTTATTACTTACACTTGCCAATTTGGGGAATGTTTCAGTTCTTAGTAATATGTAGCTTGAGTCATTCCCCTTCCCCTTCCCCTTTCTTCCCACCCCACCCCTCAGCTTCTGCCCCAAAGGATCTCAAAGCATACCCGTGGCAATGACTCACACTCACCTCTCTAATGTAACCCCTCCGAGGTATGACTTGAAAGCTGATGAAATAACCCTCTTTCCAAGGACAAGGACATGAGTCAAGATGAAGGTGGAGTCACTGGGGAGAGTGAAAGATGAGAAAGGAGCTCCCCAAAGCATCTGGAGCTGCCATCTTAATCCTGTGTTCCCAGGACCAGGGGATTGATTGTTCTTTTGAGTTCAGTCTGGATGAGGACAAAGCTGCATTGGGCTTGGAGTCAATGAAATGTTTGTGGCTCTGGGAGCTTCTGGGCTGTGCTGGGACCATCGTTTGCCATTCCCATATAAGCATCCGCTCCCCACAGAAATCCACAGGGCTCTGCTGCCAGGGCCTCTCCATGTGCCTACCTCTCTGTATCTCTCTTCTTTTCTCTCTGTTTATCCATCTGCCTGCTCCACTGGCTGTTTTGTGTCAGCTTCCTCTCAGTCTCCTTATTCCTTTTCTGGATCCTTTACCCAACCCCCTCACTGTTCCTTTCCATTGTTTTTCTTCTTTTTCTGCCTCTTTGTCTCTCTCTCTTTACCTCTATCTATCAAGATATGTTTCTGCCACTGTTCCTTAGGTCCTCTTCATTCTTTCTTTGCCTCCATCCATCACTTCTGTTTTTTTCTCTGCTTGCTGTCTTCTGCACGCTCTCTCTCTCTCTCTCTCTCTCTCTCTCTCTCTCTCTCTCTCTCTCTCCCTCTCTCTGTCTGTCCCTCTCTCTCTCTCTCTCTAATACACTCATACATATTCAGCGAGTCCTTAAAAACCACCTAGATTCTACTTGATGAGATGATTTATCTGCCTTAACAATAAAACCTCCGTTTCTAATTCCATGCCTCTGTTTTAGGCCTTTGAATGGATTGTTCAAACAGGAGTTCAGCCTAAACCCACCTACCTCTCTACGCTGGGTAAGGCTCATTTTCACCACTGCATTACACCCTCTTCTGGTGTGGAATTTAATAACGATCAGAAGCATTGCATAGCAAGGGCAAGGAAGTAATAACTTCGTAATTACATGAGAGGACAGAAAGACCCTGAAGAAAAATCTCTTTACTTAAAGGAATTTTGAGGAACTCAGTTCTAGAAGAGGGTTAGGAATCAGATGTTCCCTATTATTATAAGACTGTTTCCAACTGCTCTAATCTCTTTTGTTATTTTTCTAAATGCTTGCAGGAGGTTTGGAGGTAAAGACACTATAACTGGGAATTAGAACTAGCATTTACATGACCCAGCTAGAGTTAAAACTCAAGAACTCTGAGTTTTTGACCTGTGACTGTGCCAAGTGGACAAAGTTGGAACAACAATGAAACCGGGAAGGGAGGGGGCACTGGAGTGGGAGAGGGGGAGGGTCAAGGAGATCAAAGTTCCTAAAACCCCTAGGTGAGCTGAATCTGATAGAGGCTTGGGAAAGCGTGGAATGAAACCCTTATTCTCCAGGGTAGAGAGGGAAGAAGGGAGCTTGGTATATGGTTATGAGTGACGCTGTCTGTGACAGTCAGCTGACAAGTCTCCCAATCCCTTCTAGCTACTCAGTTTTATCCTCACTGGAGGGAGCATTAGGGAAGGTCCTAGCATTCTTTCTCACTTGTTAAGCTAATGATTTCCGTCACTCACGCACATTTCTTCTCCTCTTATCTCCTTCCTCTACAGGCCTCATCTCTTTTATGATTTCCTCATGGATCCCTTTCTCTAGCTCGCTGTATCCCTTTCCCTCTTTTTCCAAACTTCCATTGCCTTTCCTTTCCTAAATCTTTTTCTCCTCTGTATGTACTCTATGATCCTGGCCCTATTGCTGTTCCTAGAACATGCACTCAATATCTAGACTCCCTGGCTTTGCAATTGCATCATCTCATTCCTGCAATTTTCTCTATCCTGACTGCAAATAGGTTACCTCAGAGATTATCTTCTCCATACACTACATAGTGTATACATAGTGGTTTGCATATTGTTTCCACCATTAGTGAGTTCTTTGAGGGCAGGGATTGTATTTTTGTTTTTTTTCTTTTATCTCCAGCACACAGCATAGTGCTTGGTACGTACTTGTTGTTGTTGAATCATTTCAGTCATGTTTGACTCTTTGTGACCCCCTTTTGGGGTTTTCTTGGCAAAGATACTGGAGTGGGTTGCCGTTTCCTTCTCCAACTCATTTTAGAGATGAGGAAACTGAGGCAAACAGGGTAAAGTGACTTTCCCAGGGTCACACAGCTAGTAAGTGTCTGAGGCCAGATTTGAACTCAAGAAGAAGAGTCTTCCTGACTTCAGGCCTGGTGCTATCCACTGTGTCATCTAGCTGTCCGGTACATAATAAGCACCTAATAAATATTTATTGACTGACTAGCTGATGGGGGACCTTCCAGTTCATCCCTCTTGCCCCTTTTTCCCTAGCTTTATTCTCTTTGCTCCACCCCTCAGCATCAGTTACCTCCTCATCTCCATAATGGTAGGTCTGAGTTCAGGGTAATTGTAGTATGATTGAGTTAGATTGTCATTACTTGCTTGGTGCCTTCCTCAGGAGGTGACTGAGTAGCATGCAGTTTCTCTTGTTTTCCCTGGATTTTATAGGAACAGAATGTATTAGAGAAAGTTGTGAGACAGAAGGACATGCAACTGTTTTTAAATTAAAGTCTTTCTTCAAAAGACAGTGAGTCTCCCATCACTGAATGTCTTTAGGTGGTGGTTGAATGACCACTTGCCAGGGATGCTGTAGAAGGAATTCCTGTTCAGGTACAATTAGACCTCTCACATCCCTTCCAATGCTGAGGTTCTACAAAGTCCTCTAGATTATTCTGTTCAAGACTTTGAATCAAAGGATCACACATTGAAAGATGAAAGGAATTTTAGACATCATTTGTTCTATTACCTTTGTTTTACAGATGAAAAAATCAAGGCTGACTGAAGTCAAATAACTTGCCTAGGGTCACAAGTTAATAAATGTCCAAGATAGGATTTGAACTCAGGGGCTTTTGACTCCATGTTCAGCATTCAATCTATTACACCACCTAGTTGCCTTGTCTGAAGTGGATTGGTGTGCTTGATATTTTTCTCCCATAGTCCTACTGTTTTTGATCCATAGTAACCCCCTGAACTGACTTGTGGAGAGGTATGCTTGGCCCCATTTTATGTGACCTCTTTCAGTTTCCCTTGGGAGTTGGATGAGGATAGGAGAACCTGATTATAAAGCAGGGAAGGGAGGGTGAACACTTTAAGCTGCAAGGAACGTTGGCTATTATCTGGTCTAGCTCCTTCATTTTACAGATGGAGAAATAGAGGCCCATTATAAATTAAGTGATATGCCCAAGGTCATACAAATAGTAAACAATAGGCCTAGATTTCTATCCTCTGACTCCAAACCCAGTGCTCTTTTCCACTGTATTGGATGCATAGGTATTCTCTCCTTTCCTACCACTTGAAGCAATGACAGATCCCAGACAATAGCCTTATCTCCCCTTTTGACGTAGTCCCACTTGAACCTAAGTCAGAGTCTTCTGTTTTGCTGGTTTAGCCCTTAGACCAGGCCTGCACAACATGTGGCCTGAAGGCCACTTTCGGGACACCAGAGGATTTCAGGCAGCTGTGAAAAACATAGAGGAAAAAGATTTTGAGTGACCCGTGAAAAACGTAGAGGAAAACATCCTCTATATTTTTTGCTGGCCATCCAAAATCCTTTGGTGTGCTGAAAGCGGCCGGCAGGCCACAGGTGGTACAGGCCTGCCTTAGACCCTTGCCTTCTCACTTGATTTTTCCCTCCCTCCCTTCCTTATTTCCCTTCCCCCCTTCCCTTTCCTTAGACATTTTTCAATTCTTTGATTTCCCTCCAAGGCCAGTGGCTAGTGTTGGAGTTTTTAACAGGCTCACATCTCTCCCCTCTTTCTTTGTCCCTTACAATTTTAAACCTCCCCCTGAGCTTCTAAAATGTCCCTGTATTTTAAAAAAGTCACCTTTTCCTTCCAGAGAACATTACAATGTTGCATCCCTTAACTGACGTGGCTAGGTACCTTTCTGGGCATCCTTGCTATGCACTGATCCAGGTAGTGGTCTCTGAGTCCCTAGAATCCTTCGTGATTGCCAGGCCCTCTGCGGTGCTGCCATCCTGGTCTACTTTTCTTGATTTTATTTATAGTCAACCTCATTTTATTTCCTCCCCTCCTACTTGGCTGAGCCCCTAGTCTCTGAGGGTATTGGCCTCTGTGACCCTCAGGAGACATGGGATAGACTGGGAGGAGGTCTGTGTGCTGAGAGACAAGAACCTCAGGACAATGAGACCCAAGCAATCCTTTTTTAATTAGACCCTGGTAGCGTGGTAGTGTGTGTGTGTATGTGTGTGTGTGTGTGTGTGTGTGTGTGTGTATACATGGGGTTGAAGGAGATGTTGCAGCTAGAACCAGGTAGATAGAAGTCATTGCTTACATCAGGTCCTTCTGGGAAAGTGTTGTGGGGTTTGGTATAGCAGGAAGGAACCCTCTTGGGGCAGCTAGGTGGCGCAGTGTATAGAGCACCAGCCCTGAAGTCAGGAGGACCTGAGTTCAAATCCGGCCTCAGACCTAACACCTGACACGTACTAGCTGTGTGACCTTGGGCAAGTCACTTAACCCCAATTGCCTCACTAAAAAAAAAAATTAAAAAAAAAAAAGGAAGGAACCCTCTTTCCATGAAGGGTTGAGGCCTATCAATGAAAGCTTCCTAAGTCACTAATATCTGTTTGGTCTATTCTTTAAACTGATGATACTCTTTGAAGAGTGACCTGAAAAGTACTACCTGTTCCCTATCATCTGATCCTCCATTTCCTTCAGGCTTTGGACTCTTTTGCTCCTTGAGTTCTCTTCCAGAATTCTTGAACTCTGCTTTTAGGTTTATAAGTACTAAGTCTGTGCTACTGGGTGGAGCTGATACTTTAGGATATTATACAAAAATCTGCCACCCTTTGACACGTCCCAGTCACAGGGACCTTTCAGTGCACCAGCCCCACATAGATTAGATTCTCTAGCCCTTTCTTGTTTGGTTAGATTCTCTATCCTTGTCTTATTTCTTTTCCTTGAAGTAAGAAGTACATTACTATCTTTCAAATGAATTGGTGCACTGGTTGGACCCAGCTGGAATGGCAGTGGGTTTCCCTAGTAAGCTCCCTGATCCTTGAATTACACCCTAGTAAAATGGTTGATAGTTTCCTAGAATCAGGCTGTTCTAATGGAATGAATGCTCTTGACAGCAATTTCTAGTGATGCAAACTGACCCATTGCCAAGAAGCTTTTATGTGGGATCTGAGGAAATCATGCTATATGTGGTAATGAGGTGGTGAAGTGGATAATGGGCTGGACCTGGGATCAGGAAGACCTGTGTTCAAATCTAGCCCCAGACATTATCTGGGTGAGTCACTTAATTTGTATCTGCCTCAGTTTCCTCATTTGAACAATGGGGATAATAATTACCCCTACCTCTCAGGTTTGTTATGTGGATAAAATGAGATAATATTTGTAAAGTACTTTGCCAATCTTAAAACACTATATAAATGCTAGTTATATTATTATTATTATTATTATTACATATTCACAACCTAGCTTCCAGTACTATCAACAATGAGTCTTTCGAGAAAATACTGTGCAGGAACTATTTCCTAATTATTGACACATCATGCCTAGAGCTGCCTTCCATCCTGTACCCATGGCAGCACCCCAAAGAATCTTGCCATCAGCCATTTGAATACGGTGTAACTCTGGGGCCTCACTGTCACAGGAAGAATCAAGATCACTGATGCCAGGTTATCTGAGCTACTATGACAGCTCTGGGGCTTCATTCTAATAGATTGTGAGCCATATACGCTCTCAAGATGGCTATTCTTGCAGAATTTGCATATCCTTGAATCTGTAAGCAGTACATCAATGTGAATCTTTACAGCCTGTGTAAGGATTAAAATGTCTGAACTGAGGCCCCGTAATCTGGTAGTCAGATACTATTGAGGATGTATTTTTGGTGTTTTGCTGACCCTGTTGGCAAAAATTCTCTGCCTGCACATTGTGGACAGTGGGGATATTGGAAGTCGCTCCTTTAATTTGTTTTATTTACACATGTGTATGTATGTATGTGTATAGTGATGTGGTCTACCTGACTAGGACCTAGTCTTGAAGGGGCAGCTAGGTGGTGCAGTGGATAGAGTCTAGTCTCAGGAGGACCTGAGTTCAAATCTGGCCTCAGACACTTGACACTTACTAGCTGTGTGACCCTGGGCATTGCCTAGTCAAAAAAAAAAAAAAAAGAAAAAAGAAAAGAGGACCTAGTCTTGGGACAAATTGTATTCAGTCATAGGTATCATTGTTGTGAAGATTACATGAGATATTATTTATGTAAAGTGCTTAGTACAGTGCCTAGCACATACTAGGCACTGTATGAATGCTATTATTACGAGATAGTGAGTTGGTACAGTGGATAGAGTGCTGGGCCAAGAAGACCTGAAGGCAAATCTTGCCTTAGACATTACTAGCTGTGTGACCTTGGGCAAGTCACTTAACCTTTTTCTGCCCTCAATTTTCTCACTGTAAAATGGGGATAATAACAGCATAGACTTCCCAGGATTGTTGTGAGGATCAAATGAGATAATATTTGTAAGTGCTTAGCACGGTGCCTGGCCCAGAGTAAAAGCTAAATAAATACTATCCTTAATATTATTACCAATGGCATGCTTGCTTATGAACTCATCATTCAAAGTGGTCCTGTAACATGTCATCTCGAAATGGAAAATTGCTGTGTTGACAAATATAGTATGACTCTATGATATAAGCAGCAATGTCCCCACAAGGATGTTGACTCCATTTGTGAAATTTAAATAGTAATTTGCAAAATATTTTCATCACAATGCATAATTAACCCTATTTTTCAGATGAGGAACCTGAGACTTAGAGAAATTAAGAGATGACCCAAATCATACAACTTGCATATGTGAGAACTGGGATTCAAGCCTAGATTTCTCTTAGCTCCAAGGCTAGAATTATTTTCTCTTTCTTTCCTTTTTTCTTTCTTTTTTCTTTTTTTTAGAATTATTTTCACTACACTACACAGCAGAACAGGAAAAAAAAGCAACACAACACAATAAAATTGAATCAATCCCAGAGCTCAGAAATGGAAGGACCCTCAAGAAATCACCTGCTCTATCCTCATGGTGGGGAAGGACTAAATAAATTGTGTTATCTGAATATAATAGAATATCATTGGACTATAAAGAGAATGACAAAATGGACAGTTTCAGGGGAATCCAGGAAGACTTCTATGAACAGATGCAGTGAGAGGTGAGCAGAACCAGGAGAACAATTTATACAATAACAATCATATCATAGACAAAATCAACTTTGGAAGAATTTAATAATGCTATGATAAATTATGAACCTAGAAGGCTGAAGAAGAAATAAGACATTTACCTCCTGCCAGAGAGATGAAGCCCTTAAAATAAAGAAAAAGACATACATTTTCTGGTCAATGTGGGAATTTGTTTTGCGGAACTGTGCATGTTTATCATCATAAAGTGAGGGCTTTATTGTTATTTTTTGTTTTTTGTTCAATGGGAGGAACAAACCATAAATACATGTAAACATAAATAAAGACAGAGATGAAAAGAGATCATCAAATCTAGTTCCACAAAGTTTGGATAAGGCAGATGAGACAGTTAGGGGTATAGCTGATAGAGTGTTGGATATGCAGTAAGAAAGACCTGAATTTAGATCCAGCCTCAGACACTTACTGGATATGTAATCCTGGGGAAGTTGCTCAAACATATGTTTGCCTTAGTTTCCTTATCTGTAAAATGGGGCTACAAATATCATCTACCTCCTAGGGTTGTTGTCAGGATCAAATGAGAGTATTTGTAAGGCACTTTGCAGACCTTAAAGTGCTACATAAATGTTAGCTATTGTTGTTGGTGTTGTTTATTATTATTATTATTATTATTATTATTTTATCTAGGCAATGGGGTTAAGTGACTTGCCCAGGGTCACACAGCTAGTAAGTGTTAAGTGTATCAGGCCAGATTTGAACTCAGATTCTCCTGACTCCAGGGCTCTATCCATTGTGCCACCTAGTTGTTAATTATTATTAATGATGATACTGGTGATAAGTGTGGTTTCAAAAAGCCCACAAATTTGTCAAATGCTTGTTTTGGGCATGTTTGGGCTTTAGAAGCTCTAAGTGCATGTGTTTGCTAAGGCTCTTCTAATTTAAGATGGAAGAAGAGGTTCCACGGCCTCCATTTCCTCATCTATAAAGTAAAAGTAGGTGATATCTAAGGTTCCTTCAGTTATCTATCAAGGTACTTTAAAAACCACACCAAACCAAAACAGAAAACTGACTGAATGATCTTCATGATCTCTTCACTGTGGAACAACCTTTTAAAGTAGGGGGGTCTGCTTGAATTCCAGGATGGGAGTTATATTCAATTGCTTCTTGATATACCTGAGTTGTCCCGACTGCTGCTTGGATCTTTAGAAGACTCCCATCCTTAACTCCAGAAAAAAGAGGGTGTGTCAGAAATCAGTTAACAGACAAGGACAAGCAGGCCTTCAACATGACAGTACTTTATTGCTGCATAAGTACACTGGGCAAACTCCCATCTGAGAAATCACTGCAGTATACGACTCCAGGAACTTAAAAAGGACTAAGCACTAACAATCGCTCAAAAGAAATAGAATCATTGGCATTGTACCACAGTGCCTCCTGGCATATAAAATAACAAGCAAAAAGTTTTTCAGAATCCTGTCTTGTCACCATTGGATGAGGGCAGAACGCCCACTTTTAGGTTTGTGTCTATGTTGTCTCCTTATGGAATTGTAAATTCCAAATGGACAGGGGGCCTTGTCATCTTGGATTACATTTCTGAGCAATTCTGTGTATACGCAAGCATATAATAAATGTTATTTGACTGAACGAGGAGAGAACAGCAAGAACAAAAGAAGATGAAAATAAGAGGCGAACTCCATTTATGTAATGTATTGTGAAAAAAGACATGAACAGCACAGAGTTTGTTCTGAGGCATGATTCAAAGTCAACTGCCCATTTGAAAAAAAAATCCTGACACTCACAGACCTGCTGACTTTCACGCCTTCTAATTAGGCAACGTCTGGAGTTGGGCCTGCCTTGCTTTAGAGCGTCTTAGTGTATATGGGGATAATGGAGCACCTTTAGCCATCTACCTTTCTAGGAGCGGGGCTATAGTATAGACAGAATCCCAAGAGGCTATTAGATTAGAGGATGTTAGAGGAGGAAGGGCCCCTGGAAAGAATCTGGTTCAACTGCCTCATTTTGCAGATTTGGAAATTGAGGCCTTAGAGAGGTCAACTTGTCCAAAGTCAAATAGTGGCAGAGATGGGAGCAGAATCCTGATTCCTAGTATTTCCACTACATAGAAATAAATGCCTTCTAAGAAATAGGCACCAAAGGGTGGCAGAGACCCAAACAAAGCACCATTTGAGGTAAGTTTCTGATGTAGGGGGCAGAAATGGAGCAGAGAGGAAGGGCAGCAACTGAGCAGGGCAATCTGTTAGCAGGAAAGACAAGAATTTAAATTTAGAAACCGTGGCTTGGGAAGCTTTTTTTGGAAAAGGACGGCTGGCTGGGAGCAGAGAGGGAAATGTGGGGAGGTCCTATGTCAGGGCCAGGCTCTAAGAAGATTCCATGTCCAGGCATTTCCCCAATGATTCCTCTTCTCTTTCTGTGTTGGAGGAAGCAGAAAGGATGGACAGAACAGCCAGAATGTCTCCCTCTTCCTCATTCCCACCAGATAAGGCTAGAGATGGGGGAAGGAAGGAAAGGCCTGGCCTGGATTTTTTTATCCTTTCTTGGATCCTGGCTACTTTCTCCATGACTCCTGCTTGAACTGAGCCAGGAAGGGAAGAAGAGAACTGGGGGATGGGAGGGAAAAAATGTAAAAATAGCCTAAGGCATAAAGGTGCCCATCTGTTGTGTGGGTGAGGGAGGCTGTAGAGAGCAGGCAGACCCTCTTGGCCCACCATCCAAGCAGCTGAACTTCAAGAGGTCAGGAAAAGCAGCCAGTGCCTTCAGAGCCTGTGACCCTGGCTGTGCCTCTTTCTTCCCTCTCCAGGGTGCTAAGATCAGTTGGACATATTAGAGAGTGGAGGGCAGGTCATGTCCCTTAGTCCCACAATATTGTGGAAAGAATACTGGATTTGGAATCTGGAGACTTGGGTCTGGCTTCAGTCTATACTACTAGCTAGCTGGATAATCTTGGACAAGTCATACATTTAGAGCTGGAAAGGCTTAGAGGTCATTAAAACAAACCCCTTCATTTCACAGATGAAGAAACTGAGGGCCAGAGAGATGAAATGATTTAATAATATATTAATATATTATTATTAATTTATTATTTATTATTAATTATTAATATAATTAATAAATGCTGAATCCTTGGAACCAAGAGTTTGAGCGATGACAATCCTGGACCCAGAATTCCGGGCTGGATGTTGCTACTAGCCTAGCAGGGAATCCCTGAGCATCCAAGGTGCTGGAATTAATCCCAGGGGGACTTTGGACTTGGAACTTGGTGGCACTGATGTTACATAGGAACATGTGTTAAGCTGTTTCCCTTTGCCTCCCAAAGACTGAGATAGTGCAAAGGGGTGGGGATTATGCTCTTACCAGGTGTTGGGTGGGGGGAGATAGAGTATAATGTTTGTATGTTTGTTCGTGTTATGCTTTTAAAGGCAGTCAGGTGGTGCAGCAGATAGAACACTGGGCTTGGAGTCAGGAAAACCTGAGTTCAAATCCTGCCTCAGATACTTTATAGCTTTATAACCTTCAGCAAGTCACTTCACCTCTGTGCCTCATTTTTTTCATCTGTAAAATAAGGATTAAATTAGCACCTCCACCTTAAGATTGTTGTGATGATCAAATGAGAAAATATTTCTACAGCACTTAGTACAATGTCTAGCACATAGTAGGTGCTATATAAATGCTTATTGCCTTGCCTTGCCTTAAAGTAAATATTCCTTTGAAAAAACTAATCCAACTGCTAAGTGGCTAAGTGAAACTGGTGTTCAGGGGACCCCTAAAATTGAGATAACCGTATTAGAGAAGGCTTGAGCAAATTTGGCAGAGAGACTCGAGGGCACTAGAGAATCCTGAAATGAAACATCGCTGGCCTTCAGGCAGTAGGGACAGGATAGTCGTTGTAAAAGCAGAGCTTTACTAGGTATTTCAGGGTAAAAGTAACAACCCCCCCCCAAAAAAAAACCCAAAACAAGCTTAAGTGAGTGGTTACAAGAGACTTTTTAGCGGTAGTTCCAAAAGTCTGCTCTAGTCCAATCTCAAGATTGTCCCTCTTAGGTGGGGTTCACTTGCCCTACATTAACTTTTTTTTTGCCTGTCTTCTCCATATTCTTCTCCAATAGTGGAGGGGTGTGAGTGTGTGTGTGTATGTGTGTGTGTGTGTGTGTGTGTTTGTGTATTGGGGCAAATGGTTGGCTATCTTGGATTGAGGCCCTTACTGCTAGATAGAAAAACAATTAGGTCCCTAAAATGTAGAATTAGCTAAGAGTACCAAGCTCTACTTTCTACAGGTACTTTACAGCTTAAAGGATATGGAAATATAACTTCAAACTCCTTAATAAATAACAACTTAAAAATGTTTCTTTGTGCATCCTGCCTCTCCTTGTCTGCTTCCTATCCCAAGCCTGTGACAAAGTCCATCCTTGCCATGCTATGCATGGCCCAACTATGAATGAGGGGCTTATAGGTGCTCAAGGCTGCAAGGCCTTTAGGGATCATCTGGTCCAGCTCACTTATTTTATTGATGAGGAAGCCGAAGCTGACAGTGGCCAAATGATTTGTCCAGATTCACATGGTGAACTATGGGCTGAGCTGGGCCAGATTTAGTAACTTTTCCTCCCATGATATGAGGGTAATTTCTTGGATGTGGGGAGAGGGCCTGAAGAGAAAGGGTAGAGAACAAGGGTCTGTGATCTCAGCTGACCAAGGAAGTGAACATTGATGGCTTTGTGGCCCACTCTCCTGGAAATCAGACAGATGGGCTCATAGACTCTGGAAGAGACTTAAGGGGATATGTTAGTTCAACCCCCTCATTTTACAGATGAGGAAACTGAGGCCCAGGGAGATGAAGTGAGCTCAGGTCTTCTGACTCCAAATCCAGCATTCTTTCTATCTGCACCATGCTGCTTCTCTTTATCTTAATAGGGGGTAATACCTTCCCCACCAGTACCCAGATCCTATTGCCTGCTGCTGGTATGCCTTGTGTCTCTGGTACTGGCCTGGTGCCTGGGCATGTCACTAACCCTTATCCCCCTTTGTGCCCACCCCCCACCTAGCTCATGGCAGGCCCTTTCACACTTCAATTAGCCACTTAGGGAGAAGAAAGAACAAGGGCATGCAAGAGAAGTCGGCCCAGACATTGTTGAATATTTTCCCAGGCCTCTGGTTGCCATGGCAGCAGGCTGGGAGCCCCGTTTCCAGGGCCTCAGGCTTTCTAGCAAAGGGATCTCACAGGGGACTGCCTACCCTCCTGGGCTGCTGCCCACTCTCCCCTTCCCTCACTGTGTCCTTACAAGTCCTTTAGCAACGGTTACTTTGGTCATCATCACCACGGTCACCCACTACACTTCATGCATCAAAGGAAGCTTCCCCTATGAGCCTGGAGGGGATGGATTGTCCATGAAACCTGGAAGGTACAGACTGGACCTGAAGGTGAAAAGAGGAAGGCATGGTCAGGAATCAGCAAGATTAAAATTATGGTAATTCTAGTGATGACTTCATTCCACATATGGTGCATTTAACTTTTCAGAAGCAATTTCCCATGCTAGGTAGATTATATATACTAGGGTCCTAAAAGAACTGGGTGATGTGAATGTTGAGCTGCTGTCAGTGATCTGCAAAAGATTACATAAAACAGAAAAGATACCACAAGATTGGAGGGAGACAAATGTTCTATTTTCTTTTTTAAAAGAAAGACAACAGAATCCTCAAACTGTGAGCTACTGAGCTTGACTTTGACTTTTGGCAAGGTTCTAGACCACCCCACTAAAGGGACGGTTAGTGAGCATCTAGAAAAGGAAACAGTGATCACACAGAACCACCATGGCTTCATCTAGAACTAAGCCACTTTCATAGTTGTTTTACTTTTTGTAGTTTTTTCTTGCTTTTTGAAAATGATGAACTTAACAAACATGAGCATTTCAATATATGCAAAAAAGGATTGTAAATAAACTGTGAACTTATATTCCATAGATTTTTTTTAAAGTATCTATTAAATTTAACACAATAGCCACAAAACTACTCTACTGGCCTCTGTGCCCTTCTGAACTTCCTTCTTTTCTGTGTATGGTTTTTAAAAAATGTATCATTAAGGGGGCAGCTAGGTGGCTCAGTAGGTAGAGCACCAGCCCTGGAATTAGGAGGACCTGAGTTCAAATCTGGACTCAGTCACCTACTAGCTGTGTGACCCTGGGTAAGTCACTTACCCCTGTATCACTGATCCCTATTTTCTTTTTGGCAGATTTGCTGGACTGATAGATCAGGAGAATGATGTAAATAGTTTACCTAGATCTTAGCAAAACATTTAACAAATATTCTCATGTTCTTCTTACAGACAAGATGGAAACATGTGGCTCAGGCAATAGCAGTTTGGTGGATTTAGTACTAGGACTTAGGATTTAGTACAGGAAGCACTAAAGCTTTGATGTCATCTTGGAGGGTGGTCTCTAGTGGAGTACTGATGGGTTCTGTACCTGACCCTGTGCTGTTTAACATTATTATCAATGACTTGGATCTTTGATAGGTGACATGCCAGGCTTGGAGGAATAACTAACATAATAGGATGATAGAGTTAAGAGTCAAAAAGATCTTGATAGATGAGATCACAAGCCCAAATGAAATTTTATACTTGATAAGTGTAGACTTACAGTTGGGTTAAAAAAAATCAACTTCACAATATAAAAGTGTCAGTTTGTCTGAAAAAGATCTGGGGTTAGTGGCCTACAAGCTTAATATGTCAATGATGTGATATAGTAGTTCAAAAAAGCTAATGTGAACCAATTAGGAGAAACACATCATCCAGGACTATCGAGGTGATGGGCTCTGATCAGAGCACATCTAGAATACTATGGCCACGTATGGCACATTTTTGGAAGGACAAGCTCTAGAAAGCAACAGCCAGGATGATGAAGGGCTCAAGATCATGTTGCATGAGGATCAATTAAAAGAGCTTACTATGAGAAGACTTAGAGTTACAGAATAGCTACCTTTAGATGTTTGAAAAGTTGTCATGTGGAAAGGGGGCAGCTAGGTAGCACAGTGGATAGAGTGCTATGGAGACATGAAGACTGATCTTCTGAAATTCAAATCTGGTCTCAGACATTTACTAGCTGTGTAACCCCGGGCAAGTCACTTAACCCTGTTTGCCTCAGTTTCCTCATCTGTAAATGAGCTGGAGAAAGAAATGGCAACCCACTTCCTTACCTTTGCCAAGAAAACCCCAAATGGGGTCACAAAGAGACTGAAGCGACTGGACAATAACAACAACATGTGGAGAAGGAATGATTTTTGCTTTTCTGGGCCCTTCAGGGCAGGACTGGAAATGGTACATAGAAGTTTTAGAGAGGCATATTTAGGTTTTGTGTAAGGAAGAACTTTCTAACAATTAGAATTATCCAAAAGAGGAATGGGCTACATCCAGATGTGACAATGGGTTCCTCCTTTCTAGAAGTCTTCCAGTGAAGGCTGGATGAATACTTGTTGGGGATGTTGTAGAGTGTGAGTGGTGGTACTTGTTCAAGTATGGGTTGGATCAGAAGGCAGCTGATGTTAAGGAGGTAGTGTGGTACAGTGGAAAGGGTACTGGATTGAGATTCAGGGGACCTGGATTCAAATCCCAGACTTTCAATTTGTTACTTATTTGCCTTTGGCTAAGTCTTTGATTTCCTTGGATCTTAGTTATTCCTTATGTATGAAATGATGAAGTTGGGCTAGATGACTTCTGAAGTCCCTTCCAGCTTGGAATCTATGATCTATGATTCCCTTTCAGTTTTGAGATTCTGTGAATCCCCCTGAGGTTAGTGTTTTAGTCAGGTAGGCTTAATGAGGTGTGCCTGGTGAGGGTGAATGGCATGCATACCATCCTGAACCCTCCCCTTGTCATCCCTGGGGCACCCTCTGTTGCAAGAACTACTTCCCTGGGGCCAAAGAGGGAATAAAGAAAAATTATTTGTGGGGCCAGCTAGGTGGCGCAGTGGATAGAGCACCGGCCCTGAAGTCATGAGGACCTGAGTTCAAATCTGGCCTCAGACCAAACACTTGACAGGTACTAGATGTGTGACCTTGGGCAAGTCACTTAACCCCCATTGCCTCACTTAAAAAAAAAAAAAAGAAAAATTATTTGTGTCTCCTATGGTGATACCGTCCACTAGAGACCTTGAGCCTTCACTGTTATGTATGTGACATGATTTACCAGATATTAATTATATTCACATCTCATAGACTGTTAGGATTGGAAAGGTCTTAGAGATGCTATATTTCAGATGTTGTTTCTCCTCCCCCCATCCCATTTTATTGAGGAAATTGAAGCCCAGAGAAGAAAAGTGAGTTACCTATTGTCATGGAGATTGGATTTTTTTGCCATTAAAAAATAAAGCATTTGTAAAAAGCAATGTTAAAAAGTGTCAATATATCTCCTTAAGTCCTTCTACTTACTACCTCCCCATCACACAATTCTCCTGCCCTTAGGCCCAAGGTAGTAGAATCCAGCTTCCATTGGAAAGATTCCATAGGGATCTTTCAATGCACTTTGAAGAGCAGTAGTACTAAGAATACAAAGATTCCTACTGAATGCCTTCTTGAGCCATGATACCCCTTTTTCTGCCCTAGCAATTCAGGGCAGGGAGCCCAGTATGATACCCCCTGAGGTAGGCTGATGGCAGTCTGCCTATTTGGTACCCAGATGGCCAGAGCCACAGCCAAAAGGGCATGTTTAGGCATTCTGTAGGGGAAGCAAAAGGGCAGTAGTAGTGTCCCAGCTGGGCTGTTTCTGGCACAGGGGTGCTGGAAGGGATGGAATGAAGGCAGGTGTCAATGTGGGGTGGTAGAGAAAAGGGGGTTAGAGATGCAGGGCACTGGGGGAATTTGGGAGCCCAGCCAGGGTGCATAGTATCCATCTCTTTGATGATGGGTAATTAGTGGAAATGAAAAAGCTTTATTAGTCACTGCTGAGGAGGAAAACAACGATTATTCAATCAGCTAATGGAGGGGTTCTTTCTCTTTTCTGGTTTGGGGCTGGAATTCTGGGTCTCCTTTTTCCTCACTCCTCCTCCCCCCATCCTTTCTTCCCTAGCAGTTCTCTGGTGCAGAGAGCAGATGGTGAGCTTTGTGTGAGTGTTTGTTGGGGGATGGGGTAGGGTGGTGAGTGGTCCTTACCCCTGAGTCACTTGGCTGTCATGGCATCTTCCCAAAGAACTGGGAGGTCAGAGGGCCAAGCCAGCACTGTGGATAAGCAGGCAGCCCAGAAGCAGGAAGATTAGGATTTGCCAAAGGAAATGATGCCGTGAAAGGCTTTCTAGGTCTCATATGAATGTGGTAATTGGAGGTGATTAATCTGCAGAGGAGACACTGGGTGTCAGCGCTGACTCAGGAGCTGCTGCTGTCTCATTTCTTTCCTGCTCCTGTTCCTCACCTCACCTGCCACTGCTTCCAGGCTGAGATTCTGATGAGTTGGAGAGGGGAGAGGGGCTGATTAGAAAAATGAGTGATTCAGAGGGAGCTAGAAAAAAGCAGTTCTCACTGAAGCTTTGGGGATTTTGAGATTCGATGTTTTGTTTTCCAAAGGGTTGACCTTTCTGGTTCTATATGTTAGTAGAGCTGAAGGTGGGGGAGGGTGCATGGCTCCTCTTTGGAACTGTGATGCTGCCAATCTCAGGAAACCCCTGGGATTCTAAGGAGCTCTACCTATAATCTACCCCTCATCAGTCTTTCTCTCCTTCCCCTTCCATTTTTACGGAGATCAGAAAGTACAGATTACCCCACAGCCCATCATGTGAATTCCCAATTGTCCTCTAGGGAAGACCTAACCAACAGGAGAGCAATTGTATTACTCAGATCAGTGCTGGAAGTCTGGGACATTAGGGGAACTAGCTATGGAATAACCAAGAAGCTGCAGTCCAGCTTTCCCTTGAGAGGTCATTTTGAAGGATGCTGAAGTAACTGGGAGTTGGTGTGGTGGGGTAGTTTGAACCCCACATCTAGAGTCTGAGGAACTAGGTTCCTACTCAAACTCTGGCACTTACCACCTATGCAACCTTGGGGAAGTCACTTACCCACTCTTCAGCCAGTCTCAGTTCCCTTATCTTTAAAGTGAAAGGGTTGCATTAGATGACCTTCAAAGTCCCTTCCAGTCCTAACACTCTATGATCCTCTGCCTGGAGTTGATTGTAGAATGGGTCAATCAATCCACAAAATATTTGCCAAGCATTATGTGCCAGGCATTGGGAATAGAAAGACCAAAATTAAAGGGCCCCTGCCCAGAAGGAGCTTACAAGTCCGTCCAGTTTCATCAGTAGCCTTATTTTCTTGACAGCCAGATGAGTTGGGTTGTCTCTTCCAATTCTCAGTCTATAATTCCATTAAAACAAAACAAAAGGGTCTCATCTAAAGCCTCTTATAGCTCTATAGTTCTAGTCTTTCATCTATCTAACTGAACTCCCTCTTGCCTTAACATAGCATGTTAATTATATATAAAGGTACATTTGAAATGTTGTCAGGGTAATTAAACTGTAAGGGGTTGATAGAGGAATTCCCTCATTAATTTGATTAGCTTACGAGGAGGTAAGATTTTGTTTAGAATCTTTGATTAATAGTAGCTAGCCTTTATATAGCTCTTTTAAGGTTTGAAAAAGTGGTTCACAAATATTGTCTTATCCTCACAACAACTCTGGAGGGCAGATCCTATTTTTAGTCCCATTTTATAGATGAGGAAACTGAGGCAGGCAGTGGTTGAGTGACTTGCCTGGGGTCATATAGCTAGTAAATGTCTGAGACAGGATTAGCATTTTGGGCTTCTGGATTCCCAGTCGTGAGCTCTTTGTACTGTGCCACCTAGCTGCCTACTTACTCATATCCAATTACCTGAGATTTCTCATGCCTTTCTCTTTGGAACAGAGTTTTCCAGAATCTGGGGCATTTCTCTTTCCTTCACATCCCAACTCCCCAGAACAAAGCAATAGCCAAAATTATTTGGGAATTTTCTAATACAACTTTCATACAAATACTTATATTTCCCCCCAGTGAAAACAAAGTTAAAATCAAAGTCAGCAAAAATGAGCCTAGACAAATTTTGTCCATTTGGTGGAGTGGTAGTGTTGATGGTGATGGCAGAAAGGTAGCATTTAGTCACTGGGCCATTCATGGATGGTAGGCCCAAACATAGGTGATGGTGCTGGGTACCAACCTTCCCTTGTCTCTTCCCTTGCTCCTCTTGTGGTCCTGGGGACCTATCTTTTCCTCTTCCTCTTAGTGAAGGCCTTGGACTTCTGTTAGAAGTAAGAAGTAAGTCCATGTGGCAGCCATGTAGTCTGGTGCCAGTTGGATGCCCTCCACCAGTTCTATCCTATGGTGGGTAGAAATGATGCCCATGATGTAGACCTGGAGGGGTTTTGCTATTCTATGGGCCCCTGCAATGCTAACTTGCAATGCCCAAGTTGTGGGCTTCCTACTTCACTGTGAGGGGAGAAGTTTCCCAGAGCCAGGCCAGGCAGGGGTGTTTAAAGGCCAAGGTGCTAGTTGAATTTAATGCTTAGGGGCAAGGTGACAATCTCACATCTTTTCCCCCACCTCCAGTTCCAAGTGCCAAGGTGTCCTGGCATGGAGGATTCCCTGCCAACCACCCTGATGTTTTCGCCTTTGCCTTTGGAGGTAGAACGGTGTTGTAGAAAGACGATTTGGATTCATATTTTTCCTTTGCTACTTCCTACCCACATTATCTTGAGCAACTAACTTAACCCCTTTGGGTCTCAGATTCCTCAGTTTTAGAATGACAGGCTGGACTGGGTTAGCTTCAATGTTACTTTAATCTCTAAATCTATCATCTTACAACAACAAATGTACTAAATGCAGTACACTATCTGATTTACTTATTTCTATGAAAGATGGCTACTCTCAGTATTCTAGGCACTTAGCATAGTGCCTGGCACATACTAGGCACTTAATGCATATTTATTGGGTTGTATAGGCAATTTACAACCTCAGAGAAGGTACCAATCTGCATTGGTAGAGAGATTTTTCTCATCTGGTAGTTACATATATCAATGAAATCATGGGTTCAGTCCCAATCACTATTTATTTTTTTAACTAGACCAGTGAACTCCCTGGACAAATGCAGAATGCAATTACTCTGCAATTTATAGTTGTAGAGAGTTTTTCTTGGGGATACTTGTGAGATTGTGACTTGCCCAAAGTCATTCAGACAATGTATGTAACAGGGGAAACTTGAGCTCAAGTCTTCTGACTCCAAGGCCACCTCTCTGTCTACTGAACTACTCTGCCTGTCTTTATTTTATATGTATTTTTATTGTACATTTTAATTTTTTTGTGTGTGAGAAAAACAGTAAGTTCTTAACTTTTGTCTGAATGAAATAAAAGCTAAGAAAACCATTTTTGTAGACTATTTTGTGAAAAGTATGTGGTAATTGTCTCAGTTCTGGGGCTACCCCAAACATGTTGGTTGGTTTGGAGCTGCTCCTTGGCACGTCCTATAGGATGAGTTTCAGTGACTGGGTCTGCCCCCAAGGTGAATGAATTGGTTAAGCCTATAGAGAGGATGGATTTTTGGGGGAGTAGCCATCCATTGTGTTAGCCTATAAAATGTGCTGAAAGGTCTGCTCAGCCTTCTCGGATGCTACTATTTTGCCTTTTCCATTTTCCTACTCTTCTACTGTGAATATGTAGTGATGGTGGTGGGATTTATCTTCACCTAACTCTGTCCCCAGGAGCCATTAATGACTGTCATTCTTTCTTTCTTTTTAAAGTTATATTTTATTTTTTCAATCAGAAAAAAATCTTCCTTCTGTCTCTCCCATCTCAGTCCCCCCAATTGAAAATAAAAGAAAAACAAAACCTCATTTACAAATGTGTTGTTGTTGTTCGGTCATTTTTCAGTTGTGTCCAACTCTTCATGACCCCATTTGGGGTATTCTTGGCAATGATACTGGAGTGGTTTGCCATTTCCTTTTCCAGCTCATTTTACAGATGAGGAAACTGAGGCAAATAGGATAAAGTGACTTGCCTAGGGTCACATAGCTAGTAAGTGTTTGAGGACAGATTTGAACTCAGAAAGATGAGTATTTCAAACTCCAGCCCAGGCACTCTATCCACAGCACCACCAAGCAAAACACATTTCCACTTTGCCCATGTTCAAATAAATGTATAAGTCTCATTCTTCACTCTGAGTCCTTTACCTCTCCATCAAGATGTGGCTAGCATGTTTCACCATTTATCTCATGGAATCATGGTCGGTTATCACACTGATCAGAGTTCCTAATTCTTTCAAAGTTGTTTATCTTTACCATATTATTGTCATGTAAATTGTTCTAGTTCTGTTCACTTCACTCTATATTAGTTAATATGTCTTGATAGGTTTCTTTGAAACCATCACCTTCATCATTTCTTACAACACAATAGTATCCTATTACATTTATATGCCATAATTTGTTCAGCCATTCCCCAATTTGTGGACTTTCCCTTAGATTCCCGTTCTTTGCCACTTCAAAAAGAGCAATAAATATTTTTGGATATCCTCAACTGGAGTTTGTTTTACTTAGAACTAATCCTTCCCTTACTACACCCTCCTTCTAATCTCCTCTTTCCCTCCTATTTCCCTTTGAGTGAAATATATTTCGATATCTAACTTTGTGTGTGTGTGTTTTCTTCCCTCAATTGATGAGTCCAAATAAGAGAAAGGTTCAAGTGTCAGCCACTCCACCCACCTCCTCTTCCTTATTCGTATAAATGTTTACTTGTGTACTCTGATTGTGTAGGATAATTTTCCCTAATCTACATTTTTCTCCTAGTGTCTTCCTTTTCTTCCCTCTCCTCTTAAGATCATCAAGACATAGTAGAGCCATTACCAGGCCTTGTCTAATTAGACACCCTCTACGACATTCTCCCATGATGATAGAGTTTTGAGGGGACACAGATATCATCTCCCATATTTGAATGTAAATAATTTATCTTTGGTCCCTTATAATTATTTATTTGTGTTTGCCTTTGTTATGTTTCTCTTAACTCCTGTGTTTAAACTTCAAAGTTTCTACTCAGCTGTTTTCATCAGGAATGCTTGGAAATTCTCTATTTCATTAAAGATCAATCTTCCCCACCCCCCACTGCATTGTACTCAGTTTTTCTGGGTAAGTTATTTTTGGCTATAAGCTCATATTCTTTGCTTTCTGAAATGTCATATTCCAAGCTCTCTATTCCTTCAGAGCTGTGGTTGATAAATCGTGTGTGATCCTGACTGTGGCTCCTTGGTACTTGAATTTTTTCTTTCTAGCTGCTTGCATTCCCCTCCCCTTTAACCTAGAAGCACTGGCTTTTGTCTACAATGTTCCTGAGAGTTTTCATTTGGTAATTTCTTTCAGGAGATGACTTTACTATTTCTACTTTGCCCTTCTGGTTTTAAGAAATCTGGACAAGTTTTCTTTTAAGATTTCTTGAAATATGATGTCTAGGCTCTCTTTTGGTCACAGTATTCAGGTAGTACAATGATTTTAAAATTTTTTTCTCCTTAATCCATTTTCTAGTTCACTTGCTTTTGCTCTGAGATATCTTACATTGTCTTCTATTTTTTCCCCAGTCTTTTGACTTTGTTTTCTTTTAAACATTTCTTGTTTTCTTATGGAATCTTTAGCTTCTATTTAGTTCAATCTAATTTTCTGGAATTTGTTGCTTGGGCAAGGTTTTATACCTCTTGGGCCAAACTAACAATTCCCTTCCTGATTCTCTTTTCCATAGCTCTCATTTCTTTTTCACACATCCTTCCCCCCTCACCCCACTGCTCTAATTTAATTTATAAAAAATTAAAAAAAAACTCTTTCTTTATCTCTTCCAGGAATTTTAGTTGAATATATGTGAAAGTTGCATTTTATTTTGAGGCTTTTCTTGTAGATACTTTGGAGTCATTCTCTTCTTCTGGGTTCATGTCCTGAGAATCCTTATCACCCTGATAACTTTTTCTGGCGGGATTCTTTTTTGTTTGTTCATTCTTCTAGCCTACTTCCTGACTTCAGACTTAATGTTTGGATCAGACTCCACGTACTTCTTGGCTGATTTGTTGCTTTCTTGGGGTATTAAGGGTTGCATGATTCCAGGACCTTAGGGACAGCTCAGGCAGGGAACCTGAAAGCTTTTAGTGCTCCCAAACTGATCCAGGGCAAAGTCCGATTGCTGCCCTCCTAGTCTAAGCTATGCCAATTTCCCAACCTAGATTAGGTCTAAATAATAGTAGACTCAGGGTTTTGTCCTGGGTCCTCTTCTCTTCTCTCTCTATACTATTTAACTTGGTGATCTCATCAGCTCCCATGGATTGAATTACTATTTCCATGTTCACGATTCTCAAATCTGTCTTTTTTGTCCCAACTTCTTTCTTGACCTTTACTTTCACATGTCTAGATGGCTTTTAGACATCTTGAATTGGATGTTTTGTATACATCTTAAACTCATTATGTCCAAACCAGAATTCATTATCTTTCTCCAAATTACCCCCCCCCCCCCCCTTCTAGCTTCTCCCTCTAGCTTCTCAATAAACTGCAATGGCTCACTATTGCCTCTGGAAGCAATTACAAATGCTCTATTTCACATTTAAAGACTTTTATTACCTAAACCTCTTCTACCTTTCCAGTCTTCTTACAACCTACTTCCCAACACATACTCTGAGATCCAGGGACACTGACTTTCTGTTTCATGAACAAGATGCTCCATCTCTGGGCTCCAGGCTCTCTCTCTGACTCTCCCCCATGCCTGGAATGCTCCCCCTCCTTCACTCTGACTACTGACCTCCTTGGCTTCTTTAAGTTGCGACTAAAATCCTACCTTCTAGAGGAAGGCTTCCGCACCCTACCCCTTCCCAGTGCTGTTAATTATTTCCTATGTATCCTGTATATAGCCTGTTTTGTATATGTTTGTTTGCATGTTGTATCCCCTATCAAATTGTAAGCCCTTTGAGGGGAATGACTATCTTTTGCTTCTTTTTGTATCCCCAGTGCTTAGCATAGTGCCTGGCATGTAGTAAGTGCTTAATATTAAATGATTGATTGATTGCTGGATTCAGCCTCTATCAACCAGCTAGAAACTCTGCTGGTTCAGAGTGACAGAGTTATATTCTCCTTTACTCAGGAATTCCTGCTCTGTTAATTCCTCCATAGGCTTCAGACTGCATTACATGCTGGAGCTTCACCTGGGCTCTGTTGGTGGCATCTGAGCCAACTGTTGCCGTTTGCTCCTGACTTCACTCCTTTCTCTTTAAACAATCTAAGGTCTATGATTCATTGCTCCTCACAGGTCTTTAGGCCTGTAGCAGCTCCTTGTTCTGGAAAGGATTGCCTTTACCCCAGCCAGAATTCCACCCCGGATCTGTGACCTGAAACTAGGTAGTGAGCACCAAAGGTGCCAGATGGCACCTGTGCCCATCACAGGTTTTTTGGTATGGGTCTGGAGATTTCCCAGGATGGGTCTGGGACCTTCTCTCACCCTGATGCACTGCCCTGCTTGCTCTGTGGATGGTGCTCCTACCCAGACTCAAGTCCTAATGTTCAGAACTCTCTTTGTGTATCCTCTTATGCTGGGCTGGAGAAATGACTCACTATGATTTTTGTTTGTATTCCCCATCAGGATTCTTTGTGGTGTGTTTTCTAAATCTGTTTGGAGGAGTTTTGTAGAGGGGGAGCTTGGCTGCACTGCTTCCTATCGCTCTGCCATCTTGGCTCTGACTCCAGTGACTGTCTTCTGACAGAAGTACATCGTATCTGCATGTGCTTGCCTCAAACCCATAGAGCCTGGCTTTTGTCTTTTAGAGACCAGAGGCCCGAGAGTGGACTTCTCTAGACCAAGAGATGGAAGTAGGCAGGGAAATGGGGGAGTATCCTGGGGAAACACATGGATGAACATATATTCATTCACATGGTCAAAGAGGAGAGCTCAATTCTAGCTGAATTTCTGCCTTGTACCAGAGGGGAGGGGCGTGTGGATTTCTTGGGTAGCATAATTCCAAAATTTAGCCAGAGAAGGGAGAGTTCTTAGGCAGTGCCAGCTTTGGGGGTTACCCTGGAACACTGGAGATCTCATATTCCATCCAGAGAATGGGGATTTCTCGGGTAGGATGCCTCTTGGAGAGTCTCATGAGTCTACTTGTAATAAGAGGCTCCAAGCTATGCATGGGAGAGCAAAAGGCCTGACTTTGCTCCCTGCTATGCCAGTGGGATGGGGGTTGATTGTCTAGTGACCTTATAACATTTCCCTTCCTGTGGAGTTCAAATCACATGATGACTCTATGAATCTAGGGATTGTTTAGGTTGCTGTGGGAGAAGAAATTCAGAGAAATTTCAAGGTGTTCTCCTACTGGCACTCACAAGTTCAGTTCCCTTCTGAGGAAGGGAACTCTATTATCCCTACAACAGAAGCAGAACCAGGATCAAGAATCCAAACCTCAATCCAGGGAGGGACAAGGGAGCTAATCTCAGCTCTAAGCACAAATCTTTAATAAGTGCTCAATAAATCTTTGCTGATTGATCAGGATGAAGAACAGAGGAGAGGCCAGCAACTCCTTGTTCTACTCTATTATCAGCTCTTGCCGGGGGTTGGTCCTACTGATGATCTCTTGAGTCCTACTTCAAACCATGAGGCAGTGCTGAGTGGAGAAGATTTGTGAATCATGGTGGCAAAGTAGGGAGGGAGAATTATATTGATTGTTTGTGGGCTTCGTGGGCAGCTAGAATGCCAGGCCTGGAGTCAGGAACTTATTTTCCTGAGTCCAAACCTGGCCTCAGACACTCACTAGCTGTGTGACCCTGGGCAAGTCACTTAACCCTGTTTACCTCAGTTTCCTCATCTGTAAAACGAGCTGGAGAAGGAAATGGCAAAACCACTCCAGTATCTTCAACAAGAAAACCCCAAATGGGGTCACGGAGAGTTGGATATGACTGAAAAACAACTGAAAAGGCTATCATGAGTTCTTCATGTGTTTTTGGCTTATATTTAGGACTCATATGAGTCCATTTTGTCTTCTGTACTTTCTGTAGGGAGAAACAAATGCAGTCCTGTAGCAGATGAACATTCGTTATGTCTAGTGCTTGTATAGGAGTGGGGAACCCTGTTACCCACATTTGTGGGAACCTATACATGAACCATAATCAGAGAAATGAAATTTGGAATGGGGGGGGAAACTGAGCCAAAAGGATATTGATAATTTAATATAGTCCCTGATATTGAACCTAGTATATATGGACTCTGGAGTCTCTCTCATATGAGTGACTAAGGAACATGGGAAAATTTCTGCCTAAGACACCTTTAAAAATAAGATAGATACCATCTGCTTGTTTGGGAGGCATTCAAAAGGTCATAGATTCTAGTTTTGGAAGGGATCTTATTGATTATCTTGTCTAACCCACCCATTTTACAGATGAGAAAACTGAGACCCAGACAGCTGAAGTGACTTAGCCATGATTGCACAACTAGTACATAAAATAGCCCAGGATGAAGATTAAAATCAACGAGAGGACATAAGTAAAGCACTTTGTGAGTATTTAAACACCGTATAAGCATTAATGATGATGACGATGATCTGACTGTGCTATTGCCAGGAGTTGGTCCTGCTGATGATGTCTTGAGTCCTACTTCTAGCACAGAGGAGCCCAGCTCCCCTACAAAAATCCTGCTCTAAATCTTCTCTCTTCTATTCTCTAACTAGCTGCAGTATAATAAACAACCTTCTTGTCAGATGATTCCTTACTGCTTAACATTCTTGGGTTATAGCTTCTCCTAGCTTAATGCATGGACAGCAGCAATCAGCATATAGATTGAATTGCTAATAGAACAGAGAAAAGAAGAAAAAAGGGTGGAAAAAAGTTGTGGAGAGCTGAGTTGAGTGTCCCTTCTAGAATGAAGTTGGCTTGTTAGTGGAGGGGGCCATTCTGCTAAATATGGGTGGACTTTAAATGGGAGATTTCAACATGCATGGGAATGGGGGTGGGGTTGGGGGTGGGTAGGACAAGGAGTTGCTGGCCTCTCTTCTATTCTTCCTCCTGATCAGTTAGCAAAGATCTATCGAGCACCTATTAAAAATTTGTGCTAAGAGCTGAGATTAGTTCCCTTGTCCCTCACTCAATTGAGGTTTGGGTTCTTGATCTTGGTTCTACTTATGTCATGAAAGACCACTCGATTACTAAGCTTTATTGGCACCACTCACAACTAAAAATGTGATGTTATCACCCAAGGGGCCCGGTGCTCTTAATTCAACAAATATGATTCTGGAATGGGGAAGCATGGAAATATAGGACTGTAAGAGACCTTAGAGATTTCTTATTTCAACCCTCTCCCTATCCATTTTATAGGTGAGTCCCAAAGAATTCATTTGACTTATCCAAGGTCATACAGGTAGTAAGTGGCAGAATAGGGAAGTTTAAACCAGCTCCTCTAACTCCAAATCCATTGTTCTTTTTGCTGCAATATGCTGCTACTGTTGATTTTCTGGTCTATGAACAATACAGAAGTTAAGGTACAGAAAAGGAACTGTCCAGGAAGAGTGGGGGAGCACTTGGGACATATAACCAATAGCTGGGGTACCAAGGACAGTTCTCTTAAAGCAGACAAATCCTCAGAATAACTGGCTACTAAGCAGAGTTTCCAGGAACTCACACCACTGTTCCTGCCTCCCACCTTAAAAAAATGCAACAGGTTTAGGCTGCTGCATAGACCATTTGGTATATGTCCAGTTGGTCTCTGGAAGAGTCCATCCCTGCATTCTCAGGATTGCTGAGGAATTTTCTTTCCCTCCAGGAGATCAAGAGAGCACAGTGAGGCTACAGATGAATTCTCTGAATATAGTAGGACGCAGGATAGTATTGCAGGGGAAAAAAATAACCCGAACACTGAAATGGGAAATAGGAGAGCTGAATTTTAGCCTTGCCATTCATTTGACAAGAACTAGCTGTGTGTTTTGGGGCAATTCACTCAGCCTCTGTGGGCCCCAGGTCCTTCATCTGGAAAATGAAACGGATGGACCAAATGACCTCTAAAAGCCTTTTTAGTTCTTACTTTTTTTTAAAAGGTCCAGGAGTCTTGTTGACAAGTTAACCTAGGGAAGGGCTTTAAGGACATCTCTTTAGAGGTTGTTTAATCAATTCCTCTTCCCCTCCCCTATGCAGGTCCCTATTCTCCTCACCCCACTCTCCTTGTGAGAGTGGCTGTTTCTGAGCGAGAGGAAAGCTAGGCTTGGAAAAGAACTATTGAAATGCTGGTGGGAGCTCTTCCTGTCACGATGTTCCACTTCGGTGCCTTGATTTCTATTATTATGTGAAGTGATTTATTCCAAAAACATAAACAAAGCAACAAAAGAGTATAAGGCATCCTAAGGAAAGGTCTCAGCCTCCTCCTCTTCAGGGTTGTCTCCCCCAGGTCCTGAAGCCTATGTCTTACTCCATGCCCACCCCCTGTAGACTGTAGTAGAAGAACACCCTGGTTCCAAAGCCTTGATTCTCCTACTCTCTTCCTCAACTCTCCATTTATCAGTCAATCACTTATTAAGCACTAATTATGTGCCAGGCACTGTGCTCAGCACTGGGAATACAAATATAAGCAAAATAGAAAGATAGTTCTTACCCTTAAGGAGTTTATCTTCTAATGGGAAAGACCACGTAAAAGTGAGTTGAAAAACAGATGGAGGGGGAAGAAGGATAGCCTCGTAGGGGCATGGTAGCAAAGTCCAAAGAGTCAGGAGAAGAGGTGAGAGAGAAGTGAAAATGGCTGGCTCAAGTGCTTACTCAGATGAAGGTTCTAGGAAGAATGCACCAATGGGAGGAGGGGGCCACAGGGCTGGAAGGAGACAGTTTAGGCATGGAAGTGAAGTTTAGACAGTCAGAAGCTGAGCTGTGGAGGGAGCGAAACTGGAATAATTTGCTTCTAGGAAACTACTTGGGGCATCTTATTGCCATCTGCCCAACTCTCTAGACCACTGGACTTCCAGAGAACACCCACTAGGGGACTTAGTCCAGTTGATTTCCTAACTCTAGCCCATGGTTAAGCCATCCTGATTGGTGAGTCAGTTTGTACAAGCTCACTAGCCATTTATGTCTAGCTGGCCTCAGATCGTCAGATCATGCTTCTAGTTATCTACCCCTGCCACTGGCCTTGCCACTCCCTCTCTAAATCTTGCTCTGGGAACTAAACACACACATACACACACACACACACACACACACACACACACACACACACACACACATACACGAGCCACTGAAAATCCAGACCAATGTCTTTATATATTTAATTGAATTACATTTTAGACTTTACCCTTGTTATGTTTGGTTGTCTTTCAAGGTTATTAACTTGTCTATCATCTCATTCGTGTATGTATTGAGGACTTGTGGACTCAAGATGCTTCAAATTTTATCCTGAAGTCCTGGTTAAAGCTGTAGAGGTCTTTAGTCCATTTGGAAGCTGAGACAAAATATTAAGGTTAGAAACAGTTAAACCAATGAGAGGGTAACTAACTGCTCCCCAGCGCACACAGGCAGCCAAGTAGTATAGAGTTTTATTTGTGCTCATGAAGGGTAGATATCACAGAAGATGCCAGTCATGAGTGGGCAAAACTGTTTTCCAATGGCTTAAAATCAGAAATGGATATGATTTTTATCAAAGAAAAGGACATTAAAGAAGATACATTGCTAACTGCTTTGCTGCTGCACCCTACGGACCATTGGGCTTTTCCGTATAATTTGCAGGCGGAACCTGTATATGTTGTCTCCTTTTATTAGAATTAGAGCCCCTTAGGGTGAAGAATTGTTTTGCTTTTCTATTTGTATCTCTAGTACAGTACTTTGCACACAGTAAGCACTTAATAACTGCTTTCTGATTCATTCATTCACTGGAGTTTATTTAGTAGGGAGTGATATGGCTAGACCTGTACTTAAGGAAAATCACTTTGGCAGCTATGAGTAGAGTTGTAGAGCTGTAGTAGAGCTGGGACAGACCAGTGACAAGGAAAGCAATTAGGGGACTATTGTGAAAATGCACGTAAGAGGTGATTATGGCCCGAACCAAAGTGGTGACTCTGTAGATAGTGAGAAGGGGATGGATGAATTGTTTTCTATGTAGAAGCAGCAAGATTTGGTAACTGATTAGATGTATGGGCTGTGTGAGAGGGAGGAATTCAGGATGACATCAAGATTACGAACCTGGGTGACTAGGAGGATGATGGTACCCTTGACAGAAATAGAAGCATTTGGAAAAAGAGGTGGGTTGGCATGTGGGGGAAGGGTGGGGAATAATGAGTTTTGTTTTGGATATGTTGAATTTAAGATGTCTGTGCAACATCCAATTAGGAATGTTTAATTGATAATTGGTGATGCTAGTTGGAAGCTAAGGAGAGAAACTGAGCCTGGATGGATAAAGGAGTCACCTGTATAGACAGGATGAGCAAACCCATGGGTGCTGATTAGGTCACCAAGATATAGTGTGGAGAAAGAAAAGAGGACCCCAGATAGATCTGTGGGATACACTCCCAGTTAGGGGGAATGATATAGATGATGAACTAGCAAAGGAGACTAATGTCTTCTTTGGTCAGATAGGTAGGAAGAAAATCAATGAATCAACCAACAGTTATTTATTAAATGCTAACTATATGACAGGCACTATGCTAAGTGTTGGGGATATAAGTAAAAAGAATGAAACAATTCCTATGCCCAAGGAGCTTACATTTTAATGAGAGAGATAAGAAGTATACACACAAATACAAACTCATGTATGCCTATATACATACATACATACATACATATACATATTTAGCATAATCACAAGGCAAGTGAATATAAATATATACAAAGGTAGTTTGAGAAAGAGAATGATAGCAATGGAGGAGATCAAGAAAGGCTTCAGAAAGAAGATGGTGCTTGAGCCCATCTTAAAGGAAGAGAGAAACTCTGAAATGGAAGGAAGGAACAAGTGCATTCCAGGCACTTGGGATAGTCACCACAAAAACATTAGAATGGGAAATGGAGTACTGTGTGTGAGGAACAGAGATAAAGAGTTTGGATGGATTACAGAGTTCAGAAGGTGGGAGGGTTAATGTTTTAACAAGGCTAGAAAGATAGGTTTACACCAGATTGTGTACAGCTTTGAGGAGTCTTGGAAGTCCAGAGAGGCTAAGTACAAGTGCATGCCTATAATCCAAATTATTGGTATACTGAGGCTGGCAAATCTCTTGTGGTTGGGAGTTCTGAGCTGCAGTGGGATATTGAGATCAGGTGTTTGTACTAATTTTGGTATAAATATGATGATCTGTCAGGATAGGGCTGCAGGGATGGGAGGTGGTTTGCTACGAGATTACCCAAAGAGGTGAGAACCAGGGCAGGTCAGAAATGGAACAGGTCCAAGCTCCTGGGCCAATCAGTAGTGAGATTGGGCCCGTGAGTAGCTTCTGTACTTTCAGCCTGGGAAAGATGCGGAGACCAAATCTTTTTTTTTTTTAATCTCCTCTTTCAAAAATTATTTTTTCCAATTAAATATAAAAACAATTTTTAAAATGCTTTCCAAAAATTTTGAGTTCCAAATTCTCTCCTTCCCTCCCCCTCCTGCTCCTCCTTGAGAAGGCAAGCAATTTGATATAGATTATACATGTGCAGTCATGCAAAACATATTTCCATATTAGTCATGTTGTGAGAGAAAAAGACAGACCCAAAAAACCCACAAAAATTAAGAAAGTGAAAAAATTATGCTTCTATTTGTATTCAGACTCTATCAGTTTTTTTCTTTAGAGGAGGATAGAATTTTTCATCAAAAGTCCTTCAGAACTGTGTTAGATCATTATATTATTGAGAATAGCTAAGTCATTCATAGTTGATTATGGTTACAATATTGCTTTTACTGTGCACAAAGTTCTCTTGGTTCTGCTCTCTACACTTTGCATCAGTTCATGTAAATCTTTCCAGGTTTTTCTAAAAGCATCCTGTTCATTATTTCTTATAGCACAATAATATTCCATTACAGTCATATACCACAACTTGTTCAGCCATTCCTCATTCTATGGCCATCACCTCAATTTCCAATTCTTTGCCACTACAAAAAGAGCTGCTATAAATATTTTTGTACCTATAGGTCTTTTTCCTTTTTTTTTTTTTAAATCTCTTTGGGATACTTACCTAGTAGTGACACTGCTGGGTTAAAGGGTTTGAGAATAGTTCCAAATTTCTTTCCAGAATAATTGGATCAGTTCATAACTCCACCAACAATGCGTTAGTGTCCCAGTTTTCTCACATCCCCTCCAACATTTGAGACCAAGTGTTTAAAAAAAGGAAACAAACCCATCGAGAAGAGATAATTTAGGAGAGGGTGTTCAAATGCTATAGAAAGGACAAGAAGGATGAAGTCTGAGAAAAGATCATAAGAGCTGGCAATTAAGATATCATTGGTGACCTTGGAGTGAAAAGTTTTAGCTGAGTTACGAGGCCAGAAGCAAAACTGCAAAGGAGTGAGTGGTGAATAGAAGGAGAGGAAGTGGAATGAAGTGGATATAGTTTATTTTTTCCCTGTGAGTATTACTGAGAAAGGAAGGAGAGAGGGTATAGCGCAGGTTTTTTTTTTTTTAAAGATGGAGGAGACAAGGACATGTTTGTAAGTAGTATATAGGGAGAGACTGAAAATTAAAAAGGAAGTATTGATTAAGGGAGGAACCTGCTAGGGAAGGTGAGTGGGAATGAGATCAAGGGCACTCATGGAAGGGCTTTAGTGAAGAGAAGTATCACGTTATTATCAGAGACCATCTCCTCTTCACTTCTGGGATTCCTAGTAGTGAGAACTCAGCTAACTGTAGAAACCCTCTATGTCCTTTGCTCTAGTACTGGGGGATGGCTAAAGACATTTTGTACTCTAATGTTATGGTATTACTGTGCCTGCCATAAGAAATAATGAATAAGCATTGGAGGAATTACATGAACTGATGCAAAGTCTGCACAAGAATATATGAAATTATTATAATGTACATAGAAACAATGACAGCAACAAAAGAAAAATCTTAAACTGAACCCTGTTTATAATGACCAACCCTTACCCCAAAGAAGAAAAGAGAAAACACACCTCTCTTCATTCTTTGCAGAGGAGGGAAATTACAAGGGTGGAACATTACATGTATGGTCAGACTGGGTTGATATGTTGTTTAGTTTTGCTGAGCTGTTTATTCCTCTCCATTTTTAATTCTTTATTATAACCCTCTTGGGGAGGGTTCAAAAAGGTGAGGGATAGATTTAGAAATGAGGGTGACATCAACAATAAAAGATATCAATACAGTTTAAAAAGTGATTAGTTTCCCATAATGATAATACAATTGGGGGATAAAGGTTCCTTCCAACTCCAACTCCTATCATCTACTTAGTCAGATCTACTGGAAGCTTTGAAGTTTAAAACTGAAATGAAAACCTAAGCCATTTTTACTCTTCAGTACAGTTCTTCCCTTGCAGATTCTGTTTACAATAAGGGTCTGAAGGACTCCCCTCCCCTTTCCATGGGAGTGTGGCTGAGTGAGCTTAAGGATAGTATCCCTTTCTTTCTTTTTAATCCAAAGAGGAATTCCCTTCAAAGTAATAAAACTGCAATGAGTTCTGAAGAGTGCTATCTAACCACCAAGAAACCAGTTCCTGATTGCAAAGCAATGCCATTTAGCAGAGTTTCTCTCCTACCAACTGTCTCCTAAAACACCATGGAGTTAAATAGCAGAGCCACAGAAATAACAGCCCAGGGAGAGGGAAATTAAGAGGCATCAGCATGGGAAAAGAGGGGATTTTTTAAGTAGGAAAGGGAATAAGACAGATAACCAACAAGGCAGGATGTGGGAGTCTACAATTGCTTCAGTTGCGGGGGGAGGTGGCCATAAATGATACTTCCTGGGGCTGACTCTTTGTATGAGACAAATCATCATTAGTTCAAGACTTGTGCTCTTCTTTCTGGGTTATTTTCCTGGATTCCTTTGGAATCATCACTCTGGAAATGTGGGCAGGGTCTTCTTACCTATGAACCCTAGATCTGGGACCTCTGGATATCAGGCTTTGACTCTTGGACAGGTTACCAGTTGCTTTCTTTGAAATTTGCCAAATGTGATTATGGTGCCTCCTCCATTTTGCAATATATATGTATGTATGTGTGTATTATGGGCATAACATGGATATCTCATGTCATACTGTGTATATAACATGGGCACACATGGGCATAACTTGAGTATGTCATGATTATGTTGAGCATATTATGGGTATGTCATGGGTATGTAATGTGTTTAACATGGGTATGTCAAGATATACCATGAATATAACATAGATATATCATTGATACAACATTGGTACACAATGTCATGGGCTCATTGTGGGTATCACAGGGCACATCTTGATTATATCATGGGTATGTCATGGACAACTATGAGTATATCATGGGTGTGCCATGGAATAAATGGGCATATCATGGTTATATCATGGGTATAACATGGGCATATCATGTCTTAGGTATAATAACAGTGGCACAGCATGTCACACCATGGGTATCGAGGTATGACATGGCCATATCATAGCTAAATCATTGGCATAACATGGATATATTATATTGTGTCACGGGTACAACACAGGCACACCACAAGTATAAGAAGGTATATCACACCATGGATGTAACATGGTTACATCACGGATATAACATGGATATGTATGTCATGGATTAGAACCAATGTTTCCTAACTCTTTAGGCAGCAAGATCTAGACTCAGAGTCAGGAAACTTGGGTTCTACTTCCTGATGTTTCACTGAATGACTATGTGTGCTTGGAGAAAACCCTTAGCCAATTTTCCTTGTTTACAAGATAATATACAACTTGCCCAGGTGTTTGAGAAAATGACAGGACACTGAATTTTCCAGATTAGAGAGTAATGTGGAACAGGTTGCTAGGGCTAATGGAAAGGGCTGGGTGGCTAAAAAGGGGACAACCAGAATAAGACCTTGATATCCTTGCAGTCTAAGCAACCATCTTTCTTCAGCAGCACCATCCATCAAAATGAGGGAGGAGATGAGTCTGCCCTATCTGTCATTTGACTCAAATCTAACAGGGACACTAAAGTCCTGGGCTTGAGCATTGTAATGGGGTCAATGTCTCACAGCTCACCTTGATATTTGTCTAGGAACATGAATAAATATCCAGAGACAGTAATGTAGTAGCCTGATAGAATCTCTTCCACTCTTCTTTGGAAAGAATCATCCATGCAGGTTCCCTCATTCCTTATCCTCCCTGCTCTGACCACTCCCCAAATCCTCAAACAGAATTGCTCTCCAGGAAGGTGCTCTTAGCTCTTCCTCTTGCTGCTTCTTGCTGCCTTTTGCATCCCCCACTGCCCAAGGCCTCCATTTATATTGTCTTTCAGCTCCTTCTTATCTGTCATCAACCTGGGGATTTCTCAGAGCTCTCAGTCTGCTTGCACTGTGATCTCTTCTTTTTTGTGACACTGGAAAAATCCAAGACCACTGCGAGTGCTTGAGGAAACAGTCTTTCTAGTGGCTGGGGGCATAAACTTATAAGTCACAGGGATCAAAGAAACTTTCTGAATTGTGGGCTGCTCTAGGATGGAGGAAGTCCTATAGAGCTCACCAGTTCTGTGGTCTCAAACTTAAATAGATTGTTTTAAGTTTATGGTACTGCTCTGCTGGCCCTATCTAAAATCTGTGCTTCCCTTTTAAAGACAATTATTCTTCTGAACAAAATTACAAAATATTGTATCCCATATCTGGGGGGGGGTATCTATAAATAGTCTCTCCTCCCACCCCAAGTCTGATCTAGTTAATTCCATTGCTGCCAGGTAAGATGACTCTTAGCAGGATCACAGAATCTCAGAATTGGAAGCGATGTTAGAGGCCATTTAGTCTAACCCACACCTGAAACAGTATCCCTTTTACAATATACCTTTTAGGGGGCAGCTATCCTGAGTTCAAATCCAGCCTCAGACCAAACGCTTGACACTTACTAGCTGTGTGACCCTGGGCAAGTCACTTAACCCCAATTGCCTAAAACAAACAACCCCCCCCCCCCAAAACCCCCAATATACCTTTCAAATGGTCATCCAGCCTTAATTTGAAGACTTCAAGTGATGGAGGACCTATGAGGCAACTGTCATTCCACATTTGAATAGCTCTGATAATGCTAGTTTTCCCATATATCAGAGCCAAACTTTGCCTCTTCTCATTGCTCTTATTTTGGTACGCTTCTAGCCAAGGAGAACAAGTCTAATCTCTTCCTTGACAGCCCTTCAAATACTTAAAAGGTACTGTGAGACTCTGGGCAAGTCACTTAACCTTAATTGCCTAGCAAAAAAACAAAACAAACAAATACTTAAAGGCAGCATGACCCTTTAAAGGAAAAATGACCTTTTACCCCCCTTACCCCCAATATTTGTGCTTAGAACAGGACCTGCCACATAATAAATGTCTAGTACCTTCCTTTCCCTCTCTCTTCTCCAGGATAAACATCTTTGCTTCTTTCGAGCAATCTGAATATGGCATGAATTCAAGACGTTGGACTCTTCTTAATGCCCTTAGGACAGGATCTAGATTTTCAATGTTCTTCCAAAAATGTGGTGTCCAGAAATAAACATAATATTCCAGTTGTACTCTGTACAGGATAGAGTCCAGTGAGATTATCACCTCCCTGGTCCTGAAGATTATGTCTTTCTTAATATACCCTGATTGCATTACCTTTCTTGGCTGACATATCATACATTTGAGTCATATTAAACTGATAGCTAAAATTCCCCTATCTTTTTCAGAAAACTGTTGTCTAGTCATATCATACCTCCCCCATCATGTACCTGTGAGCTTGATTTTTTTTAACCCAGTTGTAAGACTTTGCATTTATTCCTATTACTATCAGATTGTATTTACATAGCAGCTTAACATTTGCAAAGCATTTTACAGATGTTATCTCATTTGATCCTCACAATAACCCTTGGAGGTAGGTGTTATTTTATAGATGAGAAAACTGAGGCAGACAGAGGTTAAATGACTTGCCCACACTCAGTAAATGTTGGAAACTGGATTTGAGCTCGTATCTACCTGAGCTGAGGTGCAGTGCTCTATCTACTGCACCAGCTAGTCTTCTATTAAATTTTAACTTAACAGATGCAACCCAGTGTTCTAGCCTGTCAAGATCTGTTTGGATCCTGATCATCATCCATTGTGTTAGCAATCCCTCCTACCCTTGGTGGTACTTGAAATTTAGTAATCATGCCATGTATCAAAGAAATGAGTCATTGATAAAGATGTTAAATGGCACATGATAAAGCACAGATGCCTGTGGCATTTCTCAGAGACCTCCTTCTACATTGGTCTTGAATCACTAATAACTACTCTTTAGGTCAACCAGCTCTGAATCCACCTTCGTGTACCATTTTTAAAAGCCTGTAATAATGTCTCTGTCTTTTCCCTAAGAATAGTATGAGAGACTTTATTAAATGTTTGCTAAAATCTAGGTGATCATAGCTTTAGAATAATCTTCTGATCTTAGTAACCTGGCCAAAAAATGGAAACAAAGTCAATCTATTCTTCTTGAAACCATGTTAGCTCTTTGTGATTACTGCTTCCTTTTCTAGATGGACGTCAACTATTACAATTCTTTTAATAAAACATTCTAGAATTTTGTCAGGAATTAAAGTCAAGCTTCCAGCACTAGAGTTTGCAAACGCCATTTTCTTTTCTCATTCTTTAAAAAAAAATTAAGGTGACATTTACCCTTCATCAATCCTGCAGTAGCTCTCCTGTTTAATTAATCTTTCTCTCTTTCTTTTTTGGTTTTATGATATTTAAAAAAGTTTTATTAATGCCTTTATTTTAATATCACATTAATTTCTGACTATGTCCTTACCCATTTTCCTATCCAGCCTCTCTTGTGGTAAAAGAAAAATAAGACAAAGCAAAACTAATTGACACATTGAAAGTATCTGATGGCTTGTGCAACAGTCCACATCCATGGTCCCTCACCTTTCCAATGAAAGGAGAGAGGTGTCTCTTTTTGAGGCCACCTTAATCATTATAATCTCCACCATCTTTCAAAGATTCTGATAGTAGCCCAGCAATTACATCTTACAGCTTGCTCTGAAGCCTACGTTATAGTTCAGCTGGGTTAGGTGGATTGAATTTGATGATGATGATAATGACAATAAAAATATCATTATCTGGTGTTTTGGGGCATATAAAGAATTTATATACCTTGTATCACTTGATCCTCATAGCCAGCCTTTGAGATATATGCTCTTGGTATTATTATTCCCATTTTACAGATGAGGAAAGAAACTCAGGGATATAAGCAACTTGAGCATGGTCACATACACAGTGAATGTCAGCAGGTACATCTGAACTTGTTTTCTTGATTCCAGTTCCAGCACACTATCCACTCTACAGCTCTTCTTACTGTCTCCTTATTTTTCTTAGATATCAGCTGTTAGGAGTAAGTTTTGTTCCATTCTTTCCCTGGCAGAGAAACCAGGAGTGAAATAATAACTGAGTATCTTTGCCTTTTCTTTGTTGCTGTTGTTGTTGAGTTGTTTATCAGTTGTGTCCAATTCTTTGTGACTCCATTTGGGGTTTTCTGGGTAGAGATACTGGAGTTTCCTTCTCCAGTTCGTTTTAGAGATGACGAAGCTGAGGTAAACAGGGTTAAGTAACTTACCCAGGGTCACACAGCTAGGAAGTATCTGAGACTAGATTTGAACTCAGGTTTTCCTCCAGGCATGGTGCTTTATCTACTACGCCGCTTAGATTCCCCCAAAGTTTTTGCTGTTGTTGTTTAGTTGTGTTTTCGTGACTCCATTCGACATTTTCTTGGCAAAGATACTGGAGTGGTTTGCCATTTCCGTCTCTAGCTCATTTTATAGATGAGAAAACTGAGGCAAATAGAGTTAAGTGACTCGTTCAGGGGGACATAGCTAGTTAGTGTTTGAGGCCAGATTTGAGCTCAGGAGGGTGACTCTTCCTGACTCCAGGCCTGGCACTTTATCCACTTTGCCACCTAGCTTCCCCTACCAGTTATTATTCTTTTCTTTACCTGAAACAGGTCTATTTTTCTTAAAAATCTTATAAAGGCAGGTTGTTGTCTCAGTATGTTGCAATAGTTTTAGGACTTTAGAAGACAAAAGATGGAGAGCTGCTGTTGAATGTGGACAGCTAGAGACAGCTTTATTTGGCGTGTCTGAACTTGGAGAGAGGAAGGCTTGAGGCTCTTCTCAAGAGGGAGTATAGGAGGTGGGGCAGGCAAGGGCAGCAAGGGAAAGATGCCAACGGAGCAGTCACCAGCCTCAGTGATGATCCTGGGCCAGTGCTGTTCTTCACACTCCATACACTCTCTTATCTTCCAACCTCCTGTCTCTTCTTGCAGGCACTTAAGTGATAAAGTGTATGTAGTGCAGGGCTTAGAGTCTAGATGCCCTCAGTTCAAATTGGGCTTCAGATAATAATAATAATGATAGCAAACACAGAGCTATATGATATTTACTTAGTGCCTATATATGGCACTTATATAGTGCCAGGCACCGTGCTAAGTATATTGCAATTACTACCTTACTTGATCCTCACAACAACCCTGTGACGTAGGTGCTAATATTATCCCCATTTTATACATGAAAAAACTGAGGCAAACAGGTTAAATGACTTACCCAGAGTCATATAGCCAGTAAGTATCTGAGATAAAATTTGAACTCAGGTCTTTCTGACTCCATGCCTGGCACTTTCTACTGTGCCACCTACCTAGGTAATCTCTGTTTGCCTCAGTTTCCTCAACTGTAAAAAATGAATAGCACCTACATGCAGGGTTGTTGTGAGTATAAATGAGATATTTGTAAAGTGCTTAGTACAGTGCTTGACACATAGTAGGTGCTTCATAAATGCTTGTTTCCTTCCCTCTTTCCTCTTAACAGTGTTGGGAGATGGCTGGGGTTCCTATGTCTTCCATACCACCTGGGGCTGGAGGGGCTAACATCTAAGGTCTTTCACAGAACCTGAGAAATCACACAACCCAAATTCTTCATATTAAAGATGAGAAAACAAGCCTGGAGAGGAGATTTGATCATTTTTCTCCATGTCAGGATTTTACAGCTTATGGAATTAGGGCAAGTCTTTCATAACTCTTCATTCCTCTTGCTGCTATTGAAGTCTATTAATCTTCTGTTCTATTCTGGGAGAAAGATGCTTGGGATTCCTCTTCCTGTACACTCTTCTTATATAATTATCATTATAGTAATAACTCTTTATTTTTTGTTGTTGGTCCAGACCTATGATTTCATTGGTGTAAGAGAAGTCATTTTACCCTGCAGAGAAACAATTCGTGTGTTCAGAGAGTTGTTGCCTGGGGCTCTTAAGGAATGATTAAGTGACTTTTCCAGGCATTAGGAAGCCAGTTTTTTGCCTGGGGAAGGGACTTGAACTCAGGTCTAGCTCTCCACTAAAGCATGAGATACCTCAATTCACATTTACTTAGAACTTTATAACATAGAACATGTTCCTTGCTTTTGAGGAGAGTGCTTTGTAAACTTTAAAATTCCTTTCCAGACTTTCTCTAACTCTTCTCTTCCCCGTGCCCCCTCCCCCAAGACTCATCTTCTCATCTTGAGGATAAAAAGTCACTGCTCCAAGCTCTCAATTTCTGTAAGGACTGTTTGAAACCAAATGAAAGTGGTAAATTACCGGGAAATTCGATCTTTATTTAATGTTAAAAAATGTAACTTCCTGAAAGGTTTTTACTTTTGTAATCAGGGATGGGCCACTGAGCTCTATCCTTACAAGCGTGCACAGAGTGCCACTGATATAATTCCCCCTGGGGAAGAAGCTGGGGAGCCTGCTTCTGGGAGAGTACTGGTGACTTCGTTTTGGTTGATTGCTTCTCGCCTGGTAATGTCTGGTGAAAGACAATGATGTAAAGAGAGAGGTCTTAGGTCTTTCTCCTCTGAGGTTAACGCATGGCCCCTTGAATACAGGTCTGGGTCCTTTGTCTCAGTTTTTTTTTTGGTTTGTTTTAGGTGAAAGAAATTGGAGGTTATGACTTTGAGTTTCAAAAGATCAGGAGAACAATACACCCAAAGTCTGGGAATCCAATAGTGGAGTCTGTGCCGGATTTTGCAGGCAGCTCTAGCATGTTCCCCCAAGGAGTAAGGAGAAGACCATGGTAACTGAGACAAGAACTCATCTATCAGCAATGTCATATTTGGATGTGAGTTTGGTGGAACCATTTCCATCTGGAAACTGTGCTAAGTATGTATCTACTCTCCCCAGAGACCAAGTGGCATAGGGGAGAGTGTCACCCTGAGGTGCTGGGAAGAAATGTTGTGCTTGCTTCTTCTTCCAGGTAAATATTTATAAGGGCTAATCAATGTTAATTGATTAAATGGAACTGGGGTGTTAGAGTCCAGTGACTAACAGTGGGGGGATACAACCAGTGGGGGCTGAAGATGATAGCATTGGAGAAAGGACACCCCAACCCCTCAGGGGTAATACTAGAAATCTGAGGGAGAGGCATCTCAAGCCTTACTCTAGTGAGGCCAGCGAGTACTAATTACACTTTTATTCTGTGGCAATGATATGGTTCATGTGTTTAATTAAACCCAGGCTTGTTGGTATCTCGTTGTCTCACGACATCACGTGTGGGAGCAGTGATGGGAAGCTCCAAATGTGGGAGAGCCATCTAAGAGGTGCAAGAGACATGTCTCCAGCAAAAGCACCAGCTTCCCTCCTGCTCTGTTCCCAACATGGCCTTGTGAGTGCCTTGAGAAGCATTTGAGAAACTGCTGAGAAGCGGGGCTAAAAATATCCAAGGAACAGACGTGATCAGAGACAAGCTCAGAGATGGGCGCTGGAGGTGTGAGACTTGAAGCCATGAGAGAGACTGAGAGGGCACGTCTCTTTGGAGCCTGTGTTTAAGGAAACTGAGGAGTTCTTTCTGGGGGAGAGTAAAAATGGAAATGTCTGTGTTCAGTCCCTCCATTTTCACCCTTGAACTTGGGAGTGACAAGCCAAAGAATGAACCTAGCCTGCAGGAACTCCCCTCCCCCGCCTTTTTCTGCAGACTGATTTCCCATTGCTCGCTTCGCATCCTCTCTGTTCCAGCCAAATTGGTCTACTTGCTGTTTCCCGAACTTGGAATGCCATCTTCTGTCTTCGTGACTCTGCACAGGTGGTCCTACTTGCCTGTGACATGCTCCTTAGCTTCTCTTAAGGCTCAACTCAACTGTCACCTCCAGTTGGAAGTCTTTCTTTATTCCCCTCCTTACTTGTTAGTATTTGCTCTCTCTGTTCTCAAAGTCCCTTCTATTTGCAATTAGGTGACACAGTAGGTAGAGTGTTTGCTGGGTCTGGAGATAGGAAGACCTCAGTTCTGATCTGACCTCAGACACTTACTAGCTGTGTGACTCTGGATGAGCCATTCAACTTCTGCATTCCTCAGTTTCCCTAATGAGGACAATAATCTTATCTCTCTTGCAGGGTTGTTGTGAGAGGAAAGCACTTAGCACAGTGCTTTAGTATGTTCCTGGCACATAGTAGGTGCTTAATAAGTGCTTGTTCCCATCCCATCTATGTAAATACAGTTATCTCTTCCACATCATGACTTTCCCCATTGTGGTTTCAATAAATATATCACAGATTGGCATAAGAAATTAAATGGGAATTTTGGGGGAGTTTTGTAGAAGCTGCAGATGATATGCAAAGGCCAGCAGATGACACAGAAAATGTTTAGAAACTCGGAAATGCATAGAATATATGTATAGTATTGTATAATGTCAACATATTTTATCTTTTATTACTATAATAATTCAGACTTTTTCTCAGGTGCGAAGGGAGGGCCAAAACATTGTAAGCGGATTTTCCAGGTGGAAGGGGTGCCTTATTCCTAACCCCAGAAATGTGAAAGGGATAACTGTGTTGTATTTCTCCCAGTAGAATGTAAGCTAATTGAGGACAGGTGCTGTTTTTTTAAAAAAATTACTTTTATATCCCCAATTTCTTTTCCTTTTTTTTTTTTTGGCGAGACAACCGGGGTTAAGTGACTAACCCAGGGTCACACAGCTAGTAAGTGTCAAGTGACTGAGGCTGGATTTGAACTCAGGTCCTCCTGATTCCAAGACCAGAGCTCTATCCATTGTGCCACCTAGCTGCCCCTATCCCTAGTTTTCAGTAATGCCTTGTGCATAAATGGGATGGGGTAATTTGAGTTACTCATTTTACTTGCCACGAATATATACATGTATACACTGTAATTATTATTAAAAACTATAATTTCTATAGCACTTTAAAATTTTCCAAGCACTTAACATGTTATCTCATTTAAACAATTTTTGGTAGTGGTGGTAGTTGGGGAGGTCCGGACTTGAGCTTTTAAAACCCACTCACCAAAGTCTTCTACAAATACCTACAGAGTCAGGGGAAAAATGGCCTCAAACTTAGAAAGCCCATGTAGCAAAAGGGTAAATCATAGCTCCTGGCAACTGGAAATTGTTTTCTCTTTTTGTGAAGTGCTCCAGAGGTTTTCCTTAGGTATAGTGTAGTTTCTTGGCTGGAATCCTTTGTGGAGCCATGATGCCCAATCTGTCCCTGATTCCCTTTATGAACCCTGCTATCAGGTGTTCCAGAGATGCTGCCAGGACATGAATAACAAGAAGAGCAGTTCTCTGGACCTCTGAAGGTTGCAAGATCCTTTCATGTCAAGGTGGGGAAGAGGGTGGATAGAGGTGAGTGGGAAGGAGGCTGAGGTCAAAATCTGAGGCACTTTCCTCCCACCCTAAGTGATTCCTTCTTAGAGGTGGCTCACTCCTCTTTCTGCCAACAAAGGCTTGCTCAACTATGAAACTCTTTAGATCTAAAATTGTATAGACAATCCCTAGGGCATGACCAACTTTCCTTATTCAATCTGAATAGTCTTCATGTGCAAGGTCACTTCCAGTTCATCCAATTGCTCATCAGAAGCATTTAAATTGTTAAAGGATTTTTCACATTTAGTTGGAATGCCTTGGATTGATTTGATTCAATCAATATATATTTTGTCAGTTGAGAATAAATCCCAAAACCTGAAAAAGTTTTATAAATAATTTTATTATTGGTTTGGCAGAGGAGAAAGCTAGAGAAAGGTTTCAGTCTCTGTATGTTTCACATTATTTAGAATTCGCACAAGGGTATGAGGACAAGCAGGTAATTGACTAGCACTTAAACAGTTTCCAAAAAGGGGCATCTTCCAAATAAGGTTGCTTGAGATGTATATCAACAGGTAAGTATAAACATTCAATATAATTTGGGCAAAGCCAAAACACAAACTGTTGGAGAATCCAAAACACAAACTATTGGGGAGCTCAAAATATAAACTTTGGGTGGATCTGAAGTAATACCTGGGTAAGATATAAGAATTCCTTGTAGTGGTCTCTGGCTCCCCTGGAGCATCTCTAAGGTCAGCCTACCCTCTATAATAAGCTTTGGTTTAGATAATTTCTAGTCATATAACCAAGGTTCAAACAATATTAATAAATAACAAACAATAAAGTATTTTCTTCGCAATTCCCTCCTGGTTAAGGTACCAGGGAATAGCAGTTTATCATGTACCTTAAAAGGGGTGGAATAATTTGATTGATTTACTTAATTGACTCCCACCCTTACATATATTTAGATATTTAGTAATAATAATAGCTAGCATTTATATAACACTTTAAGGTTTGCCAAGCAATTAACATATGTTATCTCACTTAATCAATTTGTATTGTGTCTCTGTCAAAGGTAAGGATATCTACGTAGGTGGTTGGGTTGATTAGTAGAGTTCCCTGATCAACTTGGTTATCATACAGGGTAATGAGCCTTTGTTTAGGACTTTGATTTTTAGGTCCCTGTGAAGGATGTGAGGCATTCCCATTGTTAGCTTCACTGAGATGATTAAGAACATCTTCTGGACATTACATGTGATTTTGCCGTGGGTCAGAGATGCTTCTTTCTTCTACTACTATACAAGGGGATCAGTTGCAAAGTTGGATCTTTTTAAACTCTCTCCTCCATTTCCCCCCTTTTTAGGGAGATCCAGGGAAAGATGAGCAAAGATTAAAGACTTGAGAGCAGACTTCGGTCCCTTGAGGATCCCTGGGCCTTGCCATAGCTTCCCAGAAACTACAGACCACCCCCTCCTTAGCCTCATAGATAAACTCTCAGCCCAAGAGATGGCAGCTGATGGGGTGGTGGAGGAGTAGGGAGAATTACTGAAGGGAGACTGGCTGAATCCAGTCTTGGAGAGCCAGTGACAGAAGCAGATGGCAGATACACATGTTCTGAACTATATGGCTCTGGAGATGGACTATGTGGTCAATAGTGGGAGCTCTTTACTTCCAGCCTTCTAGAAAGGGAAGGGAAAGGTCCTGGACTGGACCAGACTTTGGGAGAAGAACATCTTACTAGTGGCCCCAGAGCTGGAAGAGTAGGGACCAAACCACAATATGGGAGAACAAAAGATACTCTCCCATACACATGGTCTTCAGTTCCCTCAGCATCTTAGTCTTGCTCTTTTGACTTTAGATTGTCAACATTCTTTTTAAAATTTAGTGCCAAGTACCAAATTTTACTCTAGATGTCATCTGACCAGGGCATAGTACAGCAGGGTTATCATCTCTTTTGTTCTGGTCACTGTGCATTATGATGTAGCTTAATGTCAAGTTGGCTTTTTATGGCTGCTGTCACATTGTTGACTTGTAGTCAGTCAATTGATCTACTAGCATTTCTCAATTTATTAATTGCCTACTATGCTCCAGGCACTGTGCTAAACATTGTGGATAAAAAGGAAAGCAAAAGACAGTCCCTGCTCTCTGGGAGAGACAGCATGCAAACAACTATGTACAAACAGGCTATATACAGGATAAATTAGGGGTAATCTCAGAAGGAAGACACAAAGATCAAGGAGGACTAGGAAAATTTCTTGCAGAAGCTGGCACTTGAGTAGAGATTTGAAGGAAGTCAGGGAATTTAGGAGACTGAGATGAGGAAGGAGTTCCAAGCTTGGGGCATAGCGAGTTGAAAGATGGAGTGTCTTGTGCAAGGACCAGCAAGGCAGTCAATGTCACTGGATTGCAGAGCACATGGAGAGATGAAAGGTTTAAGAAGACTGGAAAATTAGAAAGGGACCAAGTTATGAAGGGCTTTGAAAACCAAACAGAAGATTTTGTATTACAATCTAGAGGTAATAAGGAGTCACTGCAATTTATTAAATAAGGAGTGATATAGTCAGATTTACATTATAAGAAGATCAATAGGACAGCTGAATGGTGAATGGATTGGAGCTGGGGAGAAACTCGAGATGGGGAGACCAACCACTTGGTTATTGCAATAGTTTGGGCATGAGGTGATAAAGGATTGCACCAGGATGGTGGTAGTTAGTGTTAGAGGAGAGATGGAGGAATATACAAGAGATGTTACAAAAGGTAGAAATGAGAGGACTTGATGATTGACTGGATATGTGGGGTTAGAAAGTGAGCATTCAAGGATGATGCCTAGGGTGATTGGGAGGATGGTAGTGCCATTGACAATAATAGGGAAATTAGGAAGAGGGGAGGGTTTAGAGTTCAGTTTTAGACATGTTGAGTTTAATATGTCTACAGAACTCCCAGTTTGAGATGTCTAATATGCAATTGGAGATGCAGGACTGGAAGCCAGAATAAAAGTAAGGGCTGGAGAAGTAGATCTGAGAGTTATATGTATAGAGATGGTATTTGAAACCACAGAAGTTGATGAGCTCATCAAACAGAAAAAGTATAGAGGGAAAAGAGAAGAGGGCTCTGGACAGAGTCTTGGGGTCTTCCAAGATTAGTGGCTGTAACTTGGAGGAAGATCCAGAAAAGAAGATAGAGCAGGAAGGGTCATACAGATAGGAGAATCAGGAGAGAGAAGTATCATGAAACCCTAGAGAGAAAAGAGTATCAAGGGGAAGAGGTTGATGTACAATGTCAAAGACGTCAGAGAAGTCAAGAAGGATGAGGACTGAGAAAAAGCCTTTAGATTTGGCAATCTGATCATCAGTAAATTTGGAGAGAGCAGTTTTGGTTGAATGATGAGATTGAAAGCGAGACCATAGAGAGTTCAAAATAGAGTGAAAGGAAAGGAAGTGGAGGCACTTATCATAGATAGCTTCTCAGGTAGTTTAGCTGCAAAAGGGAGGAGAAAAATTCACTAAAATGCCCAGATATTTTTCATACAAACATACCTTCCTCATCCTGTCCTTGTGGGACTGTATTGTATTGTATACTTGTATTAAAAATACAAATATAGGATTTTACATTTTATCCTATTAAATATATTTTAAAATTTAGATCAGGCGTGATTTTTTTTTGGCAGCATGGTTTAATAGAAAGAATATTGGACCTGGAGTCAAGAGAGACCAGATTTGAATTTAGCTATTGGGACTATGTCACAATAGTCAAGTCATCTGGTGACAATGGTCAAGTCAACTGGCCTCTCAGACTTTCAGCTTCTTTATTGTTAAAATGGCAAAAATAAAAGTGTGGCATGTTAGAACAGAGTTTGATATCATGAAAACATGAGGTTGAACGCGCCCTCTAACCCTTTACAGCTATGTCACCCTGGACAAATGTTAAGCCTCACAGTCTCAATTTTCTCTTTTGTAAAGATAGTATCTATATTATTTATCTCAGTGGGCTGAGATAATGTATTTAAGGCACTTTGCAAACCTTAAAGTGCTATACAAATGTCAGTTGTTGCTGTTTTATTTATCATCATCATCATCATCATCATCATCATCATCTAATTAAGGAATATACCAATTGACTGGGAGGGAGTTGAATCAGGCATGAACTCCCTAGGTGATCCTGGACTCTTGATTGCAGAGTCTCATTCAGAACTTCTGTGACCTTGGAAAGACTGATTGATCTGGAAGACACAAGAGGCCTGAGGACCTTCAAGGATATTGTATCATTTTTACTTTGAATTATAAAACACATCTTATTAGTTGTAGGCATTGTTCTCAGTTGCCCCCCCTTTTTGATTGTAATGTTTGAGTGATTTCTTTGAACTTCTCCATCATGCGCCCAGGAGCCTCAGTTCCTCCTTTAGTGACTTTCCTAAAGCATGGGTCTGACCATTTCAGTCCCCTGCCCAACAAACTCTAGTGGCTCCCTATTACCTCTAGGATGAAATACAAATTCATCTGTTTGGCATTTAAAGCCCTTCACAACCTGGATCCAACCTATTTTTCAACTTATTATACATTATTCTCCTTCATAGACTCTTTGGTTTAGCTTCACATGCAACATTCCTTCTCCTATTTCTGTGCCTTAATAATGTTCCCCAGGTACAAAATATAGTTTCTCTTCCTCTTAGAATCTCTAGTTTCCTTTAAAGTCAGTTTAGGGACCGCTTTCTATATGAGGTCTTTCCTGATCCTCTGCTAAAAAGCTGGAGGTCAAGAGCTAGCTACTATTGACTTCATGGTCCCCACTTCTTGAACTATGTGGCTGAGAGCATCTGCCACTGCATTTGTCTCTGGTTGTGGTTCTCCAGGGCAGGATCCCAGTTTTCTGACTCCACAACTCTCCCTGCTCCTCTGCCTTCCCATCTGCTGTCATCTCTTGGGCTGAGAGGTCGTCATCTATGGGACTGAGGAGGGTGGGCTGCATTGTCTATCTTTAATAAATGCTTATTGATTGACTGACTGATATGGTCAAATCTGTGCATTAAGAAGATGGAGGGTTCACAATTTTAGGTGCTGAAAGGAATAGTCACGCTAGTCAAAGTGACTAGGTGCTTTTCCCCCAACCCCCATATATGTATTTGTATACTCCCACAAATAATTTTTACTCTGGTTTTTTTTTTGGGGGGGCTAGGCAATGGGGTTAAGTGACTTGCCCAGGGTCACACAGCTAGTAAATGTTATGTGTCTGAGGCCAGATTTGAACTCAGGTCCTCCCGAATCCAGGACCAGTGCTCTATCCACTGTGCCACCTAGGTGCCCCAACTCTGTTTGTTTTGCTACACATTGTGCGCACTAGCTTTCCTCAAGACCCGGCTCACCATGCTCTTTCACTTTCTTTTTTATTGTATCTTTTCTTTCACAACATGACTAATATGAACATATGTTTTGCATGACTTCACATGCATAGTCAATATCACATTGCTTGCTTTCTCAAAGGGTGAGGGAGGGGTGGGGCAGATGAGAGAGAATTCGGAACTCTAAATTTTCAAAAATGAATCTTAAAAAAATTTAAAATGTTATTGGCAAATATTGATAAAATAAATAAAAATACATTTAAAAAACAAGGAAAAAAGGCAGCTCATATCTTGACTTCTGCAAGACCCTTTTCCCACTCTTTCTCCCTACCACTCCCTGATGATGTGTCCCCTCTGAGATTATTTCTCATTTATAATGTATATATCTTGTATGTGCAGAGTCACACACTTTGTAGTCCCTAAGAGCCCTGAAGAACACATTTTACACACCTCAGAAAAGTTGAGGCAGTTTCAGTTTTGGCAAGGCTTGGCCTTCCTGTCATTCTCCTTATTATTCTTATAATTAAGAGTCCAGAATGGTGTTACTGGAACACAGTACTTTGAGTTGAAAAACCAGATTTGCCTTTGAAAATCAGGGTTGCCTCTCTGTTTATAGGTTCTAAATGCCTCTGAACTGGACTGTTTATAGAGTCTCAGTAGTGGAGTGGTGTTCCATCTCCATCTCTTAGACTGCTGACATTACTGGAGTGTCCCAGATTACTGGAGAGGGATAGCTTTATCCGAATTCTATATTCACCCGACTTTCTTTTCTTCTGGCTGGATCTGCTGCTAGGACCCTCCCCCCAGAGGTCCACCCTAGCTTGTCTGTCTTCTACAAACAAGGGCACATAGGGAATTCTGAGCAAAATTGTGCCTAAGTATTCTCAAGATTGTGGCAGGGATGTCTTCCATAGTCCTTCCCCTCTAACCCCAGACATTACTGGATCAGAAGTCCCTTCACATTAAAAAACCCTAGGGAACCTAGCTGGGGGACAAACCCCACACTTGTCATGCCCTTTGCATAGAGTTAACTGTGCTATTTGGGCAGACTGGGTCTTCTCTCCTTAATTCTTGTATGAAAGTGGAGCATTAGATGAAAGAGCCTTAATAGAGGTGCCTCATGTGGAGGAGCCATTAGGGAATCAGTGAGATTTAGGGAGGAGTGCTTGGACAGGAAGAGGCTATCTCTTTGGGATTGGAGCACATGTCAAGGAGGCAACTGATTAGCTATGGAAGGTCCAAGCCCTATTCCTCTGTGGGTGGGCCCCACATCTCTTCAGATGTTTCCTTCCCCTTAAGTCAATTCCCATGGGTGTCAAAACAGCCTGCAGCAAAAGATGGAGAGGGAGATCAGGACCAAGCAAAGGCTGTATATAGCTGGGTGATAATTGTGCAGAAGCAGCTGGAGCTAGAGAACAGGTCATTAGAGGGAACCGATGGAGCAAGCTAAAAGGTCAGAGCCACCAAAGAGTCACTAGTTTTCTGGAGAGATGGCAGCAAAGAGTATTTAAAAAGCACTTAAGCAGAGTTTTCTTAACCCTGTCATTTGGTGGGTGAGGGCTAAGAGGCAATGGAAACCAAGGGCTAGTTAATACCATTTCTTTAGAGGCAAGAAAGAACTGAGGAGAGATAGGGCAGGGGATCATGTGATAGGCTGGGGGTTGAAACATCTAACCGTCTTGGACCATAGTCTGTGGTTTCCTTTTTCAATTAGACAAAGAAAAGGGTTTATCCAGGGCATATAGTCTGGCCTCTGTGTGTGAGTTTTTCCTCTTTCCTTTATGGATCCCAAATTTCTATCTTATCCTCCCAGAGGAGGTAAAGTGGGTAGTGAGGTTATGACAACTAAGCTTTAATGGCCTATGTGGAAAGGTCTTTAGGAATCTTGGAGGTGGCAAGCATTAGCTAGAACTCATCATCTTTTCCCTAAAACATTCCCCTCTTTTGAACTTTCCTATGATAATAAAGGGTTCATTGCCTTGGCATTATCCTAAATGTCTCATTCTCATTTGTTGTTGTTATTCAATCATATCTGACTCTTCGTGACCCCATTTGGTATTTTCTTGGCAAAGATACTGGAGTGGTTTGCCATTTCCTTCTCCAACTCATTTTACAGATGAGGAAACTGAGACAAAAAGGGTTAAGTGACTTGCCCAGGGTCACACAGCTAGTAAGTGTCTAAGGCCAGATTTGAACTCAGGAAGATGAATTTTCCTGACTCGAGGCCCAGTGTGCTATCCATTGTACCACCTAGATACCCTCTATATCCAATCAGTTGCCAAATCTTATTGTTTCTACCTTTATAACATCTCTCATATAGTTTCCCTTCTCTGCACTCATACAGCCACCACTTTGGAGCAGACTGTCATCACCTCATGCCTGGACTATTACAGTAGCCTGCTGGTGGGTCTGCCAGCCTTAAGTCTCTTCCCACTCCAGTCTATCCTTCACTCAGCTGTTAAATTACAAATCTGACCACATCACTTCTTATTCAATAAACTGTAGAAGTTCCCTATTATCTCCAGGATCAAATATAAAATTTTTCTGTTTAGTCTTTAAAGTATTTAACAACCTGGCTCCTTCCTACCTTTCCACCCTTCATATGCATTATTCCCTTTCCTACTTAACAGTCCAGTGACATTGGCCTTGTTGTTGGACACAACAATGTCTCCTGATTCTGCCTTTTCATTGACTGGCCTTATTGCTTCCTTCAAGACTCAGCTCAAATCTCACCTTCTTTAAGACCCCTTTCCCACTCTTCTCCTCTCTCACTCCCTGAATGTACATAGTTGTTTGCATTTTGTCTTCCCCATTAGACTGTGAACTCATTGAGAATAGGGTTTTTTTTTTATCTTTCTTTGTATCCTTAGTGCTTAGCAAAATGCCTGGCACATAGTAGGCGCTTAATAAATGCTTGCTGGCTAACTTGTTGACTGTGGATCATGATAAAAACCAAAGACTAGAAACTTAGAGTTAGGAAGGACCTTGGATGATACTAGCCCAACCTCCCATTTCAGTCAGAAATCCCCTCTAATAATAGCCAGCATTCATGCAGTACTTTATAAAGTGCCTTACATGTATTATCTCATTTGATCCTCAGAATAACCCTATGAGATGAGTGTTTTTATTATTCCCGTTTTACAAATGGTGAAATTGGAGCTCAAAGAGGTTATGTCTTACTCAGTGACAGTAATTATACAACGCTTAATTTGAACTCAGGTACTTCTGACTTCAGTCCAGTACTCTATCTACTATTCAATGTACCTTTACAGATGTCCATTCAATGTGGTGTTACTTCAGACAGTTAAATTAGAGACACCAACCAGTCCTGGACGGGTAACGAACCTAGTAGGTAGCCGCCAAAGGCAGGTGTTACACCCGAGGCTCTTCTTGAAATTGGCCAGAATCTCAAACATCTGTTGTCTCAGAGATGCATACTAGGTTGTCTCAGAACATTATCTTTGAAGATTAACTTGTCCCAGAAGACTGCCTCCCTAGTTAGAGAGGAGGGATCGAGCATAGCCACAACACACAGACATCCAGGGACAATGAAAGCAAAGGCAAAACACACAGCTCTGCTGACTATCTCCTCCAGCAGCAAAGAGAAAGTCAGGCACACATCCACATTTGGGCCTCCCAAAAATTCAGTCATGCCCTTCCAGAAGGCTTATATACGTCTGAATTACTCTGTATGAAGAAATTAATTTACCCAAAGGCCCCACAATAGTCTAATAATTATTGGCAACAGGTACTGTTTTGCTTCCTAAAATCTGCCTGCTATGTTTGGCCGCTGCATGCTCCTGATGGTATTACAAGGCAGCCCAGCTCCTGCCAGGGACCCTAGCTGTACATCTACTGACCTTGTTGTTATTTCCCCACCTGAACCATGCAATCATTGACCATGGTGCTGACAATGGATGACCTTTCTAAGCAGGCTGGCTCCCATGAGATCTGGACCCTAGAGGAGTGGTCTTAGGGTTATTCCTCTTAGGGCTAAATGTGCATGGACTAAGTGAAGGATGACCCCAGGAAGAAGGGGACTAGGTCATATAGCTGTGCTATTTGTTGCCATTAGACCAAGCTAAGGCTAGGAGAGATAAAAGGTTATGGGAATCCCTGGCCGTCATGTCTCTTTCTTGACTAGGTTCACCGTTTTACAGATTTATTTTATCCCTTTTGAGGTAGAAATCTTGCAGAAATGTAGAGTGCAGGCTAGGGAATAGAATAAGCCCCTCTGCCTGATGAGGCTGGGAAATGAGTCCTAACATAAAGGGAGAGAATACAAAGGAAAGGATAGAACAAGAGACCAGGGTCACTGCCCAGCAAGACCACTCATTGCCAATTTTTCCTGACCTTGAGAATAGTAGGGGAGAGGGGAAGAGGATTTATAAACAAGCAGTGGGAGCATTCTCTGGCTCCTCTGGAAGGTGATATCTCTTTGTGCTGAGCCAAGGACTTAGTGAAATGCTGTTTCCCTGTCCTCACTTTGTACATCTTGGCTCACCCTTCTGGGGCTGGGGTGTTTGCATAATGTCTATTTGGCAGTAATTGTGTCATACCTATAGAGATCCGCCCTTTTTGAGCCCTGAGGAACACGGGAACCAGTAGAGTCAAGGTCTCCCGGGAGGTCGATGAGGGGGTCAGAAATCAGCAAAGATGGTACTTGACAGATGATGTTCTGCTTCGCTGGTGGCGGGGTCCAGAGCTGTGCCTCCATGCTATTCCTCCAGGGCCATTGGCAGGCTGCTCTGGGTAGATCAGATTTGATTTGATTAGCTCACAAGGGTAAACATTATCAGCATAGTAGATGTACATATTTTTGTCATTAGTTTCTGAAATTGGACCCACTCCTCAAAAGCCACCTTGAGGGGAGACACCAGCCCTCTGACGTCTGCTCAAGTAGAGTATAGGATGTCCTGATGGGATAGTTGTCTTCTGGGCTGTTTTGACCTCTCTCTGAATAGGAATTTATAGGGAGTCAGGTTAAGGGGTTACAACCTGATTTTATCCAGCTAAGGTTTCACAGCAACCTCTAAGAAAGACTTATTTCTAATTACATAGTTGAGTGAGGCCAAATGTATTCAAAGTTGGGGATGTTGGTTGCACTGACACATAGATGGCCATTGGATCATAGGATTCAGAGCTAGAAAGGAACAAAGATTATCTAATCCAAGTACTTCACTTTACCTTTAGGGGAACTGAGGCCCATGGAGGTGAAATAACTTACTAACTTTCACAAAGGAAGTATGCGACATAGCCAGGATTTTATCCCAGACCCACTGACTATAAATATGGTGTTATTTCCACTGCATAATGTTGTGGCATCACATAAACCAGCTTTGCTGGTTTTTTGACTAGGGGGCACCCTTTATAGGGCAATGCCAAAGGCAAGCCATTCCAATTCTGGGTGCACATATGCCTGCCACTCTGGGCTGGCCCAAGGCCCGGGCAAATTGGACAGTAGCCCAGGGTGCCATGTGTTAAGGGGCTCCCCAAATGGTATCTTTCAAAGAAATGGCATATCTTAAAGGTGCAAATGTAAAATATAAATGTTCATTTTGTCATGGGTGCCTATAGCCCTAGGGCTGCCCCCAAGAAAGTAGTGGAAAGTGAGATTGCTGTCATGTTGACTATCCCTAGGTATCTCTTATGTGGCTGTTTAACTCTGGAGATGACAGCATAAGATTAAGAGAACAAATACCCACAACCTGGCTTGAAAGGACCCCATCTTACAAACTACATTTGGGCAGCTGTCTGATGGGTATTTGAACCTTTAAATGAAATGTCCCTGGGATAAATAATTTATTGAGAGTGATTTAATTAAATTCAACAACTATTTATTAAACACTTGCTATGTACCAGAGTCTGGTAACCAGACTGTGCATCCCTGAGGATACAAAGGCAAAAAAATGAAATAAGGCCTGACCTCAGGGAGCTGACATTCTACTGAGGAGAAATGTTCTGTATACAGATAATTAAGTGCAAAATCAATACAAAGTAACTTCAGGTGGTGGTGGGGGAAATCAAGAAAGAAAGGGTGCAGCAACTGGGCTGAATTAGGGGTCCTAGGAGTCAGAAGTCAGGAGGGAGAACATTTCTGGCATGGGATACAGCCCCGGCAAAGACATAAAGGCAGGAGGTGGAACAGTCTACAAAGAAGTTTATCCACATGAATTCATACAATTTTGGAGCAAGAAGAGACATTAAAGACCATTTAATCCAATGAAATCATTTACCCTTTCCCTTATTTGACAGATGAAGAAACTGGGGCCCAGAAAGGTTACATAGCTTGCTCAAAGTCACATCCCAGCCTTGTATCAGCATGGCTGATTAAGTTCTAAAAGGTGACTTAGTGCAGGCAGCCCTGAGTCCTGGAAAGGATGAAAAACTTACCTGTCACTGTAAGTGAGTACCTTTGTTCAAAAATTCCCCTTGAGCCTTCTCATAAACACTTGCTCATATGAATGCTTCATTTTGCTTGAACTTCAAGAAAGCTTACTGAGTTTGATGCAGTTGCAAAGACCAAACTTTTATTTAGGAGATTATCAATAACTCCTCCCCCCAACACCATTCCCTCCCCATATAGCCCCAGGAAAAGAAATATGTGTGTACATTTTTAAAACCTTAATTTGCTTGGCAGTATTCCTGATATATTCCTGGAAGGTGCTCATCATATATATGATAAGTTTTGCCAAGGCTACACAGGTCTGGTCTATGCAGTAAGGTACTGTCCCACAAGCAAGGCTGTTGAGGGAGGGGAACAAGCATTTATTAAGCACCTACTTTGTGCCAGGCACTGTGCTAAGAGCTTTAAAAGTATCTTGAACTGAAGATTCAGAAGGTAGCATAGATCACAGGATGTCAGATTTATGTTATAGTTGGAAGGGACCTTAGAGGTCATTGTGTACAAATTCCACCCTCTCCCCATTTTACAGATGAAGTGACTTGCCCAAAGTCACACAGCTAGTAATAATAGCTAGCATTTATATAATGCTTTAAGGTTTACAAAATGTTTTACATATCTTATTTCATTTGATTCTCAGAACAACACTGCAAAGCAAATGCTGCTATTCTCTTTTCTTTTTTTTTCCAGCCAAAGACAAGGTTTATTAGAACATTGTCATATTGGGCAGACTCTTAAGGAGTCTGAACATGGGTAAGCTGTTCTCTTTTCTTAACAGATGAGTAAGCTGAGACTCAGGGCAGCAAGATGACAAAGTGGAGAGAGAGCCAGGCCTGGAGTCAGGAAGACCTGGGATCAAATATGGCCTCAGACACTTATTAGCTTTGTGACTCGTTTGCCTCAGTTTCCCCATTTGTAAAATGAACTGGAGAAGGAAATATCAAACCACTCCAGTGTCTTTGCCAAGAAAACCCCAAATGGGGTCATGAAGACTCAGACACGACTGAAAAACAACAAATCTGAGACTGAGAGAGGTTAAGTAATTTGTCAAGGTCCACACAGCTAGTGTCTGAGGCAGGATTTGCACTCATGTCTTCCCGACTCTGTAAGTCTAGTACTCTATCCATTATGCCACATAGCTGCCTATAAGTGGCAAAATAGTCAGGATTCAATCCCACTCTGACCCCAAATCCTCATCACCAGTTAAAGAAGTAAGCTTCCGAGGTTGTGTCCCTGAAAGGAAGCATACCATAACAAGTGCTTGTCAATTTGTCCTATTTTGCCCCTGTTTAAGGATGCAGTATACAATGACATAGACTCAGGAGATATGCTTCCTAGGGAACCGAGCAGACATATATTGGGGTGGGGTGGGAGTTGAGGCAAAGGCAGACACCCCTTATGCATACCGGCTGTACAAGCTGACTGTGGAACATGCATCCCTGTAGGGATCACTGAATTAACTTGGAAACATAAGAGTGGATGCTATTTTCATACTGAAGGAAGTATTTTGCTATGGAGCAGATCTTGCGGATGGGAGGGACTGATCACCCTGTTGATCTTGGCAGAGATTGACCTCCTGCTTGCCTGTTGCCCCATTGCTATGAGGATGACTCTCACCACCTCCAGAGGAGCCACTGCTGTACTTGGCGTACGTGGATTTTCTTTTTGGCAGGGACAGAAAGCAGCTGATGACCTAGTAGGAGGCAAGACTGAAGCCTCAGATAATTTGTATTATCCATTCTAGACGGCTGAAGACTGGTTGAAACTTCTAGTGACTTTGATGACCTGAGGGCAAACGCTGCTAAATGCTGTGCTCTCTGAGGTGATAAAAGCACACGTTTAATTATAATCTAGAAGTGTAAATTCCAGCATACTTTTATCTCTGGAATGCTGCGTTTCAAATGTGACTTTCTAGCTCCCCCCCTCTCCCCACCCTGTTCCTTGTGCCATAAAATATTTGCATATTTGAATGTCAATTTTTCCAAGTGCTGAAAGCAATAGGCTTGGATATGTTCTGAGCTATTCTGTATCATAGCATCTGTCCCATCTCAGCAGCTGCTAGGGCTTAGAGCTGACCCAGGAACAGCTTGGGAGGGAGGAAAGGCTGGGGAACCCAGGAAGTTCCCTGGAACCTGGAATTTTTGAGAGGTCTAGGGTAGCTTCCATATCTCATGTAGCTTTGTAACAGATGTTCCTCCACCATCTTATTTTTCCCCCAGAAAGTAAGGTTACCCAACCAACTAATGCTGAATGATGACTGCTGTATATATCTTTGGAACGTGCTAGACTAATTACTCAGGCTACAAAATCACATTAAAAGCAACACATTTTGTTTTGCAATATACATTCTTGGTGCCAAATCTTTTTTTTTTTTTTTTTGATGGCAACCAGAAACCATCAGAAACATATTTGGTTGGGGTATGAGAGAACCTTAGGCAAAAGGGAATCAATTCTTTGGGGGATTTGGAGGGCACATTTAAGGAGATTTCATTTGTAAGTCTGCTTTACATAGCAAAGAGAAATTACTGAAAAAATATGGTCAGAATTGTAGAGGGGCTCCCTTCTGAAATCACAAATGCACACAAGAGAGTTTTAGAAAAATCAATGGAAGCTTGACTTCCTGCCATGACAAAGAAATGACCTCCAGACTAGTTTTCTGCTATATGGCCAGGGATTCTACCATTAGAATTTCATTCCTTTGGGTTAAGATTTCACTGACATGTGAAAAATGCATTATCCCCTTAGGAGGGGGTAACATTTTAGGATGCCATTAGTCCTTTAGCACCCAGTTAGGAGAGCAAGTTTGCTAGGAGGAAAGAGGGGAGGGAATCACTGAACCTTAGAAGAGAATAAGACTTTAAAGGCTATCATCTTATCTAGCTTCTACCTGAAGCATGATGTTTTCTTGCCAACATTCCAACCAGTGCTCATCCAGCCTTGAGTTCCTCCAGTGACAGGGATCTCATTACCTCCTAAAATCATTCTATTCCTGGACAGATAGCTCTACTTGCTAGGAAGTTCTTCCTAACTAGATGGATGAGAAATGAGAAGGAGGCAAAAGAATCCTGAGACTGGGCACCCTTAAGGAAATGTTCCATACTCCACAGTTTTGCTTGGAATTAGAGGCATGCTTACATCTTTGAATCAACCACCCAACTCTCTCCAAACTTCTTCAGTCCTCAGATCAACATATTTCTGTCTTTGAGGACTTTTCCCTTTCTGGCTCTCTCACTCCTTCCAGCAGGCTGTAAGCTCCCTGGGGGCAAGGACTGGAGGGGGTTGTACTTATTAGATGTTTAATTAAATGTTTATTGAATTGCCTTGCATTGCATTCATAACAAAGACTTTTCCCCTTCCAACCCCCCAGGATTTATCCCTTCCCTAGCTCTGCCTCACTTAAATTCAACGTCCTTGGTCCTCTTTGAGAAGACAAATAACAACAGCATCCATTCTGTCGACTGAATTCCCTTTCTCCTGTCAGAGACTTTGAACCTTGATCCGCAGGCCAGGAAGGACCACAGTGATCCTCATTCCTCCAATGAGGTTTCCATAGTTCCTTTGGGGCCACATTGTTTTGAGTTTGTGATTTTCCCAACAGTGATATCTTACCCAAGAGGCCTTGTGAGACCAGGGTTAGGCAACAGAACATGGACTAGAGTTGGTATGTTTTCAAGCTTGGGCAAAATTTATGATGGTCACCATAAACCAAAAAAAGCCTCAAAAACTTACTGGAGACTCACGATCCTGTTGCCCTTCTCATGCACACAAATCTCCAGCATAGTTTCTTTAGTGACAAAGTGGATAGAGTGTTGGGTCTGGAGTCAGGAAGACCCGAGTTCAAATCCAGCCTCGACACTTACTAACTGGGTAACTCTGGGTAAGTCACTTACCCTCTCTGCCTCATCTGTAAAGGGGGATAATAACAACATCTACAATTCAAGGTTTTTGTGAGGATCAAATGAGCTATTAAATATTAAGTGCTTAGCACAGTGCCTGGCACATTGTAAGAACTGTATAAACACTAGGTACTAGAAAGGACTAATTTTCCATTCCCATCTTCTTTGTGTACGTGTGCACTCCCCCACCCCTCTCATTTGGCAGGAAACTACCCTTGGGTGCTGATATTACCACGCACTTCCTCTTTAACTTGGAAAATTTGTAGAAAATGCTGCTTAAAAAGAGCTGACACCTCTGTTATATTTTGGTATCTGTCGGAATGAGCGTTTGTATTTAGAGACCTGCTGAGATCTTGCCGACAGCTCGGCAGGTACAGTCTGTCCTGTACTGTATTTCCTGCAGCTTTGGGTTGCACCGTACATATTTTGTGTTGGGATGCTGGTCCAGGGAACAGCTGGGCCACATCCCAGGTCATTGATGGCTGAAGCCTTTGGGGTCCATCTGAAGATGGCTGTGTCACTGTGCTGGTCTCTGGTGTCTTGATTGCACCACAATCTGACAGGTCTTACCTGTCTCTGGCATCTATAAGTTAAGGGTTAGGCAAGAGTGACCCAAGGGAAAAAACTCATGGTTGGTCGACAGGAAACACGGATTTTAGTCCCAGTTCTGTCATCAATGAGATATGCGACCTTGGGCAAAGTACTTGATCTCTGGGGTCTTAGTGTGTCATTCGTCCAATGGGGAGGACAAGATCTACACTCCCTGATTCACAGGGTTGTTGTGAAGATCAAAACAAGATGATGAGTGTGAAAGCATCCATCTGTGTTTAGAAAAGTTAAAACAGTGTTCTTAAAATATAAAATATGATGATTATCACTTTGGCACTGAGCCCTCAGAATCTTTGGCCAATGACCAGATGGGGACTGGATTGGCCTGAGCAGCAGACAGCTCCCAGTCCCCCATAGGGGAAGAAGCTCTCCAGGAGGTGTAAAGACTCTTGTCTCTGAGGAACAGAGGAGGACTCAGAGGTGGGGAGGGTGACAGGCTCAGGAATGAAGCGATGGAGCCTTGCTGCCACTTCTAAATTAAGCATGTTTCTGCCAAAGATTTTATTGGGCTATAGGAGCCCTCTCAAGTACATTGAGAAGGAAATAGAGATGCTGAGCCCCTAGGGAAAGATTTTGGGGGACTGGGCTTAGCTTTGGCTTACTGGGGAAGCAGGCAGCATTTTATTAAAAAGGTAGCTCATGTGGGACACTAATGAACTGTTTGTTGGTGGAGTTGTGAACTGATCCAACTATTCTGGAGAACAATTTAGAACCAAGCCCAAAGGGCTTACTAGACTACATACCCTTTGATCCAGCGACACCACTGCTAGGCTCTCTCCCAAAGAGATTAAAAAAGGGTAAAGGACTCAACTGCACAAAAATATTTATAGCAGCTGTTTTTGTGGTGGCAAAGTATTAGAAATTGAAGGGATGTTCATCAATTGGAAAATGACTGAACAAGCTATGGTATGTGGTTGTAATGGAATACTATTGTGCTATAAGCAGGATGATTTCAGAACATGGAAAGACTTAGATAAACTGATGCAAAGTGGAGTGAGCAGAACCAGGAGAATACTGTACATAGCAAAAACAATATTGTATGATGATCAACTGTGAATAACTTATTCTCAACAATACAATGATCTAAGATAATTCCAAAGGACTCATAATGAAAAAGGCTATACACCTCCAGAGAAAGAACTGATGGAGTCTGAATACAGAGCAAAGTATACTATTTTTCACTCTCTTTATTTTTTTATGTTTTTTTTCTTTTTTGGTCTGTGTCTTTTTTCACAACATGACTAATATGGAAATATGTTTTGCATGATTACACATGTATAACCTATATCAAATTGCTTATTATCTCAGGGATGGGGTATGGGAGGAAAAAAAGGAGAGATTTGGAACTTAAAATTTTTTAAAAAAATGAATGTTAAAAATTGTCTTTACATGTAAGTAGAAAAAAAATAAAATGTTATTAAAATAGAAAAAAGGGTTCTATTTTGGCTTTCTTCTGTTCAATCCAATCGTGAGTTCCTTCCTCCAGGAAGAGTCACTCTTTGGTTCTAACTTGCCAACTCCCCTCCATATCCTGGCACCAAGTACAATGCAGGGAACCCTGACATTCCTCTTCCTGGACTGGCGGAGGACCCAGTGGGCCAGGCATGAAAAATATAGGATAGAGAATTCAAAGGATAGGAGAGTGAGAGAAGACAGAGAAGCCTGATTCAGGTTGTCTGGGATACTTTTCTAAACTAGCATACTTACGGGGATAATAATGGTACCACTTCCCAGGGTTGTTGTGAAGATAAAATGAGATAACTTATTCAAACCTTAATGTGCTATATAAATATAAGGGACTTACTTAAGGTCACAGAAGTGTGATTTAAACCCAGGTTCTCTGATTTCAGAACCAGTATTCTTTCCATTGTATCATTACAGCCTTATACAGTAGGTCTCCAAGTAATGATTGTCTTAAGGAAAAGATTCTGGTGATACATAGAACAAGTGCCCCCAAACAATAGTTTGGAATTCTATCAAGATATCATACAACTATAGATTTAGAGAGGAAAGGATGCTAATGGTCAGCTAGTCCAACTTCCTCAGTTTACAGATTTGGAAACCAATGCCTGGGAAGATAGAAACCCCTAGGTAGCCCAGTGGATAGTGTATTATGCATGGAATCAGGAAGACCTGAGTTCAAATCCAACCTCTCATACTCACTAGCGGTGTGACTCTTGGCAAGTCATATAACCTTGATCTGCCTCAGTTTCCCAATTATAAAATGGGGACGATAATGGTACCACTTTCCAGGGTTGTTGTGAAGATAAAATGAGATAACTTATTCATGCCTTAATGTGCTATATAAATGGTGGCTAATTTTTATTATTAAATATAAGGGAATTGCTTAAGGCTACAGAAGTGTGATTTGAACCCAGGTTCTCTGATTTCAGAACCAGTTTTCTTTCCATTGTATCATTAAAGCCTCCAAGTTGATTCCTGGTACCATATCCTGCTCTCCATCACATTCATTTCTCCATAATTTTCAGTGGCGATGGGCATATAGATGGACATGGTGTATCTGCCCCTACTCTGGGACTATATTAACAGTTTCCTCTTGTCTCCTAATAATTCAGATACTTTACTCTTTATAATATTTAAAACTGAAAGAGAGTTTAGAGGCCAACTCAAACCCACAGAGATGATGGCTTGCTTAATATTACCCAGCTATCAAACAGCAGAGCCAGGATTTCCCTCAGGTGCTCTAAATAAAAATCTGCTACGCCATTCTTCCCTGCTGCCCCTCACTTTCACCATCACTATTATGCTGGGCTTTAGAGAAATGAAAAAAATCATGCAATAATTAGTGGACCTTTGCCCTAAAAGTTTCCAGCTGTGCACCAACTCATTTCACACGCAGTACCCCATCTCTCTCCTCTCCTCCCCCAACCAGTCAATACCAGCTTCCAGACCCTGACTCCAGACATAAGTGAATCAGAGATTAAAGGGCACCTCACCCTTAATCAGGATAAGTGGTGCCCTGGGGGCCTCTCCTGTCTATGTGTCCCCAGTCTCATCAATCTCTAAAGAAGGGGTGATCATTTCCTCTCTGGCTGTCAATGTCTATTCGGTGTGGGCTATTTCTGTGGTTGCCTCCTCTGGCTCTGTTGTTTCCCATTAGCATCCAATAACATTTTAACACTGATAATCACAGTTGTGAGATCCAATGATGGAGTAGGGAGGATGGGCATTCATCACTGTCATGGCCAGAGCATTTGGGATATCAATCCTTCATGTCATCTATGTGCACAGCTGTGGAGGGCTCTGCTGAAGGAAGGGGTACAGTGATTATTCCCATCTCCTTTTCTCCCTTATGGTGTGGGATTTAGAGGTTCTGTGGGGGAGGAGTATTTTTGGAGTAAAACTTAGATTTGTGTTTTTGATAAGGAGAAGGCAAGGGGTGGGGCAGGGAAACAGAAGCCCATTGTTTTTTTTCTTGGCACAAAGGTTCAAAGTTCTGCTTTGGTGACAGGTTTTATTTTTTTTTTAATTTTGGAGACAATGGGAGTTAAGTAACTTGCCTAGAGTCACACAGCTAGCTAGTAAATGTCTGAGGCATGATTTGAATTCAGGTCCTCCTGACTCTAAGGCTGGTGCTCTATCCACTGTGCCACCCAGCTGCCCCCTTTTGTGACAGTTTTGACCAGTCCTTTTTCTTCACCCATGATTAGTGGCCTGTCTCCTTAGAGCAGTGGGAGTATTTGTAGAAAAATGATAGTAAAATCTTTATACTTTTCAAAGTGCTTTCATCTATATAGCAGTGATAGCTCATATCCTCCATGGCACTTTGTGGTTTTTTTTTTTGTTTGTTTTTTTTAGGCAATTGGGGTTAAGTGACTTGCTCAGGGTCACACAGCTAGTAAGTGGTAAGTGTTTGGTCTGAGGCCGGATTTGAACTCAGGTCCTCCTGACTTCAAGGCCAGTGCTCTATCCACTGTACCACCTAGCTGCCCCCACTTCATGGTTTACAAAGCACTTCCCTTACTAACAACAGTCATAAGAGGCAGGAAGCACATTCCCTTTTTCTCAGAGGAAATTGAGACCCAGGAAGGCTAAATAAATAATAATTAAAAGTAACATTTACATAAAGCTTTAAAGTTTGGCAAGGTGTTTTACGTATGTTAACTCATTTGATATTCACAATAGCCCTGTGAGGCAGGGGTTCATTTTACAGATGGGGAAACTGAGGCTGAGAAAATTTAAATGACTTACTTGGAGTCATATAAGTAAGTAGGTGATAGGATTTCAACTCATCTTTCTAACTTCAAGGCCAGTGCTGAGTCTATTGCTCCACCTTGTTGCCTCTTGCGACTTGCCTGTGGTCATGCAGCTGTTAACAAGTGGAGGTGACAGGGAGCTGCAATACAAGTATTCAGATACTCCATCCAGTGTTCTTCTCACTAGGTACCCCATTGCTTTTACATGATTCCATTTGATCCCTGTAGGAACCTTCTGGGACAGGAAGGGCAGATATTATTATACTTATTTTGACTAGAGAGGGAGCTGAAGACCAGACTAGGTAAGTTACTTTCCCAAGGGCAGACAGCTCACATACCTGCCTCTGGCACATAGGACCCTTAGACAAGTTACCTCCATGTTCAGGGCACTCTGTGGGTCCACATCTCAAAATAACACACTATCTAGTCTCTACTAATATTAGTCACGCTGAGGACACAGTGTGCTCAAAGCAAAAGCGTTCGGTACAGAGCATAGTAAGAAAGGTAGCTAGAGAACCTTTCATCCACAAACCTGGGTCACATTCTGAAAAATACTCAGCTGCTTTCCTTTCCATCAGGAGAATCTGATCTTCTCTGAAAGCCTTAGATTTCAGCTTTTTCTTTTTTCTGATGAAAGTCATCATCTCTAGAGTCCGAATACTCTTGCAGCACAGAGGACCCAACCAACTGAGGAACTTCCATCACCATGGCCTGTCTTTTAACCTTATTCCCTCTTGTTTATCATGAACAAAGTCTCAGTCCTTCCGATCATTGGTAGGCATAATGGACAAACCTATGGAACACACGAAGGGAGCCCACATAACACTTGGCCTATGCAAGGAGGGGCACCTTATGATGCTCCAGGGCCACTAATGTCTTCTGGTTAGGCCATTTTGGTATTCTTGCTATGATTGTTTCCTGCTGGTTTGGAGGGGGGCGTAGTTGCTCCCAGGTTGAGTTCCATTGGTCATTTGGTTAGGGAACACTCTGCTTCCAGCTTCTGGCTTTACTTAGAGTCCTCAGATGAGTACTTCCTTGTCCCCATAGGAAAAGAGCAGGTTCTTTCATCTATTTTTTAGCTTATGACTCAGAGGCTTAAATTTTAGTTCTTTTATGGAGACAGTTCTTTTATATACTCACTATTAGGCTACAGGAAAACTCTCAAGAGACTTTTCTGTCCATAAGGAAAAGGGTTGTTGACTGCTTCAAGAGTCTTAGATTTAAGGGGAGAATCCTCACCTCTAAGGTCTGAGTACTCTTGTAGCACAAGATCTAACCAAGTTAGTTTCCAAAGGAAGGCAGCTAGGTGGCACAGTGGATAGAATGTTGGGCCTGGCATCAGGAAAATCTGAATTCAAATCTAGCCTCAGATACTGTGTGGCCCTGGGCAAATCATTTATCTTCTACCTGCCTAGGTTTTCTCAGTTGCAAAAAGGGGATGATAATAACACCTACTTCCCAGGGTTACTATAAAAAACAAATGAGATAATATTTGTAGCATTTACAATGCCTAGCGCATAGTAGGTGCTTAGTAAATACTTGTTTCCTTCCATTGCTATGGTGTTTCTTTTAACCTCACTCCCTCCTGCTTACCATGAACCAGACTCTGTCTTTAGAGTCCTAAGACTTTATTTGATTAAGGGTTAGAAAGTTTGTGTAACCTCCACTTAAATCCTTTACGGAGCTCTTATCATATCCTCCCGAACTTATTTCAAGGAGTTCTGATAAACAAACACACAGGAACTGTGTAGAAGCTTATGGAACAGAGTGCACTTGACTCCTAAGCTTCTTTATTGGTTTACGTGCAAAGGAATTTAGACCAGGAAAAAGCAAACGAACAAACAAAAAACCTAGGTGAAGGAATCAAACTCATTGTCCTCTACCTTCTCCTGGTCTATATGTATCTCTGCCTTTATCATGTGTATGTGGCCAGCAACCAACCTCCCAGGCTTTGCGATGCCCAACAAATGGCAGTATTGGAACTCAAAACCAGGACTCCCAGTTCAGTGCTCTTATGTATATACCACAGCCTAAACTGTCCTTCTTTTACTCCAGGAACCCTATGGTGACCCTGGGGTGCTCCTTGTTGAGCTCCTAGGACCTAGGCAGTAGGTCCATTCACAAGGAGTGGCAGGTGTGGATTTTGCCACATGTCAGGTCATGGGGGTGGGGGCTCAGAAGGATCACTGGCAGATGTTGTGTTAAGTTCTGGTTGGAGCTGAAAGTGGGGAGGGGAAGAAGATATAGAATACAGTCTTAAGTTCAAGAGTACATCCCTGCATGACAGTTGCTGGTTTTGAGCCAAAAATTAGTAGAAAAATTAATAGAATCCTAGCAACCCCTACCCAATTGTGAAGAAAATAAGACTAGGAAGGGAGAGTCAAGTAAGAAGTTTGGTGCTTTCCCCTAAAGAAATAGCAGAGGAATGAGTGGGGACCCAAGGATGGGCAGCATCCACCAAAGAGAGAAATGAATCATTTTTTGAGGCTGAATACTTCTCTCTCCATTTTGTCTTCAGACCTGGCTCTGCAGGGCCCTTCAACATTTGCAAGAAGCCCTGAGTATTTCCTGTTCTCACTCCTGGAGACACACTCTCTCCTGACATTCAGCATCTGTTCTGCCCACGAGGGTCCTGAAATATTTAGCAGGTCTTAGCACAGAGCAGAGTCAGTTGTGTTAATAGCCAGAAAATCACAGAGGGAAGGGGCAGGGAATGGAGTTAGAAGCTATTGGGAGCAGTGGAAGAGGCCACCAGGAAAGGAAGGAAGAGATGACAATTAATGGGGTGGGGAGAGGTGTTAAAAATGGATGTATCCCTCTTCCCCTACCCCCTATGAAATTCACTAAGACACTAATGGAAAAACAAAAGTCAAAAGCATCAAAATTATGAATTTATGGAATGTGTTGTTGTTCAGTTGTTTTCAGTCACGTCCAACTCTCCATGACCCCATTTGGGGTTTTCTTGTTGAAGATATTGGAGTGGTTTGCCATTTCCTTCTCCAGCTCATTTTACAGATGAGGAAACTGAGGCAAACAAGGATAAGTGACTTGCCCAGGGTCACATAGCTATTAAGTGTCTGAGGCCAGATTTGAATTTAGGAAGATGAGTCTTCCTGACTCCAGGCCTGGTAATCTATCCACTGTACCACCTAGCTTCCCTGAATTTATAGAATGCTAATTTTTAACCTAGAACTCTACCTCATTTGGTGTACAGTGGGAAGACCATTGCTCTGGTGTCAGAAGACCTGGGTTCAAGTCCCACCTCTCATGCTAATTATTTGTGTGACCTTAACCAAGCCAGTTAAACTCTATGGATCTCAGTTTCTGCATCATTAAAATTAGGGGTTTGGACTAGATGACCTTGGTGGTCCCTTCCAGTTCTTGATCTATGATCCCATGATACTATGATAAAGTCTAGACACTGATTGGCTTAGTCATCTCGTGACTGAGATAACACTCACTCCCTACACCGACACTTAATATCTATGTGACCCTGGGCAAGTCACTTAACTTTGTTTGCCTCAGTTTCCTCATCTGTAAAATGAGCTGGAGATCCTTGTGCATCTGTGTTGTTGAATGTATTTACTCATCCTAACATGAGGTTGTTGTTTGTCCTTTTCTGAAGAAGATCAATGACATTACAGCTGATGTCTTGACTTACGTGTGAATTAGATTTAAGTGATGCTGAGTTGCACAAAGTTATCAGCCTCCCTCTTTCTTCCTGACTCATTAGAGCCCAGTGGCAAGACAAAAGTCAGGATGACTGGTGATGGCCTGGGATACAGTGGATGACCTTGGGGTCTTTGATGCCTGACCAAGCTCTAAGTGCTTCACAAAGCTCCTGCTTTAGCTGCCTTCACTAGCAATGGAACAAATGGTTCTCATCTGCCCATTCCTCCAGTGTGGAGGGGGGGTCTTCACATGCTTGGGGCAGATATCCCCCTAACTCACCCATAGGTTTGAGGCCCATCAGTTGCCCTCAATGTCTGCTGGGATGGTTTTACCAGGGTGTGGCCCTGGTGTATGCTACAGCTTTTTGGAGCCACAGGTGAGAGTTGGGTGACAGGTGGACACCAAAAGTGGATAAGCATCCCTGAAAAGGGTGAGCCCTCACACCAGAACTACCAGTCCCTCTGAACACCCTGTATGCCCCATAACATGAGGCAGATTTAGGTTGGCACCATTGCTAAGTCTGGTGAGATTCTCAGTTCCTTCTCATTCTTAGCTCACTGATAATAGCAGCATTGTGGCCCAGTGGAAAAAAAAGAGCTGGGTCTAAAGTAAGAGCACCTGGATTCAAATCTTGCCTCTGGTACTACCTGTGTGACTTGGGGCAGGTCGCTTACCTTTGATGGGCTTAAGTTACCTCAATTATAAAATGAGGACCCTGGACTAGATGGTATCTTGGGTCCTTTTCAGATCTAGAGAGAGATACTTTGAACAAACATTTATCAATGAATCAAAGGTATTTATTAAGGGCTTGCTATGTTCCAGGCATTGTGCTAAGTACTAGAGATACAAAAACAAGCAAGAAAGACAGTTCCTGTTCTCAGTGAATATTGTCATATTATGTTATGTTATGTTATATTATATTATATTATATTACTTATATTATATTATGTTATGTTACATTACATTATATATTATATTATATTATATTAATTATATTATATTATATTATATTATATTACATTAATTATATTATATTAATTATATTATATTATATTATATTAATTATATTATATTAATTATATTATATTATATTATATTATATTATATTATATTATATTATATTATATTATATTATATTATATTATATTATATTATATTAGTTAGCAGGTGGGTAGTGCAGTAGATAGAGTGCCAGACCTAGAGTCAGGAAGATCTGAGTTCAAATTTAGCCTCAAACACTTGTTAGCTGTGTGGCTCTAGGCAAATCACTTAACCCTATTTGCTTTAGTTTCCTCGTCTGTAAAATGAGCTGGAGAAGTAAATGACAAACCAATCCAGTGTCTTTGCCAAGATAAACCTCAAATGGGGTCACAAAGAGTCAGATATGATTGAACAACAATGAATATATGCATATATGCATGTATTCATGTATGTATACATTATACATATACATACATATATTCTGTGTGTAATATATGTGCCCTTACATATGTATACGTGTATATATTGAGGGCAGCTAGGTGGAGCAGTGGATGGAATTCCAGCCCTGGAGTCCAGAGGACCTGAATTCAAATCTGACATCAGACTCTTCCTGGCTGTGTGACCCTGGGCAAGTCACTTAACCCAGTTTGCCTGAGTTTCTTATCTGTAAAATGAACTGTAGAAGGGAATGGCAAACCACTCTGGTATCTTTGCCAAGAAGAGCCCAAGTGGGGTCATGAAGAGTCAGTCATGACTGAAGCAACTGAACAACAACACAATATTATACATACCTATACTATATAATGTACATTAAATGCTTTTATAAAGGGGAAAGACAACATATAAAGGGAGCTGGGAGAGGGGAGAGAGCATGTGCATGGTGGCATGGTTTGGAAATGCCTGGGTAGTGATGGAGAGGCCTGATGCGGTCTCAAGAGAAGGCAAAAGTCCAGGGTCCCATGGGCAAGAATCCAGATTCTGATGAGAAAGCATTGAAGAACGAGGCCAAATTTAGATGATATTGTTTAGAAATAATCAAGAAGTGATATGGAGGCATGATTCTGGGAATGAATGAAAGAGGAACAAATCGTGGGGCTGGAGAAGGGGCCCCATTCCCCTGCCCCAAATTTTCAGGAACTTCACATCCCTACTTAGAACTGGAGTAGTCCTTATTTGACCCAGTCTTCTTGGATCACAATTAATTTGACCAAGACCCTCACTGTAGAAAGTTTGTTTTTGGTTCTTCTCTTTTCCCTTTCAATACGAAAGTCCTTCTTCCCCTTTCCAGATCCAATTCTCTCAATCCATCCTCTGCCATCTACTAATCTTACAAAGAGATAATGGATAATTTGATAATGGATAGTATTAGTTAATGTGTTGCCCCTTCCAGGTAACATATTAACCATGAAATTTGTCTTTTTAAAGAGGCCTTTGGGAGACAATTCCTTAAGCCAAGGACTCTTCAAATAACCTCCTGGGCTGGCTGCCTACTCTGCCTGTCCATTAGCATAGAGCAATGCCTGTCAGGGTGGGTGAACTCAGTGGTGGCTGACTGCAGGAGATGAATGTCAGTGGCTTCCACTTTCACCTCAACTCATGTAGGGAAAGGATTTAGGTACAGAGAACATTGAGGAGCAGGGCTGATATATGGGACTAACAGAAGGCAGTGTCTGGGAGATTAAAGGCCAAAGGAGGGATGAAGAAGTGATCCAGCAGCAAAGTGGTGGCAGTTTGTGTTTTATCTGTGGTGTCTATTCTGCACGCACCAGGTTGTCTGAGGGAGACAACTGGAAGCAGGTATGTGTATGTACTTTCTAGATGACTGTGTGAGCTCATGGTCATGAGTCTGTACTGCTCCATGGCCTGGACACAGCACCTTCCAGAAAGGGGAACTGAGGAAGAGAAATTTCATTCTTTTAACTGACGTCGCTCCCCATACTTGGCACACCAGGGTATGATGCTTTTCTCCATTTGGGAATAAGGGAGGGTGGCAGCAGTAGTGCTGATGATTAGGGGCAATTAAGGGTTCTGGAGGAGGCAGGGAACTTGCCTAAGGGAGAAGGCAATGATTTAATCTCTGGTTGGAAAGAGTCAAAAAGTTTAGTTGTTCAGTTGTGTCCAGCTCTTTCTGACCCCATTTGGGTTTTCTTGGCAAAGACACTGGAGGGGTTTGCCATTTCCTTCTCCAGCTCATTTACAGATGAGGAAACTAAAGCAAACAGGGTTAAATGACTTACCCAGGGTCACACAGTTAGTAAGAATTTGAGTTCAGATTTGAACTCAGGTCTTCCTGACTTCAGACCTATTAAACTCTATCCACTGTGCCAGCTAGCTGCTCAAAAAGTTTAGAGGGGTAACCATGTCAGAGGTCTAGACAGAAAGTATTGAAGGTCCAAAATTAGGAGGAGATCTGTATGGAATGAGGACAGGAAAAGGAAAAAAAACAAGCATCAAGGAATGGCAATTCCTATCAAGCAAAATCTGTGTTCTAAGCCACATCCTTTCTGTTGGCTGTGTGCTACCTATGCCCTGCCATCCCTCACCTGTGTGCTCTCAGGTGTGGACCTTGACAATACTACCATTAAGGCTGGATGAAGGATCAAGCTTTGGGCCTGAGATCTCCAGGAACTGAATTATCTCCTTGGTCCTTCAGCTGTTTTACCTGGAACTTTGCTTTTGCCTCCCATAATTATTTTCTATGTGGTCAATCAAATAATCATTTAAGTACCTATTATGTATCAGTCACTGTGCTTTGGGGGCATTGGGGAAATTGTCCCTGCCTTCAGGGAGCTTACATTCTATCATGAGGAATAAACTTCTCCAATGACAGAATCCCCCAATTTTTTTTCTTTTTGTACTTGATAGTACTCTATTTTTTCCAACTACATGGAAAGATAGCTTTCAATATTCATTTTTTGTAAGATTTTGAGTTCCAAAATTTTCTCCCTTCCTCCTTTCCCTCCCCACCCAAGATAGCAAGCAATCTGATATAGGTTATACATGTACAATAATGTTAAACATATTTCCACATTAGTCATGTTGTGAAAGAAGAATCAGAACAAAAGAGGAAAACTACGAAAAAGAGAAAACTGAAAAAGTGAAGATAGTATGCTTCTATCTGTATTCAGACTCCATAATTCCTTCTCTGGATACAGATAGCATTTTCCATCATGAGTCTTTTGGAATTGTCTTAGATCATTGTATTGCTGAGAAGAGCTATGTCTATCAGAGTTGATCATTGCACAATGTTGCTGTTACTGTGTACAATGTTCTCCTGGTTTTGCTGACTTTGCTCAGCATCGGTTCATGTAAGTCTTTCCAGGCTTTTCTGAAATCCACCTGCTCATAATTTCTTATAGCACAATAGTATTCCGTTATATTTATATACCACAACTTGTTCAGTCATTCCCCAATTGATGGGTATCCCCTCAATTTTCAATTCTTTGCCACCACAAAAAGAGCTGCTATAAATATTTTTGTACATATGGGTCCTTTTCCTTTTCCTTTGACCTCTTTGGGATACAGACCCAGTAGTAGTATTGTTGGATCAAAGGGCATGCACAGTTTGATTGCCATTTTGGGCATAGTTCCAAATTGCTCTCCAGAATGGTTGGATGGGTTCACAATCTACCAACAATGCATTAGTGCAGAATCTCCAAATTAAGGCATTGTACCTCCTGGATCTTTCTGGTTCAGACTAGCTTGGCTCCCTAAATTCAGTAAGTCAGCAAGCACTTATTAAGCATTATGCTAGGCACCTAGCAAAATACTGGGGATAAAAAGAAAGGCAAAAACAGTCCCTACCCTCCAGGACCTCACAATCTAATCAGGGTGACAACATGCAAACTATGTACCTACAAGATATATAAAGTATAAGTGGAAGGTGATGTCAGAAAGAAAGATGTTAGCAGTGTGGGTAGGGGGTACTGAGTGGGAAAGGCCTCATGCAGAAGGAGGGATTTGAGCTTAGTCTTGAAGAAAATCAGAGAAACCAAAAGGTGCAGATGAAAAGAGAAAGCATTCTGGGTACTAGGGACATGGGTACTAAGGACAGTCATTGAGAAGGCAGCTGAGTCAGGAGATGGAGTGGCATGTGGGAGAAACAGCAATAAGGCAGGTTTTGCTGGATCTTGGGAGGGAAGGGAAAAAAAAAACATTATTAAGCACCTCCTACAAAGGTGTGGAGGGTGTTTAAGAAAGGCTAGCACCTCTGGTGTGAGGGCTTGCTGAGCCCTTTTTAGGGCTGATCATCCACCTTTGGTGTCCACCTTTCACCCACCTCTCACCTGTGTCTTCAAGAAGCTATAGCATGTGCAGTAGCACATCTTGGCAGATGGGCTAAACCAGGTTGAGGGTAGCTGATGGGCCTCAAACCCCTTGGTAAGTTAAGGGGATGTCTATCCCAAGCATGTGAAAACTTCCCCTGGAGGAATGGGTGGATGAAAACAATTTGTTCCAATGGCCAGGAAGGCGGCGGAAGCAGGTGCTGTGAAGTGGAGCTTTGTCAGACGTTGAGGACACCCAGGTCATCTATTGCATCCTGGGCCATCACCAGTTATCTTGACTTTTGTCTTGCCACTGGACTTTGATGACTCTGGAAGACTGAGTGAAGCTGATGACTTTGTGCAAGTCAACATTAGTCTGTGATGTCATTGGTCCACTTTGAAAATGAAGGATCTTTGTCATCACCAACTATGTGCTGTGCTTTACAAATATTATCTCATTTGATCCTCATAGCAACCCTGGGAGGTAGGTGTTATTATCATCATCTTATGGTAGAGGAAACTAAAGCAGACAGAGGTTAAGTGACTTGCCAAGGGTCACATAGCTAGTAAGCTTCTGAGACAGGATTTGAACTCAGTTCTTCCTGAGTTGAGGACCAGTATTTTATCTACTGTTCCATCTAGCTGCCTTCAGGCGGTAAAGGGGAGGAGAATAAAGTGTTAAGAAAGCTAGAAAGAGAGGAAGGGGTAAGGATTTACTTAAATCCTGACTGTCTTTTCTTCCTTTTCTCCTCTGTCAAGATGGGTAGCTAGGGTAGTGGAAAGAGTGGAAAGTAATGGAAAGGAATTAGGTCCATAGCCCCATTCTGTTGCTTTCTACCCCTATGACCTTGGGGCAACTCTCAATCTTTTAAAATTTTTTTTTTTTTTTTTTGCTTTTTGGTGAGGTGATTGGGGTTAAGTGACTTGTCCGGGGAGACATAGCTAGTAAGTGTTAAGTGTCTGAGGCTGGATTTGAACTCAGATCCTCCTAACTCTCAACCTTTTGATCATCTATAAATGTGGGGAGCTAGAGTATGAAACCTCTGAAGACCCTTCCTGTTTTATTTAGCCCAGTGATTCTTTGCAAGTCTTTATTCCAGCACCTACTTCCCACATTATCATTTTCCCTACATACACACACTTCAGATTCAAGAGTCTATTTTCTTGGGTTTATTTATAATGGAAAAGAGAATAAATAAATTTAGAAATAACATACTGGAGTAAGTAATCAGAAGTATGAATAAAAGATTACCTATTCCCAGACTAAATAGCCCTTCACTTTTAAATGATTGTGCCCATGTATAATTTTCTAGAGTTAGCTTGGTCCATCATGATTTTTCTCTTTGCCAGTACCCTGTGACAAACAGCATGTCTCCTTGTCCCAGAATGTTCTTGAGCTGATTTTAGGAGCACCCTGGATGAACTGGATGAAGCTCATTTGTTTGTTCTACAATCCCTGGTTTGTTCTCAGTCAATCAGAAAACCTTCTGAGCTCATGTGGTGACTTTTTGTTCCTCCATCCATGTATCAATGACTTAGAAACAGAAATCTACAGCTGAAAGGCCCTATAGAGGTCAACTAGTCTAACAAGCTCATTTTATTAGATGAGGAAGCTGAGGCTCAAAAGGGTAAAATGATTTCTCCAGAGTCTTACAAGTACTAAATAGTATGTCTGGGATTTGAACCCAGGAGCTCTGACTCCATATCCAGTGCTCTGTGTAAACACTGGGGCAGCTAGGTGGCATAGGGAATAAAGCACTGGACCTAGAATCAGGAAGACTCATCTTCTTGATTTCAAATCTGATCTCAGACACTTACTAGCTGTGTGACCCTAGACAAGTCACTTAACCCTGTTTGCCTCAGTTTCCTCATCTGTCAGATGAACTGGAGAAGGAAATGGCAAACCACTCCAGTATCTCTGCCAAGGAAACCCTAAATGGGGCCACAAAGAGTTGGACATTCCTGAAAAGTGAATGAACGACAAACAAAATATAAACATTTGCTACCTAACCTCTCCCTCTCCAATCAGAAATACAAAATACTGTAGGTATCACATTCCTATCACCTCAAAAATCAGAAAAACAATTCAACTAGATGTATGAGTCACAGCTAAAGTACGCAAAAGACAGTCAATCCCCTTTCTCCCAGGCTGTTCTCAGTAGCTATCCTGTGCTTCCTTTGCCACACCTGTTACCTCATAATCCTAACCATGGTCTTTAGCCATACTGCCTTGAAATTGGTCATCAGAAGCAGCTGTCCACAGATGCGCCAACAAATAAGGAATTTGCCAAGAAGCAATAAATAGCCGTCGTGTCTCCACCTGTCTAGAATCATTGAGGAGTTACATTTTAGACTGAGTTAAAGGAGAACTGGTTTCTATCCTGGATGTCTGAACACTTGGTCAAATTGGGGCTATTTGCAGATTCTAGCTCTAGATGTCAGGAAAAAAATTAGAAAGAACCTTGGAGGTCGGTTAGTCAAACCTTCTCATTTTACAGAAGAGGAAACTGAGGCTCAGAGGAGCTAAATGCTTTACTCACGGCTGTTCCACCAAAGCCAGAGCCTCGCCTCGCTTGTGAGCAGGTCAGAGATGTAGAGTGAGACCTCAGATATCAAGAAGCCACATTGGGAAGGACCAGGGCCCTGAGGAGATGACAACAGCAGAATAAGTATGAAGCAGTGGTGGAGAGCGTGGGTTGGAATGCACCAGAATCAAGGGACACACTTCAAGGACGTAGTGAGAAGCGTGAGCTGGAGTGATCAGGGGGAGTTGTCACTTACAAAGAAGAGATGGCAGCAGTCAACAGAGCTTGCTGGCGCGCAGCAATCAGGGACAGAGTGACTCACAGGGAGCAGAAACCTGGGGCTGTCCAGGAGGCAGAGAAGCAGCTGGATGAGAAGCAGCCCAAGCCTGTCATTATGCAAAGGCCAGGCCTAGAGTCTGAAGGCAGGAGGGAAGGGGGGAGGCAGCTGTCGTAGGAGTCTTTTCAGCTTTTTCCTAGGGACTAGTGGCTTGGAGACCATCAGACCCGGCTCTCCTTTTGCTCACTTAGCAGGGGTGGGGAACCTGCAGCCTCGAGGCCACATGTGGCCCTCTAGGTCCTCAAGTGTGACCTTTTGACTGAATCCAGAATTCATAGAGGGGGATTTGTTCTCATATAGATTCAGGACCTAGAGGGCCACATGTGGCCTCAAGGCCAAAAGTTCCCCACCCTTGACAGAATCTGTAGAATACACTAGATGGTAATTACATCCTATTTTCTAGTTTTTGGTCATTGAATGGGTTAGGGGTAAAGGAAGAATTCTAACTCTGCCACTTATTAACTGTGTGACGTTGGACAAACATCTCCGGTCCTCAGTTATTTTATCTATGAAATCAGAGGGTTGGATTAGATGGTCTCTGAAGGCCTTTCTAGATCTAAATGCATGAAACATTAAAGGAAACCCTTTGAGGGGTTCAATTCCTGGTGTGGAGACCCCTTCTGTTGAGGCAGGATTTGAATCTATGTCTTCTAGATTTGAAGGTTGGCCCTTTATCCATACTGCTAGATTAAGAATCCGAATATGCCCCTATGAAGATATTTTATTGTTGTTGTTCAGTTGTTTCAGTTGTGTCTGACTCTTTGTGACCCCGTTTGGGGTTTTCTTGGCAAAGATACTAGAGTGGTTTGCCATTTCCTTTTCCAGTTCATTTTGCAGAAGAGAAAACTGAGGCAAACAGGGTTAAGTAACTTGCCCAGGGAATGAGTGTCTGGAGGAAGTGTCTGAGGCCAGATTTGAGTGTAGGAAGACGAGTATTCCTGACTCCAGCCCTGGCACTTTATTCACTGTGCCACCTAGCTGCCCTGCTAATAAGATGTGCTAAGCAACAAACGAATGGTACGGATGGGAAGTGTTATGAGTTCAAATGAAAGAACTACAATTTCGGGTGGGCGTCAAGAAGAAGCAAACTTTGAATGGGTCTCTGGAGGATGAGCAGGATTTAGAAAGGACAATACAGGTCTGTTGTAGGAAGAGTGAGGGCAAAATTATGGAGGCAACATGAATAAGGCATGCTTGGGGATAGTGAGTAGATCCGTCTGGTTGAATGAGGGAGTGAGTATTGAGAAATAGTGGGGAGCAAGGTGAGAGAGGTAGATGGGGCCTTGAACACTATACTTAGGAGTTTGGACCATATGTTGTAAACTAAACGAAGCAAAAAACCCCCACCTTCTTCAATACTACAAAGTTTTTTTTTTAAATGCTGCAAAGTTTTAAAGGGGAAAAAAGTGTTTATAAATCACCTTCTCATGATGAGAACAAGTTGAGAGACAGGTTGAAGCCTGAGGAGAGCTGAGGTGTTCTCATCTTTGTAGAGAGAAGCAAAAAGTGCCAGGAAGCTACAAGGGCCTTTGGTTTTCTTCTTCTTGTCTGCTGTCTGAAAAACCCTGTGGCTTTTTTCTTTCTTAGAGACACAGCCCCTGGAGTGATGTCTGGTACCAGGAAATGACAACAGACTCCAGAAGAACTTGTGTGTTCAAACTCTGGTCAATTCTTTGGCACATGAAGCTTGAGAGAGCCCCACTAAGGTGTTACAGCAAGGGTGGGGTTAGCCTCCCTTACACCCTGGAGGCTGCCAGAATCCTCAGGTTTTCTCATAGCAAGGGCCCCTTCTTGGTTCTGAGAGAATGAGGAAGACAGAGCAGCTGCTTTCTGGTGTCAGGGTTGGGGCCTGCCACTCCCTTGAGGGGCTCTGAGAACTCAGCTGAGCTGTCCCAGAATACTCTCCTAGGGTTTATAAACAGTACCTTGGGACACTGTCCATTCTGGGAAAGGCACTGGGGGACAATGAAAGAACCTCCCAAATGGCCCCCCAGGATTCTCAGGTTCCAAGTTAATTTGGAAAATGAGAATGTTAATTGCCAATGGCTTCCTTTGTAGTGACATATAGCAGTGTGGTCCAATGGGGGAAAAACATGGAACAGGGAGTCAAGAGACCTGGGTTCTATTCTTAGGTCAATTACTAACTCATCTATGAAAAAGGAATAAATGTCTTTGTCCTGTTCTCCTCACAGGGAGGTTGTGAGGATCCAATGACAGACTGGAAAGTGCTTCAAAAACATTAATAAGAAGATGCATGTTCTTATTAGAATAGTGTCACGAAAGTGAACAGGAGTTTATCTTACTAATCAAAGGAGGAGAGGGTATAGTGTTCACCAGAACCTTCCAGAGACCACAGGGGGGAGGCAGGGAAAGGAAGCGAACAAACATTTATTAAGTGCCAGGCATTGTGCTTATCACTTTACAGGACCCCCTTCCTAAAACACATCGATCAGATCTCTATGATGCTAGGACACTGGGGTAAATTTCCAATGCTGCCCTTTTCCACCCCCGCCCCCCAAGAGAGCAAGTCTAGGTTTTTGGAAGCCAGTCTGTCTAATGCTTGATTGCCTTTGGGTGGGTGAGTAGGATGGGGCATACCAAGCCAATCTAGGATAGAACTTCTCTCCTCAATATGGATTCCCCATGATGGGCATCTGCTTCTTCTGTTTCTTCTTTCAAAATATGACTAATACGGAAATATGTTTTACATGATTGCACATATATAATCTGTATCAAATTGCTTGCCATCTTAGGGAAGAGAGAGGGGAAGGAGGGAAGGAGAAAATTTGGAACGCAAAATTTCACACAAATGACAGAGAAGGTATTCAAACACTGGTCTTTTGAGTTTATATTTAGTGCTCTTTCCACTATTTATTTCTGTCTCTCTACCTCGACGCCCAAGTGACATGACCATCTTCCACTTTGTAGCTGTTTTTATTTTTATTTTAATTTCCACAGAATCACAGAATTTTAGAGTGGGAAGGGATTCCAGAGGCTGTCCAATTCAAACCACATCCCCTGAGGAATCACTATCACAACAAACTCAAGTGTTTATTCTACCTCTGCTTGAAGACCCCCAGTAAGGAGATAGCCCATTAACCCCCTTTCACTTTGGGGCACTTCTAATTATTAAATTTTCCCTGACATCAAGTCTAAATTTGTCTCATACTGATTGAATGACTGGACTCTAAACAGTAATCATTTAGGGGTCAGCGTCAACCTGGCAGGATGTCTCCAATGGAGTTGCCCAGGGTTCTGTGTTTGTTCCCTGGCTGCTTCACATTTTTATGGAAGACAAAATTTATTGTATTGAACTCAGTGTGTAAAGCCAGAGTTAAGTGATATTTGGCTTATATTTTGTAGGGGCTTGTTTGGAATTTCTTGTGGATGTTTTTGGAGTTTAGGGTCAAGATGAGGCTATCTGCACTAGCATTTCAGGGATCCATTGAAAAAAAATTTTGAGGGGGAGGGTCTAGGCTACACTAATGCTTTAAGGTATTTTAAGCATAGATTTCATATGCATTAAATTTATAGGTGACATAAAACTTACTCTCTGGATGACAGGATCCAGAAATATCTTGACAGGTTAGAGCATTGGTCTGAATCTAATGTAATAAGAGAGCTGGCCAATGAGGTCACAGTTCTTAATTATGCTTAGATTTGTTCTTCTTGATGTGCTGTACAGAACATGTGTAGATGTTCCCTTCCTGGCTCTAATCCAACATATGGAATTTTTGAAACCTATTTCCAGACATACTTGACTGAGAGGCTGGTATTGTACAATGATGAAAAATATAATTGGTTACAAAGCCAGAAGAACCTACACTTCAGGGGGTGCTGAGCTGGAAGTGAGTTGTCATATGAAAGGGATGACCTGTTAATCTCTCAGTTTCTTTTCCTATCAGGTGGCAAGAGAGACATTAATTGCTCTGAGTTTTTGGGTGGGAGAAAGACAACACACTATCTCTCACCTGGCCAATATGTGTCCATGATCAAATTATACCTAGGATTCTTTTAAGTTTATTTTTTTCTGATTTTAGGTGAATGAGTATGCCGAGAGTGGAGTTGAACATGTAACCACATTAGTCCTGGAAATCTATAAGAACTATCAGAAGTCCCACAAGTGACCAGAGGTGGTAGTAGTGGCCACCAGAGCAGTACTTGCCAACAACAAAGGTAACATTTTCAGATGGATATAGAAAGACCTGAGGATAGCAATGGGATTGTGACCACCTCATGTTGGAGAGAAGTGCTGGCTATGTATGGACTCTGAAAAGAGTCCAGCAGAGAACTACACTAAAGGGGAACTTCATTAGAAATCCACAAAGGGAGAAAAAGACTTTCCAGGAGCTATAAGGTACCCATTTCCCAAAAATCTTCTCTACATGTGTGCCTCACTATCATCTTACTATAATTTTGAACTTACACTTCCCAGGGTGCTTATGTGTACAAGGGGAGAGCATGCCCTTTGTTTTGGGGGACTGTTTTGTAGCAACTGATGTGCCACCTTGGTAAATACTCTATGATAAGTTAATGGAGGTCAGCTAATTGAATGATAATAGGGAGTACACCAATGGGGGCTCATGAGCAACGCTATTAGGAAATCTGCCTTCTTAGGGTTACTCTTAGATCTCTAAGAGGAACCACCTTCTAGGGACCTAGACTTTGAATTCAATTGCAGATTGGGAATGTGTTTCTAGAGAGGAAGATACACCAATATGATGAAATCCATTAGGCATCAATTTAAAGTCTTACACTCAAATTTAAAAATTCAGCTTCACAAATATAAGATGAGGGAGGCATACTTAGGAATCAGTTTGTCTCAAAAAGATCTGGGGGATTTAGTGAATTAGAAGTTTCCAAAGTTCCACATGTTAGATTCGAACAACAGTCAGGGAACAAAAGCATATGCCCTGTGTAACACACCAAGAAAGGCAAATGTGAGTGTAGTCTAAGGATTGGGTCATCATTGGTGGGTCCTATTATTACAATGGATTCAGGCCAAGACTCTGGCCCATCAAGATCTTTTTGGAGCCTGACTGTCATCCAATGTATAAAATTCCTTAAACCATTAATATGGCCTAATTAGTATAGCGCTCCCCTTGAAGAAAAAAATCCTTCAATTTTTCAATTGATCTTTGAAATGTTAGTACAGATAGCCTCACCTTGACCCAAGAGCCCAAAAACATCCATGAACACTCCTAAAGTCCCTACAAAATGTAAGCCATATGTCACTTAATTCTGGATTCACACAGATTACTGAGTTCAATGTGGGAAAATGTTAAGTAGCACTGGGCCAAACACAGAATCCTGGGCCACTCCACTGGAGAACTCCTGCCAAGTTGACGTTGAATGCTTAATGACTACTCTTTGAATCTGGCCATTCAATCAGTTTTGGATCTATATAATTGTGCCATCATCTGACCCACATTTCTCTACTTTCCCCACAAGACTTTGCCATAAGATAAACTATAGCTACAGCATTCCTTTGAGTTACCAGTTTAGTAACTATCAAAAAAGGAAATAAGGATTAGATTAGCATGACCTATTCTTTTTTTCTTTTTAATAGTATTTCATTTTTTCCAACTTACATGTAATGTCAATTTTTAACATTCTTTTTTTTTTTTGTAAAATTTTGAGCTCCAAATTTTCGCCCTCCCTCCCTCCCCTCTCTCCTTCCTAAGATGGCAAGGAATTTGATACAGGTTATATATGTGCAATCATGTAAAACAGATTTCTGTATTAGTCATGTTGTGAAAGAAGAAACAGAACAAGAGGGAAAAAAGTATGAAAAAACAAAGAAAGTGAAAATAGTATTGTTGATCTGCATTCAGACTCCATCAGTTCTTTTTCTGGATGTGGGTAGCATTTTCCATCATGAATCTTTTGGAATTGTCTTAGATCATTGTATTGCTGAGGAGAGCAAAGTTGATCATCACATAATGTTGCTGTTACTGTGTACAATGTTCTCCTGGTTCTGCTCACTTTACTTTGCATCAGTTCATGTAAACGTTTCCAGGTTTTTCTGAAATCCACCTGGTAGTCATTTCTAATAGCACAATAGTACAATATTTCATTACATTCATATACCATAGCTTGTTCAGCCATTCCCTCAGATTCCAATTCTTTGCCACAGCAAAAAGAGCTGCTATAAATATTTTTGTACATATAGGCCCTTTCCCGTTTTTAATGATCTCTTTGAGTACAGACCTAGTAGTAGTGTTGCTGGATCGAAGGGTATATGCAGTTTGATTTCCCTTTGGGCATAATTCCAAATTGCTCTCCAGAATGGTTGGAGCAGTTCACAACTTCAGCAACAGTGCATTAGTGTCCCAGTTTTCCCACATTCCCTCCAACATTTATCTTCCTTTTTTGTCATATTAGCCAATCTGATAAATGTGAAGTGTTATTTTAATTTGCATTTCTCTAATCAACAGTTATTTAGCATTTTTTAACATGAATATAGATAGCTTTTATTTCTTCATCTGAACACTGCCTGTTCATATCCTTTGACCATTTATCAATTGGGGAATGACTTATATTCTTATATATTTGATTCAATTCTCCATATATTTTAGAAATGAGGCTTTTATCAGAAACACTGGCTATAAAAATTGTTCCCCTGCTTTCTGCTTTCCTTCTAATCTTGGTTGCATTGGTTTTGTTTGTGGAAAACCCTTTTAATTTAATGTAATTAAAATTATCCATTTTATATCTCTTAATGCTCTCTGTCTCTTTTTTGGAGCATGAACTATTCTTGATGAAGTTATGATGGCTTTTTGTAATCACTGCTTCCTTTTATAAATGTTGGTTCACCACATTTTTAGTGATCCATCCTAGAATTTTCCCAGATATCAAAGTCAAACTTATTGTCCTATAGTTTGGAGACTCCATTCTCTTCCTTTATCTAAAAATTGGAGAACTATTCACTCTTCTTCAGTCCATTTCTCCATGATCTTTCAAATATCACTGACAATGGCTCAACAATCACACCTGCTAGTTCTTTCAGTAGCCAGGGATGTAGTTCATTCATCTGGTCCAGGTGGTATGAAATAATCAAAGGCAGTTAGGTGCTCTTGTACTGTCTCCTAACTTACCTTGGGTAACAACTCCCTGTTCAACATTTTAGTTCTTGGTTTTTTTTTTCTCTCCCAGTACAAAGGTCATTCTCTTTTACAGGGAAAACAGAAGTAAAATGAGTTCTCTTTAAACAGTTTTCATTGTCCCAACCACTCCAAGTGGCAGTGCTATCTTTTCTTTGATCCTCGGGTTCTCCAATATCTACCCCCCCTTTTGTCATTTTTAGCTTTCCTCAGCAGTGTCAGATCATCCTGAGTTTTAGAACTTCTGACACTATTCTTAAAGGACCATATTAATGCTGCCATATAATCCTCTGTTACCTGCCCTTTTTTCCATCTTCTGGGAATGTTTCAAAAACATATGCATTGGTGGTGACTCCCTCTATATCCACATTGGTCTCTTCAGACAACTATTTTTCCTCATCACCTGAATTGTTTTCCTTTATTTCTTCAGAATTTAATTCTTGAGATTTTGTTTTCCCTCTTGGGCTATTTTTTCTTATATAGTTTTGGTCTGTAAAATGCTACCTTTCTTTAATTTCTTGGTAGAACTTTTTTTTTTAGCCTTAGGATTAACACTATTCTACTCCATTTTAGCCTTGATACATTAACTAGTTAAGAATATATCTCAACAAATCAGTTAATCATAGGCTTTAATTTATTTGAAAAATTTTTAAAGTCATTTGATGAAGTGAAATGACATTTCAGCAGTCAGTCAACAAACATTTATTAAGCATGTGCCAGGCATTGTGCTAAGCAATGGGGATACAAAAAGAGTCAAGCTGCACTCAAGCAGATCAAAATCTAATGGAGGAAACAATCAGGAAACAACTGCAGTCAGTTCTCAATATTCAGGCATTTAACTTTCTCGACAAAGCATTCCTATGATTTTATTAGTAACCTCTTATTCACTTTTGTGTTGGGAACCACGCATATCTGTGACTATGCACAGTAGAGAAAAAAATGAGAGTCATGATGCATGCAAGTTTTCTGGAGTGGCTGGTATCCTACTAGATACTTCACTGGTCTTGTTCACCCTACTGTTGTAGAGTAAAGAACTCCCAATTTACATATTTTCATTGTTTCCCTTTAAAACTCAAGCCCCCAAAGTGTAGTGCTAGTCCTCTGTGCTCTAGAGCGGTGTCCAGACCTCACCAGTTTCAGCATCTTCTGACAACAGTGACTGAAATCCTAGCAACCTCTCCCTTGCTTTTCAGACGGTGACCAAGGTAGAGAGGTTTACAGCAGTATAGTATGCAGTACAATGGCTTCAGACCACCATCTGACACAATGGAAGGTATGATTCAGCTTACAAAATATTTTAGTTTTAAGAATTTTATTTGCTGTACTTTATTTATGGTACTGCAGATTTCATGTGTTATGAATAGTGAACATTGCCTGAAATCAATGGTTTTTTTTTAAATTGAGATGGTAGCACAGGTCACAGAATTTTAGGGAATTACTAGTGAGAAAAAAGGTTTTGCATGTTGCCAATTTTATTTTGTGTACTGCATTTTATGGGTTATTTCATTTCATGGTTGCTGTGTTAGGAAAAGTGCTTATTATCAGAATTAATGTTTTGTTATAAAGAATTGTACTCAGAAAAGTGTATTTTCAGCAATCTCTAGTGAAAGATTATAGTTTTTGGTGGTCATGGGAACCAAACCCCCTATTTCCCATAGGTTCAATGTTATCAGCATTTGCATTTTTGACTTTTGCACTGTTTTCTAGGAACCTTATCCCCACGAAAGTTGAGGATTGACTGTATGTATAAACAAGCTCTATACAGGATAAATGGGAAGTAAAAAAGGGAGGGAAGGCACTATAATTAAGAAAATACTAATATAATTATAATCATTATTAATATTAAAATTAACATCTGGCAGGAAATCTGTTCCATTTGGCTGGGGGATTTCATTATGTCCTTTGGGTCCAGTATAAAAGCATCACATTAGTTTGAATCACAGAATTCTAGAAATTGGAACAAATCTGAACTTCCAGCATATCCCTGAGGAGGAATCACCCTGCAGGGTGGTGTGAAGAAGAGGCGTTGATGTTGACCTTGGCTGGATACTCATCCCTTATTTCTCCCCTATGCCCATGCTTTGGCCAGAGGAAGACCTTGAAGCTTTCTTTACTGATTCCAGAGGATGCTTCACGTCCCATCTTTCCACTGGTGTCTTAGCTATATTGCCGGATTAGTTGACAGCAGCATCTGTATGAGCAAGGACAGCTAGATTCACCATGCTCAAGGGCGAACTTCTTGAACACTCCGCAAATGGGATAAAAAGACTTCTTACAATTAGGATGTGTGAGTTACCCCCTTTCACATGTGTTCTCTAACCTTGAGCCCATTTCTCCCTGAAATCTATATATCCATGAGTGAAAGCATGTCACAGACTTCCATGGTACACTGTTAGTGAGTATCAGCAATGTAATAGTAATGTAATAGTGATGTAATTAATAGTCAATGGGGCAGTGAGGTGACGCAGTGAATAGAGTGCCTAGCTTGGAGTCAGGAAGATTCATCTTCCTGAGTTGAAATCCAGCCTTGGACACTTACTAGCTGTGTGACCTTGAGCAAATCACTTAACCCTATTTGCCTCAGTTTCCTCATCTATAAAATGAGCTGGAGAAGGAAATGGAAAACCCCTCCAGTATCTCTGCCAAGAAAACACCAATGGGATCACAAAGACTAGGACATGACTGAAATGATCCAATGACAAAAATTAGTCAATATTCCTTACTGTACCACTTTAGTCAATATTCCTTTCTAAAGTTATTTAAGGCAAGCTAAATGATTCTCAACTGATAATCTTGAGGGGAAAAGCACACCAGTGAGCTATTTGCATTAGAGAATCATTGCTGGCTCCTCACAGGCATCCTTAGACCTCTAAGGGAGAAGATGTAGCCTTGCTCTGGACCTAAGATCTATCTCTGAAAGTGGGAGTTGGAATAAGGAATAAGGAACCCAGCATTTATTAAGCACCTACAATGTACCAGGCATTATGTGTTATGCCACTTTACAAATATTATCTCATTTGATCCTTTCAACAACCTTGTGAAATAGGTGTTGTTATTATCCCCATTTTATAGTTGAGAAAAATGAAGCAAATAGAGGCTGTGTGACTTGCCCAGGGTTATACAGCTAGTAAATATTTGAGGCTGGGTTTGAATTCAAGTCTTCCTGAGTCTAGACCCAGTGCTCTATCCTCTGAGCCACCTAGTTGCTGACATGCTGACAGTTGATTATATATTTTATTATTGATTATATATCTTTTGAATTAAGAGAAAGGTGGCTTGCTACAGGGAAAGGAAGACAGTTCAGGATTCCTTAGGGCTCAGGGTTGGGCTGGTGGCAGTGGGAGATAAAATGAGAGTAAACCCTTTGAAGCAATGGTTTTGGGATTCTGTGGTAAAAGATGTTAGCAGCATACTAGGGGCATATCTTTACGAGATTCTCCCTCCATAATAATTTGGAACTATGCCCAAAGGACTCTAAAACTGTGTGCACCCTTTGAGCAACTACTAGGTCTATACCCCAAAAGAGATCAAAGAAAAAAGAAAAAGGATCTATATCTACAAAAATATTTATAGCAGCTCTTTTTGTGGTGGCAAAGAATTGGAAACTGGGGTGATGTCCATAAATTGCGGAATGGCTGAACAAATTATGGCATATGATTATGATGGAGTGCTATGATGCTATAATAAGAAATGATGAGAGGAGTGGTTTCAGAAAGACCTGGAAAGATCTTTATGAACTGATGCAAAATGAAGTGAGAAGAACTGGAAGATCACTGTGCACAGTAACAGCAATATTGTAACAATGATCAGCTGTGACAAACTTGGCTACTTTGAGCAATACAATGATCTAAAACAACTCCAAAGGACTCACGATGCAAAAATGCTATCTACCTCTGGAGAGAGAACTGATGAATTCTGAGTTCAAATTGAAGTATAATTTTCTCACTTTTTTTGCTTTTTTTTTTGCAGTATGGCTAATATGGAAATGTTTTGCATGATTTCACATATATAATTGATATAATTTTGTTTGCCTTCTCAGTGGGTAGGGGAGGGAGAAAATTTGGAATTCAAAGTTTAAAAAGAAAAGAATGTTAAAAATAAGTAATAATAAAAGAAAAAATGTCAAAAAACAAAAGATTCTCTCTCCATGCCAGTCTGGGCATAATCAGTAATGTCATGTGTGTCTTATTTGGAGGAGGGTGAGGGTTTGGGGTGCACAGTGATAGCTGTTGGAAAGATATGTCAATTGACAGGAGAATAATATTAACTCAGTCTCACTGTGTCGACCATTTGCTTCTGGGCTCAGGAGCAGCTCGGCCTCCTGCCCATTATTCTTGGAGTCAGGCTGTCAGCCCCGCACTGCCTACAACAACTCAGGTGTGTGCCCAGCTGCTGCCTGTCGCCAGTGGGCTGCGGCCAGTTAGTGAGGCTGTTAGATTAATCAGATGGGGCTCTTTCTTCCTCACTCAGGATATATTTATTGCCTTCTCTTCTGCCTCTAATGGGCAGCATTTCTTTTCCAAAAAAGTCACTCATATAATAAATACCTTTTTCCCTCCCTTCCTTTCCAACTTCCCCCCTCCTCCTTTTGTTTCTGTGATAGAGAGGCTTGTTCAGAGAGCTTGCTTGGTGACCCGGGTGAGCAGCTGAGCCCTGATGGTCTCGCAAGGAAAGGGGCTGGCTCCATCCCTGTGTCTGATATACCAGGACTCCTCTATTTCAAACCCTTCCCTGCTTTTATCACCTCCTGCCTGCCTTCATGGTTTAATGTCATGCTGGACAACCCCTGGAGCAGACAAGGCTTTTTTATTGGACCCTATTTCTTCAGCTGGACACCATGACCCTTCCTAGGGTAGAGCGTGTGGGGAGAGGAGATTAAGGGATTCTCGGCTCTTTGTGTTGTGCACTTTTGAGCTGCCCTCACAATCCTGGAGTCTGGCCTACTCTTGAGACTCACCAGGTAAGAGCAAGGGTAATAACAACAAAAACAATAGGTTTTTATGTGGTCATTTAGGGTCTGAAAATCTCTTTACATCCATTATCATATTTGATCCTCACAATGACATTGTCAATTCAGCTATAGGTGTTGTTTCCATTGTATAGAGGAGGAAACATGTCACTCCGTCTCTTATCTCTTTGCCTTTACATTGGTTGTCTCTCCTGCCTGGAGTGCTTCCCCTTTTCACCTCCACCTCTAGGAACCTCTAGTTTCATTCACAGTTCAGCTCAGGGTCCACCCTCTATATAAAACTTTTCCTTGTAGTCCCACTTGCCAGTGCCCTTTCTCTCAAAACTACCTCACGTACACATACCTCTATATGCACATTTGTTGTCGTTTAGTTGTTGTTCAGTCATGGCCAACTCTTCGTGACTCCTTTTGGGGTTTTCTTGACAAAGATACTGGAGTAGTTTGCCATTTCCTTTTCCAGTTCATTTTACAGATGAGGAAATTGAAGCAAACAAGGTTGAGTGACTTGCCCAGGGTCAAACAGCTAGTAAGTGTCTGAGGCTAGATTTGAATTCAGTCAGTCTTCCTGACTCCAGACTTGGCGTTCTATCTACTGCACCACCAAGCTGTCTATACATGCTCATGCTGTCTCCCTGTTAGACTATAAGCCCACTGAAGGCAAGAACTATTTCACTTTTGTCTTTAAATTCTTAGTGATTAGCATGGTCCTGGTGCTGGAATATAGGAGGTGCTTAATAAATGTTGAATGATTGCTTGATTAAATGACCTGTCCATCATTATACAACTAGGGAGCATCAGTGATGGAAATTGAGCCCAAGTTTCCCTGACTCCAAGTTCAGTAATCTGTCATAATCAAAATCTGTCATGCTATAATGGTGCTTCAACTTTGCCAATTTTTTTTAAGGCAATCAGGGTTAAGTCACTTGCTCAGGGTCACACAGCTAGTAAGTGTCTGAGACTGAATTTGAACTCGGGCCAGTGCTCTATCCACTGCGCCACCTAGCTACTTCTTATTATTGTTATCATCAACAAATATTTATTGAATACCTACTATGTGTACAGCATGTGTTGAATACTGGGAACTCTGTCTTTGGAATTTGTAGCAATATACCCCATCCCCCAAATCCTGAGATTGAATAAGGCATAAAATTCTTCCCCAGACTAGACTTTTGGGTCCTTAATAATAATAATACGAATAGCTGATATTCATATAGTCATTTATGATTTGCAATGTCCTTTATATACTCTTTATTACTTCATATTTTCTCATTTGATGTATTCAATGTACATTAATATATATTCAATACTTTATATTATCTCATTTAATCCTCACTATGATCCTGTGAAGTTGGCACAATATTGTGCCTATTTTATAGGTGGGGAAACTGAGTCTCGAAGAAGTTAACTGATTTATCTAGGGCTATGCAGTGAGTGAGTTAGTAAGTATTAGAGGCAGAATTTGGGCCTAGGCCTTGTCTTACTCCAGGCTCAGGGCGATATCCACTCTAACATGTTGTTCTGGAAAGGATTTCAAGATGTCATCTGCTCCATCCCTCTGCCCCTGGGCAGAGCTGCACACAAGCCCTAAAGATAGTTCCCCATGGCCCTCTCCAATCACCAGCTTGCTTCTTCCTGCACATTAGCAGCCTGAGGAAACAGGATAGAAGCTTTGGAAAGAACCCAAAGTACCCATTAGATGATTGTTATTATGTCGGTGAGTGTTGCAACTGTACAAGTCTGAGATCTTAATAAAAATCCAACATTTTCCAATTAGCTGTTGCTTAATTAGCATCATGAATATTCAAAGCCCTTCCCTTTCACCCTAGCCCTTTTCACATCTCTCCCCCACCCTGACTTGAAAACCAGACACTTTCTCTCTACTGTCGTTTTACTCCATCAAATTTCATTAGTAACACCCTGCTAGATAGGAAGTAGTGGAACCACATAGCTTCAGTGTCCTCTATCCCTCCCACTGCTGTGGTGTCTGGGTGGCTCCCTGCCATCTCTGGCTCTCTGTCTCCCCTCCTCCCACTCCTGATAGTCTAGGCTATCAGTTCAGTTGTTTTTCAGTTGTGTCCGACTCTTCCTAACCCCATTTTTGGGGTTTTCTTGGCAAAGATAATGGAGTGGTTTGCCATTTCCTTCTCCAGCTCATTTTACAGATGAGGAAACCAAGGCAAACAAAGTTAAGTGACCTGCCCAAGGTCACACAGCTAGTAAGTGTGTGACGCCAGACTTGCATGCGGGAAGAGGAGTCTTCCTGACTCTAGGCCTAGCGCTCTAGCTATTGTACCACCCAGCTGCTATTGTCTAGCCACAGGTCGGGAACCTTTTATTCAGGGGATTTGTTCTGTGAAGTTTGGATTCAGTCAAAGGTCTGCACTTGAGGACTTCCAGGGCCACATGTAGCCTCAAGGTTGCAGGTTCCCCACCCCTGGTCTAGGCTATAACTCTGATTATCACTTCTCCGGTCTTGGAAAAGTGTAAAAATTATAGGTATGAGTGTTACCTACAGGCCACCAGGCAAATGAATGATATCCATATGGGAGATCCATCCTTGTTTCTGGTATGTATTCGGTTAGATTTATAGACTATTAGATCTGGAAACAGGGCTTAGAGACCAACTAATTATAATCCTTCCTTACAGACACGAGGAAGTCGTGGCTTAGAGAGACTGACTTGCCCTGTTGAGAAGAGCTGGTCAGCAGAAGAGCTGAGATTAGAGCTGCTGCAGTCCTGTGGCCATAGGAGAAAGGGATGGAGATCTGGGGTCAGAGGGGTTAGAGCCAGAAGATGCCTTAGGGGTTATCTAGTACAGCCCTATCAGTGAGCAGGTGAAGAGACTGAGGCAGCTATTGAGGCAAAAGGACCTGTCCAATAGCACACAGTGAGTAAGTTACTCCAGCTAGGATTTGAATTTGTATCCTCTGATATGAGACACTCTTCTCACGGTACCAAGATCTGGCTTTGAATTTCAGCTTGTCCACTTACTTACTATATATGTAAATTTGGGATAATTACTTACTTTGCCTGTATCTTGTAAGTGTCTAATTCTTTATATGTTGCCTACTCCACCTCTGTTAGAAGGTATGCTCTTTGAAGGCAGGGGCTTTTTGCCCCCCCCATTTTTTTAATCTCCAACCCTTAGTACAGCTCTCACCACATAGTAAGGGCTTAATAAAAGCTTGTTGACTGACCACTCTAAGTATAAGTTTTGTCATCTGTGAAATGGAGTTGAATTAGATTTTCCTAATCCTTCCAGCTCTAAATCCTATGGTATAGGCAGCTAGGTGTCCAATGGATACCATGGTGGGTCGAGAGTCAGGAAGACCTGAGTTCAAATCTGGGCTCAGGTGCTTTCAAGCTGTGAGATACTGGACAAGTTTCTTATACCTCTATCTGCCTCATTTTCCTCAACAGTACAATGGGGACAATAATAGCACCTACCTCCCAGCTTTGTTGTGAGAGTCAGATGAGATCATATCTGTAAAACGCTGAGCACAGTGCCTGGCACATAGTACCTCTTTCTAATAAGATGAGAGCCCCTTTCAGAGAAGGAGGACGAGTTAGGAGAAGAGACCAGCTTGAGCTGCCCTAATATCTTATTTCACTTACTGACCTACGGGTTGTTCCTTACTTCTTACAGGTTGTGGGAAACAGAGACATGAGAATGTCCTCTTCACCCCATGGCCCCTTCCTCTAGACCATCCTTTCCCCCTCCAAAGGTCAGGAGCTTTGTAGGGAGAACATGTTGAATTGGCTTCAATTTGGCTTTAACTTGGAGGTAATTTCCTGGCTGTGCCTGTAGCTCCTTAATGTGAGCTGTCAAAATGATCTAGAATCACACTCTGCCAGCTGTACAGCTGACTTTATTCAGATACATCTAATGTGACAATTTTGTCAAAGCTTGTTTCAAAGAGCTGTTTTGACTGGGTGTTAATGCACCCTTCCTCATCAGCCAATTGCTGCATCTGATCTTCCCAAACCAGGGGTGAGGGGAAGTGATTTGGGGGTGAGTAAAATGCTCCTGAAGTGGGAGGGTGGGGGTTGCTAACAGTGACAGTGACAGCATGTGCTGGGTCTGATGATGGGCTGAGCAATACAGTGAGTGAGCTGCCAGCCCCCGCCCAGATGCTGGTGGATGGGACAGGAAGGCTGGGAGGCCCACCAGGCAGTCACAAGCAGAGCTGGAAAGCAGGGGCGGGTGGGAGGAGCTCAGGGAGTTTACATTAATGAGGATGAGTTATGGGACTGCAGTCATGCTTTGAGAAGAAGGAAAGAGCTCTGTTGGAAAGGAAAGGGCTCAGCTGCTGGGGGGATGCAATAAGTTAATCACAAATTCTTCAGGCTAGAAAGGGCCTCCTGGAATGATCCTGTTCATCCTTTGACTGCTCTAATGCTGATGAGAAAATGTCCATAAAAGCAAATGCGATTGCCTTGTGAGTCACCTGGGTCTCTGCCTCACATTTGATTGGGAGCACCTCTACTTAATTCTGAACTCCAGGCAGGTGGGGACACAATCTTTTCCCTCATCTGTTTTAAATCTTTCTGTCAATATGTGCTGTATGTTTTTTGCGTCTTTTAGCATTTTTTGTTGTGTATAGGAAATAAATATCCATTCCATATGCTTAATATATATTGTACATTGAATACTTTTCTATTCAATTCCTTTGGGAAGTCCCTAGACATGAGCCACAATCTAGTTCTAAATAAATCATCCCAGGTACTGGGGTTGGGGTTTAACAAGCCAAAGATTGTGAGAAAAGAGAGTCATATCCCTTACAATCTTTAGAATCCAGAGTTCCCCAGGGCTGAACTGAGTCTGAGACTAAATGCATTGGTCCAAAACAGATGGCCCTTTAGGGAGAGGGAGGAGGGAACCATGCACCAGACCCTTGGACCCAGTATTGATTCTTATCATGAGAAAGAAAAAAGTGAAACAATTCTTACCTTCTAAGAGCTTGCATTCTGAAGGCTGAAACAAAATGTATTTGTGTGTGTGTGTGTGTGTATACACATACACACACACATACATACATTATACACACACATATATGTGTATATATTATACAAAACAAATACAGGGTGGTTATGGGATGGATGGCCTAGCAGTTGGAGGGATCAAGGAAAACTTATAGAAAATGGCATTTGAAATGAGTCTTGAAGGAAACCAGGGAGTAGTCCAAGAGGAAGAGGGAGGAGGGAGTATTATCCAGGCAAGGGAAACAATCAATTCAAAGGCACAGAGATAGGAAATAAGAGCCAGTTTAGCTGGATTATAGAGTGCTGCAGCAGCTAGGTGGAACAATGAATAGAGCACTGGGCCTGGAGTCAGGAAAACTCATATCCCTGAGTTCAAATCTGGCCTCAGACATTTACTAGCTGTGATCCTGGACAAGTCACTTAACCCTGTATGCCTCAGTTTCCTCATTTTTATGAGCTGGAGGAGGCAATGGCAAGCCATTTCAGTGCCTTTGCCAAGAAATGGGGTCATGAAGTGTTGGAAATGACTGAATAGTAACAACAAAAGAGTGCAAGGAGGGGATTAATGTTTATTGAGGCTGGCAAGATAGAATGGGGCCAGGTTTTGAAAGGATTTAAGGGCGAAACAGAGGAGTTCATTTTTGATCCTAGAAGCAATAGGGAACCATCAGAGTTTGCTGAAGGTTGATGATTGGGGTGACACCATCAGACCTCTGCTTTAGGAAAATTACTTTGGTATTTGTAGAGAGGGCAGAGATTTGAGGCAGGGAGACCAACCCAAGATGCTATTGAGAGGTGCTGAGTGCCTCTGTGAGCTGAGAGGAGGAGCCTTATGCAGAAGATGCTAGACAAGTACTATCTAACAGCCTCATTGTTCTTTCTGATGGCTCACCAAGGCACTTTCCTCCGTAATCACAGCAGGGTAGCCCTGTCTTCAGTGACAAGTTGAGAACACATAGTCATCAACTTCTCCTTAAAACATTCTTGTGCATACTTGAAGACTCTATTGTAGAAGGTGTATTGTGACCCCCTCCCCTCTCTTTTTTTTCAGCAGGATTAATCATCATTCATCAATATATTTTAGGTTCCAGATGAACCAAGTTGTCACAATGGCCATCAAAACCTTAAGGGGAATGACACTCCTCTGCTTCTGATGCTGCACTGAACTGCAGAGCTCTCCTGACATCATGTCTACAGGCAGGGAGAAGTTCCCAAAGCATTTCCAAACAGAACAGACTGGGGAAAGAATAGCAATATGGTTTCCCTCTTTTCCTTTGTTTTTGGGGTTCCCTATTTTATTCGTTTAAAAATGCTTCTTTTCTCCATGGGCTGCTGGTTATTTCTCCAGTTATTGATGTTTATTTTTAGCTTGCATTTAGTTGAAATGGGTCATAATTGCCTCTCTCTAACCTACAGATGGTACCAAAAGGGGAGACTGAGGGTTCTGGTGTTTCTAGGATATCACATCCGATATCCCCGTGCACCACCCAATTGCCTGACTTTCTATATTTCCCTAGGACCTCCTTTCAGACCCCTGGGAGATTCCTTGGTCTTGTCTCAGTCTCTTTGCTCTCATCCATTATACCCCTGGGATCCTCTGTGCTGAAGGATTGCCCTTATTTATTTTCATAAAACAAAAGTTAAAAATAAAAATCAATAAACATCAGATTATCAAGGGAGGATTAATTCAACCTTTGTAAATGATAATGAGATTTGAAACACCAGCCATCAGGGCAAAAGATTAGTGACATTGTGAGTAATCCTGGTAGAAGGACCTGCTGGGGTTTCCTTTGAGGGGTGACTTCCCAAATGAAAGTGCCCTGTCTCCTCTTGACCTTTAAAATCCATCTAGCTTGGTTTATTCTGAACCCTGGCCTCTCCTCTCACCAAGTCTTTGAATCAGAGCATTTCTGTTGAAGGTTGAACCAGGTGCCAGGAACTGGGGTCCTCCTGAATCAAGTGAGGTTGTTGGTATGGTGGGAATTCCTTTGTGCCTTTTACTTGGGGTTCTCTTAGAGAAGGATTGAAAGAGAGAGACAGAGAGAGAGAGAGAGAGACAGAGAGAGAGAGAGAGAGAGAGAGAGAGAGAAAGAGAGACAGAGAGAGAGACAGAGAGAGAGAGAGACATCAAGTTTCTGGGCATCCTGATTAGTTGCTGGGCAGCACAGGCATTTCCTCTCACCTGCTTTGAGAAACTCTTCCAGACCTGATTGTCAAAGTGTGTGAGAGCTAATCACTTGGTCAATTCTCAGTTATTCAATTTAACAAGCATTTATTGAATATCTACCATGCTGAAGGCATCATGGTAGGTGTAGGGACGGCAGAGGTGAATAACATCATTTCTGCCTTTAAGTAGCTTAGAATGAATTGGTAAGGAAAGATAAGTACATAAATATTGTTTAATATATGTTAGAATGGAAGTGAGCAGGAGAGATCTAAGGAAGCACAGATCTCATCTATGTGGAGGATCAGGAGAGGTTTTGTGGAGGAAGTGGCTTCTGAATTAGGCCTGAAAAGATGAAGAGGATCTCAGACAGGTTGAAAGGGAGAGCAGAAGGAGGGGTACATTCTAAGTTTATATATGCATCACTTACCTCACTGATTTCACAAAAGCAGGATTTTTTAAAAATAGATTTTTATTGATATCTTTTGCTTATAGATTTTTCTCTCTCTCCCTTCTTCCTGCCCCCTCCCAAAAATTGTCTTTTTATAGTGAAGATTTTTTTTTAAAGAAAGAAAAGAGGAAGAAGAGGAAAAAAATTCAACAAAATCCATTAATATATTGAAAAAAATCTGACACCATATGTGAGAGTTCACACTTGTGAATCCTTAACTTTGCAAAGGAATGGGGGGAGGTGTCTTCTCATATGTCTTATGTGGGGTCAAACTTGTTCTTTATAACTTTAAAACATGGATTTTTTATCCATTTGTGGTGATTGGTTTCCCCTCTCATTTATACTATTGAAATCATTGTTTACATACTTTTCCTAGTTCACTTCCTGTCAGTTTCTGTAAGTCTTAACATGTTTCTTTGTATTCATCATGCTTGTTGTTTCTTCTAGCATTGAAAAGTTCAGTTACATTCATGTACAGCTTATTTTGCCATTCCCCTAAATAAGAGATGCTCTAATGTGAACAATTACACTTTTTCGATATTGGACAAAGCCTCTTTCCACAAGCCTCAAAGCTCATAAATCAGCTTAAGGAAAACTGGAGACTAAAGACACAAACCCTGATCAAGAAAGTGATCAACGGGCCTGGGCTGATCAGTTGGCCATTAGATTTAAGATTTTATCAAAGTGGCCAGCTCTAGCCTTCTCCTGACTCTAAATGATGGAGAGTACAGATTGGAAAGTCTTATCACTTGCCATCTATAAGTCCCATAGTAATATAAAATACTATTAAAATCTTATTACCTGCCCACAAAATACCCCAGTAGTATAAAATACTAACAAAAGCAGGAAGGTAGGAAAAGGAGAGATGTATTCTGAGAAATCATTACTTGATCATAGAGTTTATAGAAAGGATTAGAGTAAAACAGGTCTGGAAAGAAAGGTTGGGGCCAGGTAGCAGAGGTGCTTGAATGCTCTATAACAGCTCAGGGGTTAGGACTTCATTCCATAAGCAATGGGGAGTCACATAAGGCTTTTGAACAAAAGCATGAAATAGTCATTTCTCCAATAGCAGACTTCTCCAAAAACCCTGTCTTTCATTCTGTATGTCCCCTCCCCCAACAGCGTCCCACAAGTCTAGAGTTACTCAAAAGCAGTAAAGTTGATGTGTCTTTCCTCCTCTCTTTTTCCCAGTTCACCTTCCGGGGAAGATGTGAATGACCAGTGAAGTGCCCTTAATATGAAGGGAGTCAGAGGAGGAAAAGGAATCAAAGAGAGCCCTGGATAATCCTTAAATGGGATAATCAGCCTTGGACAAAAGCACAGTGACTGTTGGCAGTCACCTCCCCCACATCAGACTCTTGTGCTCTGCATACGTGTGAATGGGAATAGAGGATGGGTTTCCCTCTTTATATGCATATAGCAGATATAATGTGTGGTGCCTGTGTGCAGTTTCTCTAACAACAGCAGGTTTTCAATACAGAGCAATACCACTTTGGCAGACCATTTACTGTGATAAGAAGAAAATACCCATGAATAGAGTTTTCTCTGCAAATCCTCTTTTTTTGGCTCCAGACCTAGCTATGGATTTCCTTTGGGTAATAGATTTTAGTTCTTTTTCACTTTCTCCTTCTTACCCCTTCTTTTGCTGTCACTATGGAGTCTGCTTCCTGACAGCTTACACTCACCTACACATGGATTTTTCTTCTCTGGTCCCCCAGCACTTCTTATCTTATACCATCCAGCTCTTAAAAAGGCAGCCAATATGTAAGGATGTTCTAAAAGGTGGATAGCGAAGGTGAAAGAGCCATGGGGACCTGGGTTTTAGTCTTGGTCTTACCACTAACTAGCTGTATATCTTTGGGTAAGACCCTTCACCCTTTCATTGACTTCCATAGGACTCAGTTTTCTAATCTGTGAAATGGAGAGGTTTGAAGAGATGATCTCCAAAACCCCTTCTATTTTAAAGCTTAAGATTGTACTTAGACTTTTGGGACACCCTGTATATTTATACTTTTAAATGGTATGGCCTGAGGGGCACTAGGCAGATCCTGACAGCCAGGGAAACTTTACTCCCTGATACTTTAAAGTTAATCATCTCTAATTCCTATTCTGTCTCACCTGAGACAGAATGTCCTCTGGAGGAGGGAGTGTGTCCACCTTTGGGCCTGGGGCAGAGAAATGGAAGCTTTTTAGAATCCCCAGAGGAAGAACTTGAGGAATTTGCTAGTACAGTTATCCCTTCCACACCACGACTTTCCCCATCGCAGTTTTGATATGTTATGGGTTGGCATAAGAAATTAAATAGGAATTTTTTGGGAGTTTTGCGGAAGCCACAGAAGACACGGAGCCCATGACCAAATACTTAACCCAAATTTTACAATGAGGTACTGTAAATACCCCATAAAAGAAAAAGAAAAAAAAAATCAGACTTCTTCTCTGGTACAAAGGGAGAGCCAAAAAAGTTTTACATGGATTTTTCAGATAGCAGGGGCACCCGGCACCTAGCCACTGTGACGTGGAAAGGATAACTGTACTCAGAAACTCCAGGCAAAACTACAAACTCAGAGCTATAACTAGGCAGAGTGAATGTGGATTTGTTCCAAGTTGCCAACATCCAGAAAGCATGTTTCCTTGCCTATGGCTCTCTGCCAACCCTCTCTGTCCTCCCAAACGCAGCACAACCTCTACTCCTTTGACTAGCCCCACAACACCATTTCCTGGGCCTCATCTCTTCCACGTTCCATTCCTAAGGCTCTCCTTCCCCTGTCAATATGGCAGTCCCCAGTATCCTTTCTCTCTACTCCTTACTATTGCCCAGAGGCTGGGAATCATTGGCTGTGCTTGAGGCATGGCTGGATTCTTGCCGGGTGGGGGGGGGGTGGTGGCATTCTATGCTCCACTGGCACTACATTACATCCAACTCTATTTGTCACAAAGTCACCTGTAGGGTAATCAAGGCAAAGGCCAGCAATATATTTGCTGAGGTGGGATACTGATCCCTTCTCACACTTGGGTGAGCTTTCCCCATTGTGGCTCCTCCTGTCCTCCCTCTCACTCCTCTTTCTTTGCAGTGACATCCTGGAAGCTTCATCTATAGGGCTGTATGCCCATTGCATCCCAAGGTCTCTCCCCTTCTCTTCACCACCCCAAAAAATTTCCTTGAGGGACAACAAGTTCCCATTAATTCTCTGGACAAAGATCAATCACTGTCCAGAGGTGCAAGAAGCTTGTGCTCTAAGCTAACAGCAACAGAAAAAAGTTTAGGCTTAATTAGGGTCAGAAGAAACTAGTCAACAATGATTAGATGAGCAAGACACAGGATCAAAAGGAAGGAATTACTGAATCTTGAACACTAAGCTTTCTTGCCTTGGCTCTGTTTCCTTTGGGGTGCATGGGAGTGTTTAAGGAGGACTGACTCCTCTGGTGTGAGGATTTGCTGAACGCTTTCAGGGCTGCTCTTCCACTTTTGTGTCTCTACCTGGTACTCACCTGTGGCTCCTAGAAACTGTAGCATGGGCAGTGGCCACACCCCAGTAAACCATCTCAGCAGACATACTAAACAAGGTTGAGGGTAACCAACAGGCCTCAAACCTGTCAGTGAATTAAGGGGATGTCTATCCCAAGCATGTGAAAGCTTCCCTCAGCAGAATGGGCAGATGAGAACAATTTGTTCTAATGGTCATTAAGGTGGTAGAAACAGGCACTGTGGAATGCTTACAGCTTGGTCAGACATTGAAAATGCCAAGGTCATCCATTGCATCCCAAGCCATCACCAGTCATCCTGACTTTTGCCTTGCCTTGGACTTTGATGACTCTGGAAGAGAGAGTGAGGCTGATGACTTTGTGCAACTCTGACTCACTTAAATCCAATTCAGGAACAAGGCAAGACATCACCCATGCATTATGTGTCATTACTCCTCTTCGAAAACAAAGGACAAACAACAACGATGCTTCCCTTAGAGTTGGAGCAATAAGGCCCTTTTTCTATCCTCCCTTCTTCATTTCACCCAAAGTATTGTAGGCCTATTGAGAGTGTAGGGGTTAATTTCTTCCCTTCTTTGATTAAGCTTGGTTCACCTTTCTATCTACCCAGGATGCTCTATTTAAAATATAGAGGCTCTAGGCAAAACAGTGAAGACAGAATCTACCTGGGGTAGGGTGCTGGGGATTTTACTCTGGAGTGCAAATATCTAGAGGGCATGCTTCCCACCAGAAGTCCCTAAGGCCTTAATTTGATTGAGTTAATTCTACGCCACCCCCCTGGGAGCCTTGAGTATTAGGGGGTGCGAGTAGTAGTTAAGGAAAAGGAAACCTTAAAACTGGGACTAGGATGAGGAAGGGGAGGAAAAGGGGCTGAAAAAAAACTTCCTCTAAGATACAGTTTTGCTTTAGGCTATGTGACTTTTACTCACTCTATACCCTCTGGTTATATTTGATGATCTAGGCTCCTTTCCCTTTTCTATCCCCATCCCTACTTAGCTTTTTTCTCCTAGTGATTGGTTTATAAGCATCTTGGCACTTGGGGCAATTGCCCCCTACAGATTATACTCTTCTCCTCTCCCCAAGGGATTAGTCACTATGGTTGCAAATATTTCTGGGTGATGACTTTGAAGGTGGCTTCTTAGATGATCCCTAAGGGACTTTCGACGTGTAGGATGCAGTGTCTATTTTTCTCTGGGGAGTTCATAGCTCCGGGCTCTGAGATTTTGTGAATGGCAGTTTCCTGGAGAGTCATCACCTTGCTTGCCCATCACAAAACTCCCAACTCTAACCAGTGTAGCATTTCCTGTGGATTTTGTATTTAGCTGATGAAAATGAGACAGAGGCTCTCCTTTTCCTTTTCCTAGGTGTGAAAGTGGGAGGGGTATGGAAATCTCATTTCCTTGAGAGTTCTAAGAATTCTGCTAAGAGTTTTTGTTATTGATGGGCTAATTCAGGGGTAGGGAACCATGGGTGTAGTCTTTTGACTGAGTGCAAGTTTTACAGAAAAAATCCTTTTATTAAGGGAATTTGCTCTGTGAAGTTTGGATTCAGTCAAAGGGCCACACTTGAGGACCTAGAGGGCCACATGTGGCCTCGAGGCCGCAGGTTCTCCTTCCCTGGTTAGAACCTGGAGCAGGAGTGAGTGGAAGAATAGCCAATGGTTTGAATTCTCCCCTGACTAGGGTAGCCATAATACCTCTCTCTCTCTCCCTGTCTCTCTGTGTCTCTGTCTCTGTCTCTCTCCCTCCCTTTCTCTCCATTCTCTCTTGCCAAAACTTCATGTGTCTCCTCCTAGCTCTTTGTCTGTCCTAGGGCTCTACATCTTCTATATAGGAGGTATTTTCTATTTACATGCCTCTATAAATGCTAAATCTCTTATCCCTTCCTTTCCTCCTCGCTGTGTATGTTCTTTGAAAACACAGACTTTCATCTTTGTCTGTCTCTGGTGCAAAGCATAGTGCACTACATATAGTAAGTGCCTAATAAATGCTTATTGGGTTAAATTGAGGGGGGAGGTAAAGACTTTTTTTTCTTTTATATCCTGGCTTTAGACCTCAAGCATAGGCAGCTTTCCTATTTTTGCCTCCAATTCCCCACATATAAGAAGGGGGAGGGAATCATTACCCAGGGTAGCACCCTGGAGGATCTGAGACAGGAGAAGGGTGAAAAGGGCTTAGGGAGTGGGATGGGGCCTAAGGCTCTGGGCCTGGATGGAGTCAGAGGCTCTTTGATGCTGATGAGATAAGAATACTACAGAAAGTATGCATCGTTATCCTATGATTAATATATAATAATAGACTAATCACCAGGCGGAGCTGTGTTAATACAACATTAGGCTAAAGATAATACTCACAGAAAACACCATCTGAAGCCTCCCACAGGATTGGCAATTTGGTCTCTCATGCATCTTACATCTTGGCTCAGGTAAGCGTGAGAGTGCCCTGATCTCATTGGGTATGTAGGATGACTAAAGAAGATGGCAATAGTCAGATATCTATATCAGTCATTGGAGGGAGGCCTGGAAAACTCTGGAATGGGAACCTGAGGTCTCCTTTAAGAATAGAAAAACCTGTGTTTCTGGGAAGTTTGAGTTACTAGAGGCATCATTGACCTCTGGGATGTGCAAAGATTCTGGAATCTCTTTGCATTAAGAGTCTCCAGCATTACCAGGGCATGAGACTCAAAAGACAGCAGCTTTTTTTATGGGGGGGCATACTCAGGGTGGGGTTATAATTGTGAAGGAGATTCTGTCCCTGAAGCTGAGGAGGAAACTTCCCAGGGACATGCAGATCCTAGCAGAATATAGATCCAGACCTTGGACCAGTGCCAAAAGAATGGTTCAGAAAGGGAATGTGTAATGCTCACTGGTGTCTGCTTTGTTTAGTGCCCTAGGTCTCCCTTGGCATCCAGATGCCTGGATGTTTCCTTCCCAAAGAATATCCCTTCCCTTAGAAAAGTCACATGCTACATGGAGATGATCTATCCTATGCCTGGGCTTTGCCACTAACTCTCCTCAATGAACTGCCTATCTCAGAGCACATCTTAGGAATAAGAGTCAATTAGATGGTTTGCTTATATTGTGAATTACAAATCCTAAACCAGTGACCCTTGGAATCTCCTATTTGTCTGCAGGAGACACAGACAGAGACACACGGCCAAGGATCCCCTGGCTGGTGAAATTGAGTGCGATTTATACTGTACTGGCACCGATGTCTCCAGATAGAGACAGCTGCTTGGGGACCTGCTGCTGTCACTCTCTTGGCCAGAGGAGATAGTCCCTTGGCCTTGTTCCCATCCTGAATGTTGCCACCTGTTATTTTTTTGGGGGGGGTTGGGGGGAGGGATAGAGGGGGAGTGACCCATGTCAGGAGGGGGAGGAATAAAAAAAGATGAAAATTTGTTATGGCCTGAAGGTGGTGATGAAGGCTAACTTGTCTAGGAGAACTAGGCTAGGAGAAGATGCTTTCTTTCTGGAGAACCTATTAGGTCAAATTTCCTCCTCGTTTTCTATATCAAGTGTCTCAGTAGCCTGTCCCTGGTCACTGGACTCAAACTCAGATGGCCCATTTCTTTACTGTCTCCTACTTGAAGGTAACAAATCCCTTCAGAATCCTATCTCTGAGGGGGTCAAAGGTAAGAAGCTTCTGCTAATCATAAGCTAAGGGTCATTAGTGCCCCAGAGAGCCAGCTAAAGATGACCCTGAATCACTCAGCCAAACCAATGGGTGAAGGTGGGAAAAAAAAGAACAAAACAACTGCAGCTGTCCATTGAAGAGAGCCCAAACATGCCGGCGGGTTTTTTTTTTAAACCAGCAGAGACATCACGTCTTGAGAAGAGCTCAATGGGCTGCTTAGTACTGTCTGGCATTACCTGCTCAGGGGTAGAACAGCTTATCTGGTGAGTGCAGCAGTGGTCAGACCTAATGAGAATCAAGAACAGCACCTGGGTGACCTTCTTGACCCAGCCCAGCAGTAAACTGTTGCATTCACACCCTTCCATCCCTCACTGATGCTATGCCCTGCAGCAAATTTTGTGTGTACTCTTTAGAGAAAGAAAGGGCATGGAGACCATGCAGGTCTAGAGTTGTCAGGTCCCTTGGCCATGGGCATTCCCTACATTTGTACCTCACATCTTCCCTCTCCCCAGCCCATGTGTATTTGTGGGAGAGTGTATCCCTGGTGTTGGGGGAAATGGGAATGCTTTGTAACTTTTGTTCTTGCTGTTATCATTTGAGTAAATGCCTTCATTGAAGAACCCTGTGTCCTGGCTGATTGTCAAGGGGATAGCTGGGGGTTTTTAGTGCTAGTGTTACGATAGTCACACGTAGGGTTACCTCTAGAACCCAAGAAGTAGTAGCAATTATCCTTCTGAGGACCCAACCCTTTGTTCTGAATGGGGATTAGTCCAGTGAGCTCAAAGAAGAGTGTTGCAAAGGCAAATGGGAAGAGTTTCTATAGACATTGGCCACCATTAATCCCTTTCTCCTTGGAAAAGTACAAATGGCGTGGGTTACTCCACAAATAACCATCCTCTCTTGGGATAGGCCAGTTTTGGGTAGTATTGCCCTCTTAGCTCATTTACTCTGAAGGTATCCTCAGAGTGGTACACAGCTGACAAACTAGTACCATTCCAACACATGCTCTTCTGCAGCTTGTGATATGGTAGAAAGAACACTAGATTTGTTGTTAGGTGACCTGTGTTCAAATCCTGACTCTGCTACTTATTATGCATCCTCTGCCATTTTAGGCAAGTTTTCTTCCCAATTTGGGCCTCAGTTTCCTCATTTTTAAAATGAGGAGGGAAACTAGATGTTCTCTAAGATCCCATCCAACTCTAAGCTTTAGAATTCTTAAGGTATTAGGACTCTGCGAATTAAATGCACAACAAACTGCAACACTTTACAATCATAAAATCTTAGAATTCTAGAATTCTAGACCTGGAAAGAACCTTTTAGATAATTTCCAAAGGTGTTGAACTTGCAGCCTTAGGATTGCTTTCAGCCTTGCAAAACTCTGAAAGTTATTGGAAGATGTTTAACAAAATAAGGAAAAATACAATACAACATAGATAATGTTAATTTGTGGTTTTCTAAGTCAATATGTGGCTCCCAGGGATCTATTTCTATTTGTGTTTGACTCCACTGATGAAGACCAACCATTCAATCCATTTTAAAAATAAGGAAACTGAAGGCCAGAGAAGGTATTAAATGGTTTACTTAAGGTCACATGGTTAGTGGCAGAGTAAGAACTAGAAATTAGGCTTCCTGAATTTTGGTTTAATGTACATTTGCCAACTGAGAATTCATAAAATTGGCCTTGTTACATACATACCTTATCCTAAGTAATCTTGTCTATCTCCCTGCTTCTGAATGAGATAACCCTCATCTTCTACCTCTATGAAGATGATTTTTACTAGTCCAGGACTCTCTCATTGCATCTGAGAGAAATGTGTAATTGGAAGAAGCTGGTCTGAGAAAGTGGATTCTGTTTCAACCTTCTACTTCTTAGCAGGGATGGGGAACCTATGGCCTCAAGGCCACATGTGGCCCTTGAGGTCCTCAAGTGTGGTCCTTTAACTGAATTCAAACTTGACAGAACAAATCCCCTTAATAAAAGGATTTGTTCTGTAAAAGTTAGACTCATTCTAAAGGCCACACCCAAAGACCTAGAAGGCCTGTCATATAGGCCATTTCCTGGAGCACAAGTCTAGGATGGCCTCTAATTGCCATCCTCCCTCTCTGCCCCACACAATGTCATAGATCCTACCATGCAAATGAGAACTGAATGTGCCCCAAATAACTGCTCTGTTTGAAGCATATCATAAAAAACATACCCTGTGGTTTTATGATGCTTAATTAATAAGCTTATTATTAATCCCCAAACACATGCCATCATAAAAATCTTCTGCTAAGATGACATTACAGTCATAATCTTGCCAAATAGTCCCTCTCTGATCCCAGCTTAGATTCTGCCCAGATTTCTTAGGGTGGAAGGAACTAGCTGCCTTGGTGATTCCTTTATGAACCTTAGTCCCTTCCCTGGGACCATCTCCAGTTGTCCTGATCTATATCTCACCACAGGATCCAGATGACTCCTGAAGAGAAAGTGAGGCTGGTGACCTTGAATAGCCCTCCCTCACTTGAATCCAATTCACTTGCAAGTCATGGCATCATCTTCCTGATGTTATGGTCTTCTTCGAGAATGAAGGACAAACAACAATAGTCCCTTCCCATTCTGTTCCTTTTCTTTAGGGACTCCCTTGGGGACTGTTGCTAATGCTATATTTTCTGAGGATAGTTTGTTTCTGGTTGTGGAAAAATATGTGTGTGTGTGTGTGTGTGTGTATGTGTATGTGAGACAGGGTGAGGGAGAGAGAGAGAGAGAGAGAGAGAGAGAGAGAGAGAGAGAGAGAGAGAAAGACACACACAGAGACAGAGAGACAGAGATAGAAAGAGATAGAGACAGAGAAAGAATGAGGAAGTTGAGCAAGTGAGTGAATGAGAGAATGACAGAGCATGAGAATGAAAGCTCTCTTATTCCTCTCCCTTGTCTCTACTGTCTGTAGCAGCTATTGGGGCAGCCTAGTGTCAGGAATGCTAAAGCTCAGAATGAGCTTGGGCTGTCAAGGAATGGTAAGGACAAAAAAGATATATTTTTTAAAAAAAGTTATTTGGGGAAGAAGAAAAATCAAAGAAAAGATAAGACTGCTGATTGGGATGGGCCAAAGATAACAAATGGTAGATAGAAGGTAAAACTATTCAACTTTTATTTCACTTCTGTTTTTTTCTGCTAAGGAGAATGACCTTTGTGCTAAAAAGATGGTTAATAGGGAGTCAAAACTCAAGATAAATCATGACACATCTAGCTGCTTTGATGAACTCAAGTCAGGCCCAGACAGACTGCAGCTCATTGTACTGGTGGGTGCAATTGCTGAGCCATTGTTAATGATGTTGGAAAGACTTTGGAGACTGGGAGAGGTGCCATATGTCTGGAAATATACAACTGTCCTGGTTTTCAAATAAAGAAGAGTGGAGGCTATACATTTTAAGTTGGTGAGCTTGATTTTGATTACTGGAAAAATTCTAGAACACAGTATTATGGGGATGGATAGTGAACATTTAGAAAAGAAGTGTTAATCTAGAAGCTAAGTGATGAGTTAAACTTCATATTCTTCAAGACCCCCATTGTGCATTTGCAGAAATCACGGGGAAAACACAGAAAACTATAAGTGAAACTTGACTTTGTTTACTTTTTGTTTATGTATGCACACACAGATGGAAACTCACATCAGTATTTTCTGCTTGGCCAAGGGTCACTTTGGTTCTAGAAAACATATTCATGTAGAACTGGAGCCCCATTCATCTGTGGAACTCCCAGTAGCTACCTTGGGTTCAGTGTTGGTATTCTGAGTGACTCTTAATTATGCAAACATGGCTTGAACCTCTACATCTGTGCATATTCTATTCCAAGAACATTCAGCAGCCATAAATCAAATAGAAGAGTATTTAATTAAGAGCATCAAGGTAACTCACACAGGAAAATAGACAAAAGAATCATTATGATTCTTCCCTCCTCTCTCCATTCTCCTACTATGAACAAAACAGATATAACTTCCTACTGGCTCCCATGCAGGTAGGGGAATAACTAACTTCTGGGGAAATGAGCAAACATGCTATTGGTAATAACATTTAGATTCCAGGGCCATCATTAAAATCGGCTGTAGCCCCTTAGGTTCAGGAATTACCTTGATTCTGGCACTGTGTTAGCTACTCCTTCCACATTGAGTTGATCTCCTGGGTTTCCATCCTTTACAGTTTCTAAGTCTTGAAATCATTAACTGTGGACTATAAAGGCACCATCCTAGACTCACAAATGACATCCCTTGGCTCCAGCTCTCCACGATCTTTGGTATTCTTTCCATGGTTAGCAAGAAAGCTGTGCTGCCATCAGCATGTCCCTTTGTTTTGACTATCTCCTTCTTCAGCTCAACCTGTGCCTCCTGACAAAATTCCTATTTCCAGGCATAAGTCCAATGGGTTTCTTCCTTCTCTCTCTCTCTCTCTCTCTCTCTCCTTTTCTTTCTTTCTGGGTGTTTCCCATATGTGAAATGCCCCCCCTCCAACTACTGACTTACCTGGCTTCCTTTAAGTGCCAACTAAAATCCCACCTTTTGCAGGAAGCCTTTCCTGGCCGCTCTTAATTCTAGTGCTTTCCTTCTTTTAATTATTTCCTATTTGTCCTGAATATGGCTTGTTTCATATATATTTGTTTGCAAGTTCTCTCCCTCATTAGATAGTAAGCTCCTTGAGGGCAGGTACTGTATTTTGCCTCTTTGTAACTCCAATGCTTAGCATAGTGCCCATAATAGGCACTTAATAAGTATTTATTGATTGATTGAGATGGTATCTCCTTAATATCTCTTTGTTTTAGTTTTCTCAACTGAAAAATGAGGATAGTAATAACATCTGCCTCCCAGGTTGTTGAGAGGATAAAATGAGATAATATTTGTAAAGCAGTATAATTCTTGGTATGTAGTAGATCCTTAATAAATGTTTGTTCTCTTCTGCCTCTTTTCCCCCTGGAAATGGAATATCTCTCTTTTTAAATTATTATTTATTTAGTCCAATGGGTTTTTGATACCCTGGGAATTCAAGTAATGAAAGGTAGTTTCCTTACTTCATACACACAATAAGGTGACATAGAAGTCAACCAGGATGGACCAACAACGAGTCCCTATTACATATGCTTTTAACATGAAGTGCCAATGCCTCTATTAAAATACTAGTTTTGGGCAAGACTAGACCCTTCCAATTCTGAGAATCTGAGATTAAGCTGTGTCTAATGTACCTTCCTTTACCACAGTGGGTTAAGTCATTTAACAATAAAGAACTTCTGTATGTTCTTACTGATTCAAATTATATTCTTGAAATACCCTTAACTGGGTACTGTGAAATATAGAAACATAAATAAGACTTAGTTCTTGCTCTCGGCACTTTTAAAAAACACTTACCCATTCTCATCCTCCTTACAAATCTATTATTTGGAATAATAATAATAGCCCACATTTATTTAACAGTTTAAGGTTTGTAAATGGATTTTCTCACAATCACCCAGTGGGATAGAAAAGACGCCGAGGATGCCACAGGTCATGCTGGAGTCTTCTGATTGGGATGGAAAGATGTGGGCTAGATGACAGTATAGTTACATGGATTCAGAAATGGTTAAATGACTGGACTGAAAGAGTAGTTGTTAATGGGTCAATGTCAACTTGGAAGCAGGCCTCTAGTAGATTTCCTCAAGTTATCTGCTCTTGGTCCTACACTGTCAAACATTGTTAGTAGTGACTTGGATGAAAGAAGGCATAGCTAGTTTACTTATACTTATATGATACAAAACTGCGAAGGGATAGCTAATGTATTGGATGACAGGATTCAAACAGATCTCATAAGGCTAGAACTATGCAAAACTTAATAAAATGAAATTTCATAGTGATAAATATCAAATACTTCATTTAGGTTCAAAAAATCAGCTCAAGGAAAGCATGGTAGACAGCAGTTTGTCTGAAAAATATTTGAGTTCTTAATGGGCAGCAAGTTTAATACAAATCAATAGTTCTATATGGCAATCAAAATAGCTAATGCAATCTTGAGCTACATTGAAAAGCATAATGTCCTGAACAATGGAGCTGTTAGTTCTCATTTACTATGCACTGGGACCTCTCAGTGAGACTTCTCTTATCTGCATACACTTTTTCTTTTAACACATATTCCAGAAATCTAGTAACTTAGTATCTTTTGGCTTGGGCAACAGTGTTTCAGAAAACATCTAGAATATATGTGTCATAAATCTTTCTTTGAAAATGAGAGTAAATGTATTAAGCACACAGAATGAAAATACATATAATCATATTGGGGAAATGTTAGCTTCATCGGATCACAGATTTAGAACTGGAAGAGACCTTAAAGGTCATCTAGTCCAATCCCCTCATTTTACAGATGAGGAAAGTAAGGCTTAGGGAGGTTAAAATGATTCGCCCAGGACTTAGAGGTTGCAAATGGTAGACTTGCAAAACTAGAACACAGGTTATCTGTCTCTAAATTTCAAACTTTTTTATTTTTTTGGAAAAAAAAATATATATATATACATTTCCAATTAATATAAAAACAATTTTAATTTTTTTTTTTAAAAAATTAAGTTCCAAATTCTCTCCCCCCTCCTTGAGAAGCAATCAGTTTGATATAGGTTATACATGTGTAGTCATGCAAAGCATATTTCTACATCAGCCATATTGCAAAAGAAAACACAGACCAAAAAGACCTAAAACCCCACACAAACAAGAAAAATAAACAAAAAGGATGCTTCAGTCTGCATTCAGACTCCCTCAGTTTTTTCTCCAGAGGTGGACAGCATTTTTTATCATGAGTCCTTCGGAATTGTCTTAGATCATTGTATTTCTGTGAATAACTAAGTCATTCACCATTCCTCATCGTATAATATTGCTGTTACTCTGTACAACGCTCTCCTGGTTCTGCTCACTTCATTATACATCGGTTCATGTAAGTCTTTACAGCTTTTTCTGAAAGCATATTGCTCAGTCATTTCTTATAACACAATAGCATTTCATTACAATCATAATGTCATACTTTTTCATAAGAAGATGCTACTTTCTGCATATAACTATGCAAATCATTGTTCATCAAAATAAACAGTGACTCAATCAGGTAATCAGCTTTCTATTAGGAACTTAGCTTTAACAACTTCTAATAGTAAATCAATAATCGGGCAGAGAAGATCTATACATAGAGGGGAGGAGAACAGGGCAAAGGTTCATGAGAAGGGAAAGACCTCATAGGATAGATCTTAGCTTTAGATCTAGAAGAGACCTCAGAGGCCATTTAGTTTAATCATCATTTTTGATGGAGGACCATTCTGCAGATGAGAAAGCAGAGGCCTAGAGTCACACTGAGTCAGTGTCTTCCCCTTGTGTGTCCTTGCTAATACTGGAAAGAGGTGAAGGTTGCAGCATGCAGTGATAGTTCCTTCAGGAGACAAGAAAGAATAAGAAAAGCCCATGTGACATCTTCTGATTGTTCTTGGTGGCATGTGTTGGATTTCCTGGTACTGTCGAAAAAGCAAGAAAGTTTCTGAGCCTCTCAAACCTCAGAAAAAATGGGAGTTCTCTGAGAAGAGTCCAGGAAAGGGGGAAGTGATTTCAGAGCTCTTCTTCAATCCAGAGAGAAAGATTAGAAACACACACATACACACACACACACACACACACACACACACACACGCACACACACATACTTCTCCATCCCTAAAAAGAAGCAAGCAAGCAAGCAAGATAGATAGATAGATAGATAGAGAGAAACATGAGAATATAGAAAACTGCCTAATGCCTAGACATCCTTCCTGAAGAGGTGTATATTAAAGTGTTTTTTGTTTTGAAATATAAGACCATCTTCTATTTCAGTTTGTCTTGACTTGAAAGCATTTGTTATTTCTTTACATACACAAGTTAAATCACTCCACTAAATAACATTAAAGAACAAGTAATGGACTTCAAAGACTGACCTAATTTACTCTGGGGTTAGGTTGGGACTGTTGGTGAACATATGTGAGGGTCTGGAAATTTTAAGCTAGGGATTTTGTGGTCTGTTTTTGCCTCTGGGTCTAGTTTCTTTTACTATATATTTTTTTTGTCCTAGGTAAAGTTTGCTTCCAGAACTATCAATTCATTCAATAGTTCCTCTCAATAGTTGGCCTGTGGTCAACCAGATGAAAGCTGCTCCTTTCAAGGGAGGGAAAACAGTGGGATCTTCGCCTTTATGAAATGCCTTCTCGAATCCTGCTCATTGATCCTATGCACCCACCTGGGACTAACTCAGTGGTCAGATGTGCCACATGGAACCATTAACATAGCATCATTATGTGATTCATAAGCACTCTAGTAAGTCTGAGACATTGGTCAAATCTTTGGACAGGAATGCTGGGTTTGGTCTTATGTGTCTCATTTTTAGGAAGGGCATGGATACAATGCTCCAAAATGCCTAGAAGATGACAACCAGCATGGTGAGGAAGGTTCTTGAGATCATGTAATATTGAGACTGGTTGAAGAAGTTAGAATATTTACCCTGGGTAAGAGAAAGCTTAAAGGGGACCACTGCATTGCATCCCCTTATGGGATGGAATGGAACCAGGAAGAACATTGTAGGGCTAGGGAAATGATTTGGTGACCACATGAGAAGACTGCGAGACCCCAAAAAATCTCTGTCCTTAAAGGAATTTTGAGGATCTCAGTTCTAGAAGAGGGCTGGAAACCAGAAGTTACTAGTGATTATAAGGTGCTTTAAAATTGTTTTATTCTATTTTGTTATTTTCTCATCACACTCCCAGGAGATTTGTTGGTGGAAAAATTGTAGTTCACATTGAGATGTTCCTTGGCTCAGCACTGAAAGACAGAGCAAGAATTAGAACTCAAGACTTCTGGCTTTTTGAGCTGTGATTGTGCCAGCTGTAGGAAGTTGGAACTAATTTGAAAGTGGCAGGTGGGAAGATAGGTGGGCAGAGAAGGTCAGAAAGATCACAGTTCCTAATACCTCCAGTGAGCTGAATGTGATAGAGGCTGAGAAAGACTAAAATGAAAACCCTCTCATCCAATGAGAAAAAGAATGGGAGACAAAGAGGTTGGTACATGGCTCTAATACAGGATATATGCGACAGTAGCTACAGTAACCTGCTTATTGTTGCCTGCCTCAGAACGTTCCTCTAGTCAGTTTTATTAATACATTAGGGAATGCTCAATATGTAACTAGCATCTTTCATTTCTCATTTGTTAAGCTAGTGACTTTTCTATTCAGCTATGTCTTTCTTCCCTACATCTCCAACCTTGGCTTGACTCCTTTCATCTGTGATGTCTTCAATGAGCCCTTTCTCCATCCTGCCTTGTTTTTTCCCCTCTGTTGCCAGTTTTCCATTGCCTTTCTTTTTCTTCCATTTTTCATGAATTCTTCCAGTCCTCCCCTCATATCCCTCCTCCTTCCCTCTCCTTTCTACCCTACTTTTCATCATCATTGCCCTCCTTATCCCCATCGCAATAGATGTAGGTGTAACATAATAGCACAGTCTGAATTAGTCTATTTGAGAGGATTCTTTAAAGAGATGGCCATGAGATGGGCTACAGTTTCCTTCACTTCCCCCTAGGTCTTACAGGAATGTTGTATCATGAAGAGGCAGAAGAACGCCCATTTGGTTTTGGCTATGGAGTTAACTAGAGTCTGCAGACAGAGATGAACTGTCATAGAAAAAAGTGAGTCCCTATATATAATAACTATGACAATATAAAAGGAAAGAAAAACAACACACCAAAATAAAAAGTAAATGCAACAAAATTATAAAGATCAAGTGGGACTTGAGTGAAGAGATATGAGAGGACATCTCCAACATACCCCTTCATTGAGGTGGATGGTCCACAGGTGTTATACATTACTCATGGTTTTGGACTTTCTCAATATATCGATCAGTTTGCTGACCTCCCTTCTTTTTTTAATGATAATTTTTATTTATTTTTGTTTTCAACATTTACTTCCACAAGATTTTGAGTTCCAAATTTTCACCCCATTTCACCCCTCCCCCACCCCAAGATTGCATGCATTCTGAATACCCCTTCCCCTAGTCTGCCTTCCTTTCTATCTCTCCCCCACCTTCTCTTATCCCCTTCCCCTTCAATTTTCCTGTAGGGCAGGATGGATTTCAGTACCCCATTTCCTGTATTTCTTATGCATATGAAAACATTTTTTTTAAACCTGTGTTTTTAAAACTTTGGGTTCCATATTTTCTCCCTCCCTCCCTCCCCACCAACCCTCATTGATAAGGCAAGCAACTAAACATAGGTTATATATGTGCAGTTATGCAAAATACTTCCATAGTAGACATACTGTGAAAAACGAACTCTATTTCCCTTAATCCTATCCCACCCCCCCATTTATTCTATTCTCTCTTTTGACTCTGACCCTCCTCAGAAGTTCTTGCTTCTGATTACCCCCTTTCCCAATCTGCCCTCCTCTCTATCATCCTATTCTCTTGTCCCCTTCCCCCCGCCCCCGTATTTTCCTGTAGGGTAAGACCGATTTCCATACCCAATTGAGTGTGTATGTTATTCCCTCCTTAAGTCAAATTCTATGAGAATAAGATTCACTCATTCCCTCTCACCTTCCCCCATTTCTCCTCCACTGTAAGAGTCTTTTCTTTTCTGTTTTTTTTGTGAGATAATTTACCCCATTCTACCTCTCCCTTTCTCCATCTCCTAGTATAATTCTCTCTTACCCCTTAATTTTATTCTCCAGATATGACCTCTTCATCTTCAACTCACCCTGTGCCCTCTATCTATCTATCTATCTATCTATACAAACATATAATTTTTTCCCTCCAACTACCCTAATACTGACAAAGGTCTCATGAGTTACAAATATCATCTTTCCATGCAGGAATGTAAACAGTTCAACCATAGTAAGTCTCTTATGATTTTCTCTTTCCTGTTTACCTCTTCATGTTCCACTTGAGTCTTGTATTTGAAAATCAAATTTTCTATTCAGCTCTGGTCTTTTCATCAAGAATGCCTGAAAGTCCTCTATTTTACTGAATGACCATTTTTTCCCCTGCAGAATTATACTCAGTTTTGCTGGGTAGGTGATTCTTAGTTGTAATCCTATCTCCTTTGCCCTCCGGAATATTATATTCCATGCCCTGTGGTCCATTAATGTAGAAGCGCTAAATCTTGTGTTATCCTGATTGTGTTTCCACAATACTTGAATTGTTTCTTTCTGGCTGCTTGTAATATTTTCTCCTTGACCTGGGAATTCTGGAATTTGGCTACAATATTCCTAGGAGTTTTCCTTTGGGCATCTCTTTCAGGAGGAGATCAGTGGATTCTTTCAATTTCTATTTTATCCTCTGGTTCTAAAATATCTGGGCAGTTTTCCTGAATAATTTCTTGAAAGATGATGTCTAGGCTCATTTTTGATCATGGCTTTCAGATAATCCAATAATTTTTAAATTCTCTCTCCTGGATCTATTTTCCAGGTCAGTTGTTTTTCCAATGAGATATTTCACATTGTTTTCTAATTTTTCATTCTTTTGGATTTGTTTTACAGTGTCTTGATTTCTCATAAAGTCACTAGCTTCCAATTGCTCTATTCTAATTTTTAAGGAAGTATATTCTTCAGCAAGCTTTTGGACTTCCTTTTCCATTTAGCCAATTTTGTTTTTTAGGGCATTCTTCTCCTCATTGGCTTTTTGGACCTCTTTTGCCATTTGGTTTAGGCTATTTTTTAAGGTGTTATTTTCTTCAGTATTTTTTTTTTTTGGTCTCCTTTAGCAAGCTGTTGACTTGTTTTTCATGATTTTCTTGCAAAACTCTCAGTTTTTCCTCTACTTCTCTTACTTTCTTCTCAAAATCCCTTTTGAGCTCTTCCAAGGCCTGGGATTGATTCATATTCTTCTTGGGAGCTTTGGATGTAGGAGCTTTGGCTTTGTTGTCTTTTTCTGGTTGTATGTTTTGATCTTCTTTGTTATCAAAGTAAGATAATATAGTCTGATTCTTTTTGTGCTGCTTACTCATGATCCCAGTCAATGACTTGAATTTTAAACTCTTTGTTAAGGTAAAAGTCTGTTTCTGAAGTGGAGAATGTACTGTGCCAAGCTTCGAGGGTTTGTACAGCTGTTTTCAGAGATACTTCTAGGGACCTGAACATTTTCAGTTCTTCCAAAGTTCTATGATAAGGGGCAAGGTGTTTTCTCTCCACAGCCACAAGAAACTTCACCACACCAGCATTCCTCCTTGCCCCAGGACTGCCCCTCAGAACTGTGACCCAGATCCAAGCACTGGTAAAGCAAGAGATTCCTGCCTCAGTACTGGCAAAGAGATCCCTGCAATCCCCCTCTGATCCCCCCTCAGTCTGTGGGCCAGAACCTCAGGAAACAGCCGCAGCCCTAGACCACACTCGAGACTTGCGGCTGAGACCTAGCTCCTTCTCTCACCACAGTCACAGACTTTTCCCACTGACCTTCCAAGTTGTCTTTGGCATTCATGGGTTGAGAAGTCTGGAAACTGCCACAGCTGCCCAAGATTCAGTCCTCTGAGGCCTGCTCCAGGGTTGCTGTGGCCTGCACACCCACACCAAACTGTGTTCCTCTCCCAGCCCAGTGCGAAACACCTTTCTGATCAACCATCCAGGCTGTCTTGGGCTGGAAATTTGTTTCTCTCTGTCTTTTTATGGGTTCTGCTGCTTTAGAATTTGTTGAGAGCCATTTTTTATAGGTATTTGGAAGGGTTTGGGGGGAGAGCTCAAACAAATCACTGCTTTCCCTCTGCCATCTTGGCTCTGCCTCCCGCTGACCTCCCTTCTTAAAAAACCCTGCTATTTCTCAAAAGGGATAGCTTCTAGGAGAGGGGGGAAAGGAGGGATAATGGGATACTATGGTGATGTAGGAAACAGAAGACATCAATAAAAAGTAAATTATAAAACATATATTCGTTTGGAAGAGTGGAGCTTTATAAGAAGTGGGTGTGTGGTATCCATACATGTTAAACATGTGAACATCCACAGATGAATGGATTCACAACTCAGTAAACCTGTGTGAGCTGGGCAAATATATGGAGATGCAAATCACATCTCTGACACTGCAAAGCTATCATGTCTTAGAATGATAACTTTACATTGTTCTCCACCGGTGTTGCTTTCCACTCTATCTGGTCATCAAATCTGCCTATTTTCAGTGTTTTCTAATGTCTAGTGCAATGTTCACTGTGGATGCTATGTTTTACAGCTCTTTTACTAGCTCTTTTAGCCACCTCTAGCATCTACTGGGGTTGTTGTGGTTAATAAGCCTCTCTCCTATAGAAGAGAGGCTATAGCTCTTTCCTTCTGCTGACAGCTTTCTCTCAGATCTCTTCTGAATCTCAGCCATGCTCTTTAACTGAGCTGCTATCTTCGGGCCCATAGTCCTTCATCTAGTTAAGATGCTATGATGAGTAATTTTCTTCCAAGTAGAGAGTACTATACCTCTTCTCCACAGTCAGCAATCTCAGCCAATAGCATTGAAGCTCTCTTTAATTGTCTCGATCAAGATTCTCAATTAATTATCATGAAGCTCTCTTCTCTTTAGACAGGCTGCACCAGGAGGTATAGATGCCTAGGCTGAGATTGTGTCTTCCCTGTGAACTTTTCTGTTAACTGCTTCTCTGTCCTTATTTTCTGAACTGGACTGAACTTCTTTGCCCTCTACTATCTCCCTTGAACCTCCCTGTTCAACTGTCACCTAGCTTATTGTGAAAAAAACAACAACAACAACAACAAACCAAAAAACTTTTTAGTTCTTAGGTCTTATCATATCCCTTTACTGAAATAAATCTTGCAAGGACTCTTCTTTCTCAATGGAAATTGGATTGAGAGGCACTGTGGTAATGAAACTGTTTTTACCATCACTACAGCAACCCATCTTTCCTATGTAAATAACAATGTCTGTGTTGGTTAGAGAATTCTGAAAAGCTGTTGATTTTTGTCCCATTTTCTCCCAGCAACACATCACAACTTGGACTCTCTCAGCCCTCTCTACAACAATTAAATATATCCCCCGATAGAATGGAATGCCAAAAGAGACAATGAGTTCTCCTTTACTAAAGGTCTTCCAGTGAAGGCTGGATTACCACTTGTTAGTTATTATTATAGAGGGGATTTCCTGGTTGTGTAAGAGTTGGACTAAATGGTCTCTGAGGTAACTTCCAACTCTAACATTCTAAAGTGCTGTGATTCTGTGACCTTGCTTGAACTTTGGAGCAGGCACCTTCATGTTTTGATCCCCAACTGTTGTTCCCTTCCAGGGTCAGATTGCTGCAGTCAGTCAGTCAATGGTTTTCACTGTGTCCTTTACACAAGAAGTTCTGTATTGGGAGATACGGGGAGATATGTAGAAGGAGGATGGACAGCTGACAATGTTGAGGAAGAGGATGATAGTAAGGGACTAGAAATCAGGCTGTATGAAAATCAATTGAAATAACTATTGATGGCTTGAGAATGAAAATATTTGTTATGCTCTATCATATTTGCCTTTTAGAATCCTTATCCTTCAAGGCTCAACTTAGGTATCATGTCTTTGGGACACCTTCCCTGATCCCTAACTCTGTCCTCTTTCTAGCTGAATCTCTCTCTCTCTGTCTCTCTCTCTCTGTCTCTCTCTTTCTCACTCTCTCTCTCCTTTTAGAGCCATTTGTCTCACTCTCTCCTTTGTGCCCACTACTCTCTACCTTGTTTTATATTTATCTAAGCAAATGGAATATATCTGCAGTAGAATCAAACTTATTGAGGTCAGGGACCATATGTATATATATGTGTATATATGTATGTACACATATATATGTATGTACATATATATATTCTAACTATATATATATTTTAACCTTTGTGTCCCCAGCACCTTAAACAATATTTCAACCCTGGTAGGCATTTAATAAATGCATATCAAATTTGAAAAATTTGATATATAATTCCTGTCCTTAGCAGATTATACTCTAGCTAGAGAACTGAAACCATTTTGGAAGGAAGGTAACATAGTGGATAGCTCCCTGAATCTGGAGTCAGGAAGACCTGATTTCAAATCCAGCCTCAGACACTTAACTAACTCTGTGACTCTGGGCAAGTCACTTAACCTATGTCTGCCTCAGTTTCTTCATTTGTAAAATGGGAATAATCATAGCACCTACCTTCCAGGGTTGTTTTGAGGATCAAATGAGATGATATTTGTAAAGTACTTTGCCAAACTTAAAGACCTATATAAATGCTAGCTATAGTAATAATTATTAATAACAATAAATGATTTATGGACACTCCAGAGAGGCCTGTAACATTTTTCTCATGACCTTTGTGAAGGGTAATGTTTGCATTTGGCAAGAGGAAAAGGATTGAATATGACCTGAAACTCTGAAATCTCTGCTTTGTGGTCTGTCATCCTGGATTCATTTCAGGTTATACCATATTGTCTCTTTTTTTCTCCTGCATTCCTACCTCTTATTGTCAGAGTAGGAAGCTCTGATCTAGGTTCTGTACCTTTTACTCTACTGGTAACGGACCCCAGGTCCAGCTATACTCCTAGGCCCTCTGACAGATGAGGCAAAGGCAGAGCCCCTCTGAGAAGAAAGGGTAGCTTGTGGAGGGTGGAGGGTGGCTTGAATGTTGTCACACCTCTCTCCCACCCCCAGCCATTAGCTGGCAGGCTATGGAAGAGAAGAGTGGGATCCAGAATCCCACATGTGTAGCATCAGAACTACCAGATTAACAGTGCATATCATGAGCATGTCAGACTCATCACACCCATGAGTCACAGGCAACTCGTGCTACTGAGTGTGCATCTAAAAGGCCAAGGTGAGAAAGTAGCTAAAGACAATGAGTTGAGATTTCCCCTTACCACATGGCCAATGCACTGTTGTCCCCATTATTCCCAAAGCTTCATCCCCACCTCCAGTAAGCTGTGCCTCTGTGCAGACACAGACACACACGCTCATTTACATTTGTGTGTGCACTTTTTTCCCTCTCTTAATGCTTTTGTCTTTTCATCTCTAGCACAACGCCTGGCACATTCATAGGTGTCTAGCAATGTTTGAATTGATAGGTATGACTATGTGTGAGAGTAACACTGAACATGTGAAACCATGTGTTCCCAAATGCATGTGAAATCTGTGGGTACATATATTGTGTGTACCATGTACATGCAAATTTGCTATGAGTCATTGCCTATACATGCGTGAGTTTGTATGTGAGAGAATGTGTGAGTGGGTTTTGGGTGTGAGCATTTCCTGAGGCTGGGGGCAAATGTTTGTCCTGGACTCTGCCTGGAGGGTGAGTTTGGATTTGTCTCCCTCGTTCCAGGTCGATGGCATTGATCCAAAAGGAGTGAAGAATCAATTGTAATTCAGTTGGAGGGCCCCATGCCAGAGTGTGAGAGAGTAATTAGAGGGACAGGAGCTGATGCCTAGAGTTGGGTGCCCTGACCTTGTTAGGAAATGGCAGGACAGGACCTGTGGGGCAGATAGGGGTGGCAATGGAGGGAGTGGGGTTGGAAGGGGCTGAAATTCATTCAAGGAGGCACAAGGAATGCTTTTCTAACCATTGCCCTGGGCTCTCTCCTTCCACTCCTCTGCTCAGGATAAACCCTTGAAGAGATATGACAACATTAAGTTCATCTCAGGCCAGAGAAGTGGGAAATTGTAGGGAGAAAACAGTTCCCAGATCTGTATTACTGGGTTGAATTTTCACTGTGGGGACAGGATGGAGTTAGGTCTTTGGCAGGCTGAAAAAACTTTCTCCAAGGCAGGCTGGGAAAATATGCCAGATACCTGAGGCAGTTACTTAGGTCTCCAGTAGCTGGAAAGGAACAAGCATTTATTAAGCACCTACTATGTGCTAGACACTGTGCTATGCCTAGGAGGCAGATGGAGGTGAAGGATTTCTCCAGTATCTAAGACCAGATTTGAACTAGGTATTCCTCATTCAAGGTATTCTTTCCATTGTACCACCTAGCTGCAGCTCCTATCCTATAGAAAAATGCAAGAGGTCAACAAATCCCTGAGCAAATGTTGTAGGATCATAGATTAGATACTTAAATGGATTTAGAGGTCATCTAATCCAACCCCTCATTTAGTTGAGGATGAGGAAGCTGAGGTCCAGGCAAGTGACTTGCTCCAGGTAACATAGGTAATAAGGATCAGAGGCAGCTTTTGAACCTAGACCCTCTGACTCCAGGGCTGTCTTGCACTTTCATCTTGCAGACTTCATCTATGCCCACCTTATCTCCTTAAGGCTTGACTTGCCTGGGCCCTACCTTGGTGCTCCAGGCAGGTACCATTCAGAACCTATCTGCCCAGGTACCCTCCACTCAGTCCACCTGGCCCCCTTTCAGTTACACATAGCTGGCTGGTGCCTTGGGACAACTTTAACCAAGGAATAACCTTTGTGGACAATGATAATCTACTCGAATGCATTCCTCAATGGTTAACATACTTCCACCCCATCATAGGCAGCTAGGTGGCGCAGTGGATAGAGCACTGAGCCTAGAGTCAGGAAGATTTGTGTTCATATTTGGCCTCAGACACTTACTAGCTGCGTTACCCTGGGCAAATCACTTAACCCTGTTTGCCTCAGTTTCCTCTTCTGTAAAATAAGCTGGAGAAGGAAATGGCAAACCACTCAAGTAACTTTGCCAAGAAAACTCAAGTGGGGTCATGAAGAGTCAGATATGACTGAAACTACTGAACAGTAACAACAATACCCTATCATACCTAGATCATTTAAGGAGTTCTAGATACCAAATTACCATTGTGCAAACCCCTCTTCCCTGATGGCTGTGTTTTTCCATCCCCCTCAACCCAACAGTCCTTTCTCCTCCTGATCTCCAACTCTAAAGCTACCATATACTCTGCTCTGTGGAGTGCCTGCTCCATAGCAAACACAGCAGATTTTATCTTAAAATTTTTTTCTTTCTTCCCCCTACATTTTCTTATATTCACTGAGACCTGGGTCCCTCCTGAAGAATTCCTTGCTTTCTCTAGCTACTCTTCCTATCACTGGTTGCATTCTCATTTACCCAGACTCACTGGTCATGGTGGGGGAGTGGATTACTCTTTGCTTCTCATTTCCATTTCCATGCATACCCCCTGTTATCATTAGTAACCTCTCCTCTTTTGAATTTCACTCAATACATACCTATCACCCAATTAAGATTTTGGTAGCTGTATTCTACAGACCTCCAAAAGGCAGTCAGTCAGTCAGTCAGTCAATAAACATTTGTTAAGCATGAACTATATGCCAGGCATTGTGCTAAATGTTGGGGATACAAAAAAGAGGCAAAAGATAGTTTCTACTCTCAAGGAGCTCACAGAGAAATACAATAAGTAAACAAATATGTACAAACAAGCTATATATAGGATAAATGGGAAATAATGGAAATGGTTGAGAGGGAAGACACTAGAATTAAGAGGGGTTGGGACTTTATATAGAAGCTGAATTTTAGTTGGGACTTGAAGGAAGACAGAGGAACCTGGAAGCAGAGATGAGGAATGAGAGATTTCCAAGAATGAGGGACAGCCAGGAAAAAAATGCCTAGAGCTGAGAGATGGAGTGTTTTCTTAGTGGAACAGCCAGGAGGATGTTGAAACTGGATCAAAGAATATGTGGCAGGGAGTAAGGTACAAGAAGACTGGAAAGAAATAGGGAAGGCAGGTTATGAAGGGCTTTTAATGCCAAACAGAGGATTTTGTATCTGTTCTTGGAGATGATAGGGAGCCAGTGGAGTTTATTGAGTAGGGAGATGACATGGTCAGACCTTTCCTTTAGAAAAAAATCACTTTGGCAACTGAGTGGAGGATGGATTGGAGTGTGGAGAGATTTGTGGCAGATAGACTATTGTAATAGTTCCAAGTTTGAAGTGAAGAGGGTTTTTACCAGGATGGTGGCTATTAATCAGAGGAGAGAAGGGGGAGTATTTGAGAGATGTTGCAAAGCTGAAATCAAAAGGCTTTGGAAGAAAATTGGATATGGGGGGGGTGAGAGATAATGAAAAGTCAAGGGTAATACCAATTTGGGAGACTATTTGGGAGAATAGTGTGCCTTTGACTGAAATAGGGAAGTAAGGATGGGGGAGGGTTTAGGTGAAAAGATAATGAGTTTAAGATGTCTACTGAACATACAGTTTAAGATATCTGAAAGGCAATTGGAGATTCAAGACTGGAGGTCAGCAGAGATGCTAGAATAGGGTAAGTAGATTTGATAATCATAAGCATAGAGATGATAGTTACATGAATGGGAGTTGAGGAGATCACCAGGTGAAGTAGTACAGAGTGAGGAGAAGAGATCCCAGGACAGGGCCCTGTGAGAACCCTCTTCTTCCTTCTTCAATGAATTCAGTGCCTGGTTCATAGTGTTTCTCTCCTCCCCAGCTCCTGCCCTTATTCTAGGGAACTTCTTGTCACTTCCCATAAATGCTCCACTTTCAGAGTACACGAACTCTGAAATTATTTTGTCTAATCATAATCTCTTGTCATTCCACCCCTCTCTCTGCTTTGTGACTCCAAATACTGTTCTTCAACCTCACTGTAATCTCTAATCCCTTGACCCTTGGTTTCTCCCCATACCATCATCCTTACACTGGCTACATGCTCCTCCCTTCCCTATCTTGACTCTTTAGTCAACCAGTTCAACTTTACCCTGCCTTTTCCGCTCAAATCCCTTGACCCTTTATCCTATAGAAGATTTTGCTATTGTACACCCCAGCCTGGGATTACTCCTGCCATCTGCTGCCTTCACTATTACTAATATGTTGTTGAACAAAGTTGAAGAAAATAACAAAACTGTGCTCACTGAGTCCTCTGCAATTTCTGTTACACAATCTCAGCTGGACCCTCACCATGGAAAGACAATCCTTTTATACTTCCCTAATTGTTTCACTATCCCACTCACCAAAACAGCTTTTCCAAACATTTTCATCTCATGGCTCCCATGTCCCTATCTTCTCAGCAGAGAACCTTGCCTCATACTTCACTGAAAACATGAGGCCATTCTCAGAGATCTCCTTCTCCCCTTTTCCTTATCTCACATCACTCAGATGACTTCTGCCTCTCTCTCCTTTTACCCCTGTTTCATTTGAATAGGTGGACCTTTTCCTTGCTAACGAAAACTCCTCTACATGCATAAGTGATCCCATTCATTCCATTTTCTCCAACAGATTGACCTCTCCATTATCCCTACTTACTCACTAATATCAATTTCTTTGTTTACTGGCTGGCTTCCTATTGCCTACAAACATATCTATATCTCTCCCATCCTAAAAAACCCAAACTCTCACTTAATTTGTCCATTCCTGCTATCTATTGCCCAAGATATTTCTTCGTTTCTGTGGCTGAGCTTCTTGGGAAGGCAATCTACAATAGGTGCCTCCACTTTCTTTCCTCTCACTCTTTCCCTAACTTTTTTCAATCTGACTTTTGACATCACCATTCAACTGAAACTGCTTTCTCCAAAGTTGCTAATGATCTCTTAATTGCCAAATCCAATGTTTCTTTTCCCCTATATGTCCTCATCCTTCTTGACTTCTCTGCACGACATTGTCAGTCACCTTCTTCTCCTTGACACTCTCTTCTCTAGAGGTTTGCATAACTTTGCTTTCTCCTGGTTCTCTTACCTACTTGATGGCTCCTTCTCATTTTCCTTTCCTGGATCTTCATTCATATTATACCTACTAACAGTGGGAGTCCCCCAAGGTTCTGTCCTGGGCTCTTTTCTCTTCTTTCTCCATCCTATTTCACTTGGTGATCACATCAATTCCCATGGTTTCAGTGATCTTTTATGCAGATGACTCTCAGATTTGTGCAGACTCTCTTCCTTCCTCCAGTCTCTCATCTCCAACTCCTCTTTAGACATCTCGAACTGGAAATCTCGCATTGTTGTTCAGTCATGATCCCATTTGGGTTTTCTTGGCAAAGATACTGAAGTGGTTTGCCATTTCTTTCTCCAGCTCATTTTATTTGACCAGATGATGAAACTGAGGCAAATAGGGTTAAATGACTTGCCCAGGGTCACAAGCTAGTAACTGTCTGAGGATTTGAACTCATGAAGATGAATCTTCCTGACTCCAGGCTTGGGACTTTATCCACTGTGCCACCTAACTGCCCATCTCATAGACATCTTAAACTCACCATGTCCAAAACTGAATTCATTTTCTTCTTTCCACACCTGCCCCTCTTCTCAACTTCCCTATTACTGTTACCTACGTTTATAATTTAGATATCATGCTTGACTCCTCACTCTCTTGGCTCCCTCCCCAACCCCCATATCCAATCATCATTCGAGTCCTATTGTTTCCACTTTCATAACATCTCTCAAATATGCCCTCTGCTCTCCTTTGACACTGCCACCACCCTGGTGCAGGCCCTCAGCACCTTTTGGCTGGATTATTGCAATAATCTACTAATTGGTGTCCCAGATTCAAGCCCCTCCCACAACCACTCCCTGCTTCAATCTATCCTCCACTCACCTGCCAAAGTGATTTTCTTAAAAGAACAGATATGACTCTATCACCTCTGCAGTCAGTAAACTCTGGTGGAGTCCCATTATCTCCAGGATGAAATGTAACACATCCTGTTTGGTTTCCAAAGCCCTTCATAACTTGGTCTTTCCTATCTTGCCAGTCTTCTTATATCTTACTCCAATCCATATAACTCCATGATCCAGTGGCATTGGCCTCCTTGCTGTTCCTTACATAAGACATTCCATCTCCTGACTCTGAGCATTTTCATTGGCTGTCTGCCATGCCTGGAACATTTTCCCACTTCATCTCCTCCTGTTGGCTTCCTTCACTTCCTTAAGACCCTCCTCCTGCAAGAAGCCTTTCCTAGACCTCCTTAATCTGGGTGTTTTCCTCTGAGATCACTCCCAATTGATTTCAGATGTATATAGTTGTTTGCATGTTGTCTCTTCTGTTAGACTGAGTGTCTTGAGAATAAGGACTGGTTTTTGCCTTTCTTTTTATCCCCAGTGCCTATCACAGTGGCTGGCACATAATAGACACTTAATAAAATGCATGTAGATTGATTAGCTGACTCTAGAATCAGTGTTATTTCAACTGTAGTAGATGTAGGATTCAGGATCATTAATTAGGATCTGGATCTTAGAATCATTAATTTAGAGCTGGAAGAGACCTCAGGGGTCATCTAACACAACACTTTCATTTTATAGATAAGAAAACGGAGGCTCAGAGAACTTGCCCAAGGCACACAGGTGGTAGATATCAGAGAGAAGTTTTGAACCCACATTTTCTCATTCCAAATTCAGCACCCTTCCAATATGTCATGCTGCCCTTCCAATGGACTTCTGGGAGGGAGAGTATTTCTTAGTCTGATGCATGTTCTCTTCACCACCACCCCCCCCACCCCTGCCCCAGTAGTTCTTTCCTTTGTTGTTGTTCAGTTATATCTGACTCTTTGTGGCCCCATTTGGAGTTTTCTTGGCAAAGATATTGCAGTGGCTTGCCATTTCCTTCTCCAGCTCATTTTACAGATGAGGAAATGGAGGCAAACAGGGTTAAGTGACTTGCCCAGGGTCACACAGCTAATAAATGTCTGAGGCCAGATTTGAATTATACCACCCAGCTGCCTTTCCCTTATACCTCCCATTAGCCTATGAATATTAACTATATTTTACAATGAAATAAAAATATACCTTACAATCATTTGCATGGGACTTTTAACTTTTCAATGAACATTCATATTTTTATGTATTTTCTCATTTAATTCTCAAAACAGCCCTATGAAATTGGTATAGTGTAGTATCTTCATTTTATAGATGAGGAAATGAAGGCTTAGAGAGTTAAATGACTAGCTCATGTGATGAGCTAGATGCATGCTGGCACTAGAAGGCAAATGTTCTGACTCCTAGTCCAACATTCTCTCCCCTGTGTCACACTACTCCTGCATGTTGGGGTCCATGATAACCCTGGGACTGTAGCTGGGAGAGGGAAGGAGGTAATCACTTTGGCAGAAGTTCCAAGTGGGGGATGGGAAGCGATAAGCAAGATTGAAGGAATGTTAAGTAAAAAGCATGGCGAGGAGTGAGAAAGAAGCATGTTAGGTTGAGATGGATAGAAGGGATAGAGAAAAGGGGAGTAGGCAAAGTGAGTAGGTATGAGTGTGTGTGTGTGTGTGTGTGTGTGTGTTTGTTTGTATGTGATTATGTAGACTCAGGAAGTTCTTATTTAGCTGAAATTCTCTTACTACCTCTCTTCCCAGACATGGATGAATTTTCTTCAAAATTCTGAGCAAGGGACTTGAGGATACAACTTGGAAGGTTAGGCAGAAGAATTACTTCCTTTTAAAAGAGTGGATGTGTGTGTGGGACTGGGGCAATGGGAAAAGGGGCAAATAAAAGGTTGGGGAGGAGAGTCTTCAGATGCCTTCGCTGCACTGCTAATAGTGACAGATGAGCTGAAATTTCTATTAAATGGCTGGAATCATTTTGCTGGCTTAAGCGGAGTGTAGAGTGAATCCTATCCTAATGAATTCATCAAGGCAGAGGGAGAAGGAAAGAGTATGAGTTTGCTATGTGTAGGGAAGGTAAAATGGCTGGGAGTCCTTAGAGAGATAAGAGGAATTGATAGAAAGCTGGAGGTAGATACGATGCAATGAGGGCAAAGAAGATCCTCCCTTCCTCTTAGGGATCATTCAGTTCCATCCAGTAGAGGTATGGTGAAGGAGCTTGAAAATGAGAGGATTTCTTTCAAGAGATATGGCCACCACCCACTGGACTGGGAAAAGCCTACCTTTGGAGTCAGGATAATAGCTCTGGGAGGTTGTCAGGCAGGGTACGAGGCCATTTCAGAATAAGTCAGGTCTAGGGATAGTGGGAGTGTCTTATGACCTTGTACACTGAATCCTAACCTGAATTTCCTTATTTGGGCCACACACAGTTGAAATTCATACCCTAGTCATCATCTCTTACACCCTAGACTTGTTCTAGTCCAGACCTTTTGTATTGCTTGATGACCTCCTTAAAATTTGGTGATTATTCCCATAAAACTTGAATAGTATCCTCAAGTCCCTTGCTCAGAGTTTTGAAGAAAATTCATCCATGTTTGGGGAGGGAGGTAGTGAGGGAATTTCAGCTGAATAGGAACTGCCTGAGTCTACATAATCACATAAAACCCTATCAATCTGTATGCTTCTAAAGAGTCTTCCTTCATATTTCACTGTGGGCAATTCTGTGATTCTCACTAATTGACTATGTAGTAGAGCACTGGATTTGGAGTCAGGGGACCAGAGTTCAAATGCCACTTCTGTCACCTACTACTCATATAACCTGGGACAAGTCACTTAACCTCAATGAGCCCCAGTTTTCTTATATAAAAAGTAGGGGACTGAATTAGATGATCTCTATCATTTCTTCCAATTTAGAATAACAGAATTTCAGCATTAATAGAGATCTCAGAGGTCATTATTTCCAATGTGTATCTGAAAAACCTGTCCCTCAATGACATGCCTGATAAACTCTCATCCAGCCTTCTCTTAAAGACCCCATGTGGGGGACAAACTACTCCCTTCCAAAGCACAGCATTCTCATTTCGGACAGCTCTAATTGTTCGGAAGTTTTTCCTCACACAAAGTCTAAATTTCCTTCTTTGCAATTCAGCCCTCTGGGGCCAAGCAGAACAAGTATAATCCCTTTTCAAATGACAGCCCTCCAAATACTTGAAGACAGTTATCATGTCCCCCATTATATTTTTGTCTTCCCTGGGCTAAGTACTCCCCAGTTTCTTCAACTGAGTCTCTCTAAATCTATGGCACTATGGCCTTAGAATATTTATGACTATGATCTGGCTTCATAACCAATGCATTTATGCCATTGCTCTCCATATGAGGGGTTTTTACTAGTTGTCAGAAGAGACTGACTATGCCTTGGGACCACCGAGGTATCATTATGTCAGCAGGTAGATAGAAGTCAGCCAGATTACTAGGGAAAGTATGGAGTTCTCTGAATGTGATAACCACCCTGTGTCTCCCCAGTAGCTGTATGGGCCATGAATGCAATAGGATCCTTTCTAAGGGATGGAGGAAGAATCAACAGGATTCTTTAATCATTTCAAGAACATTTGATCTTTGGCTTCTTAATTTCCACCAAAGCAGAATATAAGTTTTTTGAGGACAGATAATGTTCTGTTTTCTTTTTCCTTGTCCCTAGAAACTAGCACATTATTGATGCTTAATAAATGCTTGAATTGAAATGAGGGGAAGTGGACAAATAATGCAAGAGAGCTCACTGATGTCTTTCCTTTACAGCCCGTCTTCTGATTTTTCCATATAATAATAGTTTACATTTTATAGCACTTTTATCATTCCATATGTAGCAAAGCATTTTGTATATATGATCTCATTTGAGTCCCTCAACCCTGTGAGGTATATTGTGTTATCATTCTCATTTTACAGAGTGTGACACTGAGGCAGGTTAAGTTACTTCCCCAGGGTCACACAGTTAGTGTGAATTTGAGTCAGGATCCAAATCCAGATCTTCCTAACTTCAATTTCAACACTGTCATTTATGCCACCTAGCTGCCACATGCTATACCAGAATCAGACAATATTATTTCCCTATTTTGATTCCTGTGCTTTTTTGGCTCCCAGTTCCTCTCTTTATAACAATCCTTACCCTCAATCCTCATGGAACTGCTCATAACAAGAGCCAAACTAGACTACATACTTTACATTTCTATAGCACTTTACAATTCCTACAATGATTTTCACATGTACTAACTAATTTAATGCTCACAACAATTCTGTAATGTACACAGAGCAGGTATTACTGTTCCCACTTTACAGTTGAAAAAACTGAGTTTCTTCTGGATCTGGAATTCAGTATTTTCCCTAGTCTACCAATGCCTCATTCCCCAAATCAATTGCTGTTCTTGACTCCAGTTACTCATAACATGACATAACCCTTAGGACACAAGGCAGAGATGAAAGACTAAAGGTCCCTTTGGATAGTCAGGCATGTGCCCAGTGATTTGTGATAACAACCTGAATTTTCTGCTCTTCCCTGGAACAGCTAGTGCCAGAACACTTGGGAACTGTCTTGTGGACTGGCAACCTCAGGACCTGTTGACTCATTTTGAGGGCATTGTCTCATTCTGGGACAGAGCCAGAAACTCTGGTGTGAAGCTGAAGTTTTGTCTCTTAAGTGCCTGGAGCTGTCCATGGTTCTTAAGCTACTCAACGAAATTTGTGATCTCCCAGGCTGCTATATTCACACTCCTGGGAGCAGGGTGAACTTAGAATCCACCAGACTATCTCTTTGTTCACCAATAATCCTCTGATTCTGCTTCTATTACCCCTGAATTAAAGAGAAAGACTATCTTATACTGTGTCCTAGATCTCTCTCTGACCCCATCAGATTCAGGGTTACTGTACTGGATAGCAGACTCTCTTCTTTCTCCAGTTAGCCTCCCTCTCCCTCTCCTGGGAGTTTGCAGGCATTTACAAGAGAAGTACACAACTTGTGTGTGCATGTGCCAATGTATGTGTCTTTGTTGAATATATATATGTATCGCTGATTCTTCACTGAGCTTGTATATATGTGTGAGAGTGCGTGGGTGTGCAGGTCTGGACGTGGCGGGCAGAGCACCTGCCTGTGTGGGTGGTGTAAGAAAGAGTGTATGTGTCCCTGGAGTGTGTGTGGGAGGAGGCTAATGACTGTGG
>NW_020954591.1:23942208-23951928 GCF_900497805.2 Vombatus ursinus
GGGGGGGAAGGCATGGTTGATTTTCCTCTCCAGATTTATTCATTTGTCTTTATTAATAGAACTCCTAGTTAATAGATTCCTGCTGGTGCCACCTGCTGGTTGCTGGAATTTAGTTCTAGGAATGGGGGGGTGGTTGGAGAGTGACCTAAGGGTCCCCACTTGGGGAACAGGATTTGAGGTTGGAACCCTGGACAATCTGGACAGTGAGCTCTAGGTTGTTGAGCAAGATCATGATGAAATTCCTGAAGGGTTTCAAATAAGCATCACTTACACAAGAAAGTGGAGAGCATTCTGGGAACATGCCAGGTAGACAGATGTGCGTATGTGTATGTGTATGCATATACCTATGGGTTGTGTGCATACATGCATATGTGTGTGTGATTTGTGGTGCAAGTACAAATGGCATATTTATACCCTCATGAAAGTATGTGTCCAGTCTATGTGACTATGCATTCTGCATACATTATGACATGCATGAAATATGTGGATGTGAGTGTTATCTGTATATTTGTGGGTACATGTGTGTCCTCTGTGTTTCTATGTGGGTTAGCATTCCCTGTACAAGTGCATTCATATTTTGTGTATGTGTATGTGTGTGTGTCCCTGTGTATATGCACTTTTGTAGAGATGTGGGTGGGGTCTCAGTTATATTGGCAGATGCACATGTGAAAACATATCCATATGGTGAGAGCTTTTGAGTTCTGGACCATGTCATTTCTTTCACTATAGAGATGAGTTGGGGGAGGTGTGAGAAGGTGTCATCTCTTTTCTGCAGTGGAAAGCCCTGACCTTCCCCCCCACTTCATTTTCAAGAGCTATCAATTTAATATTTATGCCTCAGCCCTTTCAGAAACCTAGATTTCCTTCCTCTTATCCTCCCCTCTCTCCCAATACCCAGAAGCCAGGTGAAAAGTTTCCTGGCAGAAAATTATTTGCAGAGGTTCCCCTAACTCATGCCACTTTGGGCTTCTGGAGGCCAGACTTCTGTCTCTGCTTCCTGTTTGCTAGGGATGGGCTGTATATTCTGCCATGAAGTCTCTGCCATGAAGTGATGAATGACAAATCTCCTTCTCTGTTCTCTTGCCCCCATCTTTATCCCACTACCTCCCCCCTTTCCCAGGGCTCATGCCTCAAAGAACCTCCACAAAAGAGCTGAAGCCTGGAAGAGAGAAAGGGCCCTTCTCCCCACAGAAAATGCTCTTTTCAAATGAGTCTTCCTCTTCTCCAAATGGCACATAGTCTGCTCGGTGCCCCTCAAATAACCTTGGGAAATTGCCAGGAGAGCAGCAGCCGTGGCAGCTTTCCTCCCCCCACCCCCAACCCATCCTCCTCTTCCCCTCACTTCTTCCTTCTATTGCTTCATTGTCTCCAATCCCTCATGAGACTCTTCTTTCAGTGACTGAACTGATTCCTGCCCTCTGGGCTGGAGCCCTCAGGGGCTTTTGGGAAGTGGTGGTGGGCAATTTGGCAGCAGTACTCTTGACCAGGCAAGTTTGCCCACTTTCAATCCCACAAACATTTGTCTTTATATGTGGGTTTACTTGGGGGATGGGAAGGGAATTGGGAGAATGGGAAGAGGTTGAGTTCTCAATCTATCTGAAATCAGGGATCCAGAATGGTTCCCCTACCTTTCTTATTGCTAATTCTTTCTGACATGCCCTAGGATGTCATGTAGACAAGTTTTCAAGGTCCTTATTTCTTCATATTGCCCAAATCCTTCTGAGAAGATGAGACTCTGGATAAGCAGGGCTCAGGCTCTTTTGGAATTAGAGAATGAGTATTGAGTCTTGTTTCCTAATTCAGAGACACAGCTGCATTATCTTCATTAGAATATGGAAGTCAGGCTGTGTTCCTTTCTCTGGGTCTCTGGATTAATCTGTGATTCTAAGACTGGAGGAGGTCCTCTAGCCTTGCTATAGGGCCAAACACCATGGAAACCTGCTGCTATGGAATTCCCTAGAGTTGTACCATCCTATCTCCAAGATCAAATTCAGGCTTGTCTCCAAGGTTCTCCTCACTGCTCTAAAAAACTATCAGAAGGAGAAATATCAAGTGAAAAAGTCAGAGGAAAGAAAGAAGAACCAAAGAGAAGGGGAGGGAAGATAAAAGGGAAGGAAAAAAGAAAAAAAGAAATGGGGGTGATGAGGAAATGAAAGGAAGAGGAGGAGAGAGGAAAAGAGCCAAGAGAGAAAGAAAAGGAGAGACAGAGGGTGCACTGACATTTCCATATGACCTCTAACTTCGCCCCATTCTTTCTCCTCCCCTTCCCACTTCCTGCACCTGGTGGGATGGTACTCATGCCAAGACTCTGGGGAGTTGGGGGAGGGGGGAAGAGAGGGACAGAGATGCATTTGGTTTCTTCCTGCACAAGGCCCTTCTGTGTGGAGACCAAGAACTGGGCCTGGATGGGGCCTGAAGACAAGGGGATCTAGAGGCAAGATGTATGCCAGAAATAGACCCCATTTCAACTCTTCCAGCTGTGGCTATCCCAGTGCCTGTCCCCTTCCCCCACCCCCAGCTTCTCCAGCTGTGGGCCCTGAAGTTTGGCCTCTTCCTTACACCCTTCCCCTATCTTCTCACTTCTCCCCCTTGTCTCCACATGCCCATGATTCTGCCTCTCTGAGACAGGAATGATCTTTTCTTCTCAGGATCTTCTTAGGAATAGTTCCCCATTTTTCTTGTATCATCCTGTGCCTCATCTGCAACCAACCCTACATTCATCTTTATCCCTCTACTTGCACTCAGTTCATTCTGTTCTCATTCCTTCTCTTCAACTTTATCCTCCATTACTTCCAAACATGTATACCCTCCCCCTCCCCCTTTTGAGAAAGATTTGTCTCTTACTATCACAGAATTTTAGAATTGGAATGGATCTTAGAGGTCATTTAGTTCAACCTTTGACCTGGCATATAGATGTCCTCTTCCTTGTCCTATGAAAATGTCACATTCATTCCTATTCCCATTTCTTCTTTGCCAATGTTGTTCCCTTTGTGCAGAAAGCTTTCCGTTCTCCCCTTCACATACCCTATCCAAATCTATTACGTCCTTCAAGGCCTAATTTAAATCTTGCTTCCTCCATGAATCCTTCTGGCATACCTGAGCCCTTCCCTCTGAGCAACTAGGGCTTTTATGGTCTACACCATGCAATTTATAATTTGAGTACAGAATGTCCTGTATTTTTCAATGTTACATCTGTTTTAGTCTCCTCTACAAGATTGCAAGCTCCCTGAAAGCAGAGAACATGTCTTATGGTTCTCTATCCCTTCAGATGCCTAGTCCATTAAGCATACAGTGGAAAGAAAGCAGGATTTGGAATCCAAAGACCTACATTTGAATCAGCTCAGCTACTTAATACCCTGGGCATGTTACTTTAACTTTGTAGGCCTTAGTTTCCTCATCTGCGAAATGAAGGAGTTGGATTAGATGCCTTCTAAGGTTTCTTCCAGCTCTAATCCTACTATCCTATGACACTTGCTGATTAATTGATTTCTACTTTACTCATCTTTCAGTATCTGGGTCTCTTTCTTCCCCTTTCCCCCCCCTTTCCCAACCTGTTGTTTTGAACTTTCACTGTGGTTCATCCCTTCCTGCTAGGTAGCTGGTGGTATAGTAGGTAGAACACTAGGCCTGGATTCAGAAGACCTAAATTCAAATCTGGCCTCAGACACTTACTAGTTGTGTGATCCTGGGCAAAGTCACTTAATCTCTGTTTGCCTCAGTTTCCTCAGCTGTGAAATGGGGATAATAACAGCATCTACCTTACAGGGTTGCTGTGAGAATCAAATGATATAATGTTTGTAAAGCACTTAGTACAATGCCTGGCACATAGTAGGCACTGTATAAATGCTTCTTCCCTTATTTTCTCCCTCTTCCCTACTTCTTTGGTTCCATTTACCCCAGGTACAGAGATGCTTGTTTCCAACTCCCCAGGGACCTTGGGACAAGGGCTAGGAAGTCCTGTTTCCTTTCACTTTTCACTTCCTTTCATCCCAATGGACACCCGCACAGTTTGACTCTCCAAGAATTTTGTAGTAATGATGTAATTTCTACTCATAGGAAGGGCTAGGCACAACTCTTTCCATTTGAGATGGAGAAATCAAGGTATTGAATGGGGCCATAGCTCACACTAGGCAACTTCAGGGAATCTGCTATCATTAAAATTTTCAGCACCATCTCCCTTCCTGCAGATGGGGATACTGAAGCTCAGACAGAAGGGACTTGGTTCTTTCCCTACTGAGTTCCTAATCATCCTTTCAAAACCTCCTCAAATGGCCTCTCCTATTTTGTAGCCTTCTCTGATCCCCCTGTTGATAATGGCCTTCTCTCCCCCTTCTCAGATCTCACATAGAAATTTGTTCCCCACCTCTCACGAAATCATCACTTTGTATTTTAATTATCTGCATTTGTGTCTTGTCCATTGACTTGACTGTAAGCTCCATGATGCACAAGTACGTCTTATCTATACTTCCTCCAGAAACTAGCAATGTTTGGTAAATAGTAGGTTCTGGAAAAATGACAGTTGAATGAATAAAAGGTCCACTACCTTCAAGCTTTCCAAGGCTAGAGCTAGGACAGTCTCCCGAAATTCTGTCTTCTACCTTCTTAAATTCCCAAATACCAAGAAGTTCAGCTGAACAAAGGCCGAATAGGGGCAGGGTGGGGTCATAGCTGTCACTTTACCTCTGGCCTGAATAGCAATAGCATATCCTTTATCTAGGGAAAGGGGGACTTAGGGTTCAAATCTCTAGCCAGAGATTCTAGAAGAACTTGAAGTTTGATGTCCCTTTAAGGGACCTTCATGGATGGGAGGTTTTCTCTCCATGTATATGGAGGGGGCATCACAAGGAGAGGTTTTCACTCAGGTAGCTGAACTCCCTGGACTTTTAGAGCATGGATTAGAGTAAGGGAGCCATCTCCAAAACCCCTCCAACTTAAAAAAAGAAGGAAATTTTAAACAAAACAAAAATAACCCTAGATTCTTAAAAGAGACATCTGCTCTGAGCTAGCCTCTACAGAATATGTAACAGGAGGGAGGATTAAGGTGGTTCATAGGACCATGAGATCATAGATTTATATTTGGAAGGGACCTTAGAGGTCATGTAGTCCAACCCCTTTATTTTACACATGAGGAAACTGAGACCCAAAGAGGTTCAGTGTCATATAGACAGCAAGTGTTTGAGGCTAGATACAGACCCAGGTCTTCTTGACTCCAGGTCTGGTGCTGGGATGGGGTGGGGTAGAGTGGTGGTGATGGTGGTTATGCATACATAGGTTCCCAGTGTTTCTTTCCTAAAAGTACCATCTACTTTCTTCCATGAAAGACAAGCCATTTCCCTTTCTAGTCAAATTCCTGTTCTGGATGGGACTGACACTGGGGGAATCCTTGACAAACTGTCTGGGAAGTGTCTTTGGTAATAATAAATATTTCTGAATTCAGATGTCACAAAAACATCACTAATGGTGTTACCTTTGGGAAAAGCCTATAAAGGGAAAACTCACTTTGGGCTCACTGTTGCAAAAGTTTCATTCTAAATATATGTGTGCTGAAGTATGCATGTAATCAATATACATAAGTGCACATGAACACACACACACACACACACAAAACCCCATTTTGACATTTATTCTTGTTAGTTTTAAGAGGAGCTTCCTCTTCTGCTCAGGCTAGCTCTTCTCTAGCACTTATCTGAGCCTCAGGCCCATCTTTCTACAAAAGACACCTCCTCCCTCATAACTTAGGGTGAAAATCCAAAGAAAAGAGTGAGCTTTTGTGTCTGTCTTGCTCAGGGTATCTAGAGTGGTGGAATAATGACATTCACATCTATCCCTTGGGCTCCTATCACTCACCTTTTCTCCTTGTTTCAAAGGCCAGGGTCTCAGGCTCCACTGAAGGGAGGTGGCAAGTGATCCAAAATGATGCTATTTTGTTTAGACAAATCTGGAGTATTGTGTTACAATGGTTGAACACTTCTATGATATTAATAAGGTTTTCCCAGGTCTGAGATGTTTGGTATTCTTGGGATGAATCCATGAGCTTATTAGTTTTGCTGACATAGTACACAAGGTAGCAACTCGTCTCCCTGGCTCTATATGTGGAACCAAAGGTCCTGATGCCCCGTGTACAGTCGGCTCATTGTCCAGTGAAGAGGGGAGTCATTGCTTTGCTTATGTTCTTAGGTGGGAAAATATAAAATAACTCTCTTTGCTACCAATTATGTACCCTTTTCCTACATGGGTTTGTATGTATCTTGCTTGCTGCATGGTTCTGGCCTGGAAGAGACCTTAAAAGGTCATCCCATCCAATGCCCTCATTTTATAGAGAAGGAAACTGGGGCCCAGAGAAGTTAAATGAATTGCTCAGGCTCAGAGTATCTGAGGTAGGATTCAAAACCGTGTCTTCCTGAGTCTAGTTTCTATGCCTGGGAGGTGGGGAGAGGAAGATGAGCTTACAGGGAAGATATCATTCTTTCTCTTTTCAACTTATCCTATATCTCTTGTTCCTCCTTTCCTCTCTTTAACCATTTCCATATTTGTTCCCTTTACTTCCTGTCTCTATCCTTTTCTAATACTCTCATCCAAGAGATTGTTATCCTCTCTCCCCCAATATAGTCCCTTCTAGCCCTAACACCTTCTAAAACCAAAGCCTCTTCCCACAAAGTCTCCTCCACTCCAACAACTTCATTTCTTAGTGGTAACTACCATCTGGGTAGGGTAAAGTGGATGGCTAAGCAAACCCAACCAAGATGGACGAGAAAAGCCACTTTGTCCCTTCATCACCATTGCTGTTTTTCTGCTGCCTAGATACCCTCTCAGTCTCACTGTTTTCTGGTTAAAACAAAGAAAGGGAGTAGTAAGGATCTGAGGGCAATGTGTGGGTGACCCCTGCATTCCTCTACAAATTACCATCACATCCTTATGAACTGTTGGAAGAGAGGGACCCTGACTGAATCAACACTTTATCAAGGGACTCATTAAAGGATTTATAGCCTCCAAACCCTGGGGGTGGGGAGTAAATAGGGTTTGGGAAGGGAGAGTTTGCATAGCCAGGAATTTCTTAGTCTTTGAGGTCTGGATGCAGTAATGATTAGCCCAAGGGCCTACAATTCTGGTGCAATTCAGGGCATCTCCTATTGTGGGTATGAATTATGACTGAAAGGGAGAGAAATTAAAGCAAGGGCTCAGTTTGAGTTTGTTGGTGGAAAGGGAGGAACACCCTCCCCCCCAAAAAAGTTCTGATTTTGTGCCTTCTCTGTCTGGAGATGAGTTATATCCTGCTATCCTCAAAGTCCAAATCATCTTCCACCTTGTTTGCAAGGTGCCCAGCTACTAGTCACCTTGACTGGCTTAGCTAGACCCAGAGACTTGGGGGAAGCTATTCCTCCGGGTTTCCAAGCCCACACTGCTCCCTGATTCTATTTTTCTGTCTCTGTCTGTCTTTCTCAGGAGTTCCTTGGCAGGGGATGCCCCCATCTTCCCTCTCACTGCGCCACTGTTCTCCCCTTTCCCCCAGCATCCCATTCTGGTTGGTTTTGAGTCTTTCCCCGCTGCTGCTGCTGCTGCTGTTGGTCCTTAAAAGAGGGAACACATCTTCACTGCAGTCTCAAAATGCCAGAATGAGGTGACTTCTTGCAGTTGATGTTTCCATGACACTCATTTAGTCCTTCTGCAAATACCTTTGGTGGGTGTAGGTGGGGAGTATTGAAGACCCTTCAGTCTACTTAACTGCTTTGCTTGGAGGGGTGATTTCTTCCTTCCTGCCCACCCAGTGTTCCAGGACTTCCCATCAGGGTTCCAATGCCAAGAAAGCCCTTTCTTTCCTCTCTTTCCTCTCTCATTCTCATGCTGACCTGATGAAGTTAGGCTGAGGTGGGTGGAGCAGGATAGGAGTCTTGTACATGAAAAGGCAGCACCATTTAGGAGGAAAACTTTTGTTGCTCAAAGTTAAGATTGAGGAGTAATGTTTGGTGAATATGGTCTAGGGGGTGAGGGGTGGTGTGTGTGTGTGTGTGTGTGTGTGTGTTAGAAGTCAGGGGCCTGTGACACTCTCACTCTTGGGTGAGTCAATCTGAATCCTAGGGATCACAGAGATCATTTTGTTAATTCCCCGGCCTTTGGACTGGATAAAGCCTACCCATTCCAGGCTTCTGGGGACGAGAAGGTGGGATTGGAAAAAGCTAGGTGGGAACAGACTCTCTTCAGTTTGGAAAGCTATCCAGAGAAGGAAATTCCCCTCATCCCTAGGCTGCGTGTTCCTGGGTCTCCCCAGTACTGAATCAGCATCCTCCCTCCTCCCGGGAGCTGCTGTCCGCAGAATTGACGACAAAATGTCTGGCTCTCTGGGTGGATGGGTGTGGGCCTTTCCCGTTTCACAGTCATCCAGGACAGGTGAGACCAGCGGAGGGGGTCCCAGCAGCAGCCCCGAAGGGCTCCCATCTCTCCCTCCAGAAACTTGCCATGCAGTGTGAGCAAGGAGCAGAGAAGAGACGCTAAAACGCCTTCTCCCTGGCAATGCGCATGATTCTGCGGCTCTGTGCTCTCCACACTTCAACGCACCTTGAAACGGGGCTCGCCTCCTTCGCACGGGGACGGGCAGCATTCTGAGCCAATCACCCTCCACTCCCCCGGGAGACAACCAATGGGCAGGAGATAGGGGCGGCCCTAGCGGCTTGGGGCCCACGCTAGGCTTCACCATAGCATTGGCTCAGCTCTGCCTTTGCTTGTAGTGCAGGTGCTGCCGCCGCTGCCTGGTTAAGGGTAGAGAGAGGGGCTGTGATAAGAAAGGAGGGATGGAGAGAGTGGAGGAGAGGCAGCAAGAAGAAAGGAGCAGGACATGAGAGAGGGATTCTGTCGGGGCTCCTTGATATCGCTTTGGGGCTGGGGCATGATAAGTCTGCGGAAAGAGGAGCACTTTTGAGATATGATGACGCTCTTTGCTGGCGGGCGGTAGTACTATGATTTGGTATGTGGCCACTTTGATAGCAAGTGTGATCAGCACCAGAGGTCTTGCAGCTCAAGGTGAGTTGAAGTACAGCGTGTCTGCTCTGCCCCCATTCCTGTCACCACCTCTCCGTCCCCTCCCTTCCCCCTCAACCCCCCCAGCTCTCCGGGCTTCCCTTTCCCCGGGCTCCCCTCATTCTCTGCTTCCCGAGGCTGGGGGAGAGATCTCGCTACTCGCCCGGCATCCGTGACTTGCCGCGGGAGACAGTCCCCCGACTCTGGTGACTCGCACTCAGACGAACTACCTACCAGGAAAGGAAAGAAAACTTGCCCATCCATCCCATCCATTCTGGCATCTGGAGGGGCTGGAGGCAGCAGGGGGAGAATGTGCTTGGGGCCCCCGGGGCTGACCCGGCGTCTGAAAGAGAATGCTCCCTATAGATCCGTGGTTATCCCCCTCCTGTCCCCGCAACTCCCCCATCTCCACTTCTCTAGACTTTTCCTTTGGCGAAGATTTGTTCGTAAGACAGAGTGCTTCTCCCCAGCGAAGCGACAACCCAAGGCTTCGAGAGGGCTTGCTCTCAACTCTGGCTAGCGAGGCAGTCAGTTTGCAGGTTATTTAGTGGGGGGGTGTCCCCTGCATCCCCCATAATGAATCTTGTCGCATCTAGACCACTCGTCGGAGCGGGGCACTTGGCTTGCTATCCGGATGGGGAAGAAGGACCCGAGGAGGCTTCACACACACACACACACACACACACACACACACACACACACACACAC
>NW_020954591.1:23951938-24030113 GCF_900497805.2 Vombatus ursinus
ACACACACACACACACACACACACACACACACACACACACACACACAAACTCACACACTCACACACTCACACACTCACACACACTGCAGCCCCGCAGTCAGTACACGGCCCCCTCCCCGCAGTTGGCAGCTTAAGGTCAGATCACCTTGCTGTCTTGGCAAGGTGGACACCGAACAGAGGTGCTTGGGCGCTCTCCATCAGGACTCCAGAAGGATCCGGCTTCCATCCTGTGCCCTGAGTGCCCTCGATAGCCTCCTCGATGGCCGTGGGGTGTTTGCCATCCTTGCCAGCACCTTTCCCCAAGCCGGGCACAAACTTCCCAGGGAAGTACTGAGCAGTGGAGGGAGACTTCCCCCAGGTCCAAAGCAGAGCGGAAAGGGGGAATTCCCTGCGGCTCCTCAAATCGGAACCTCAGAGGGATCCCCTCTTTTTATTTATTTCTCCCCAAACTGGGGATGAGGTGGGAGAAACACGAAGGAGGGAAGCCCAGTAAAAGCGGGACCGGGGGTTGCGTGTGCTAGCGTTGGCTTGGGAGATGGAAGCCTGGGGAAAGGGATCTATCTGCTCGGCTCGGTGTGACACCCCTGACTTGTAAGGAGTCCTTGTAAGGAAGTCAGAGAAGAGGAGGCCGGTTGGGTGCCAGGGCACTGAGCTCATGGTCCCTCGCGCTCAGCCGAAGATCTGGCTGCGGGGCAAGTGCATAAAGGCTAGTGGAAACCGCTGCCAGAAGAGAACGATCGGGCGGGGCTGGGGATTCGTGGATGGATGTCAACCCTAAAGAGAGACGCCCCTCTAACTGAGTGGGGGAAGGGGTGGGCAGGGCAGGCATTCTCCCCCCCCCATCCCTGCGGTGCAAGGGCAGTGCAGACCAGCAGGAGGCGCCCTTTGCAGAGATCGCACAAAATTGGAGGGGGACCCGGAGTGAGTTGCGCCCCCTCCCCGTCCCGCCTCCCCTCCCCCGCCCTCGGCCTTCTTTAGCGGAGGAGGGGCCCTGGAGGATGATAGGGGAAAAACATAGGAAGGAATTAAATAGTATATTGCTAGAAAAGGGTCTCACAACTCCTCATTTTAGATGGGGAAACTGAGTCACGATGCAAAAGCTTGCAGAGAAGGAAGATGTTAGGTCTGAGTGGGATTTGTGCTTGAACATTCTAGGCTTCCTGGCCTCTTCCCTGCCAGTTTTTCTCCCATTTCCTTGCCCACCTTCAATTACCCTTATCGAATTTAGTCTAGTTTACTACTCTGGGGCGGTTAGTGAAAGGGCAAAAAGAATAGCAGAATGAACCCAATTCACCCTAGGAAAGAGAGGCTGAGAGAGGCCTGAGCAATATTCAGATCTTGGAGGGAGGGTGGGGGGAGAGGTTTTATGAAGGGAAAACTGCTGTTCTACCACTTGGCTAAGGGGAAAGTAGATTTTTCACTGCAGCAAGAGAGAGAATGGTTAGATGTTAAGAACTTCTGAATAGTGAGGGATTGTTTGTCATGGGGCTGGGCTTCCCCAAGAAAGTTATGCATCTTCTTTCTTTAAGATTTGAAGAAATTCCCATCTGTTTTAAATGAATTAATGTTATCATCTTGCCTGGAAGAAGGGGTCTGATTTTGTTGACCTTTGGGGGCACCTTTATAGCATGAGGTGTCTCTGGGTTCCTGGAGTCCCTATTTGCATTTGCCTTCATTTACTACCTTTTTCCATAGACCATATACTTTGGAATTCAGTGTATATTAATAAAAAAATTTGGAGAAATTTTGGTGTCACTGTCAAGTGTTGGAAAAGTGCTAAGAACCTCTTCTTAGGTTACAGTAGGCTGGGGAACTTCTTTTGAGACTCTGCTTCCCAGGTATCCATGGGGCATTAGCTTGGGCACTACCTGCTTAAATTCCATTGGAGGGGCTGAAGAGTCAGAGCCTTGTCAGAGCTCGGAAAGGGTCATGTGAAGGACACATAGAGCTGCCACTTCTCTTGCCCTCTTGGCAGAAAGGAGATGAGAACTGTTCATTGTCTCCTAGCTCCTTAGAGGGAGGGGAGAGGGTTGGATGAGGCTGGGAGAGATCTGCTAGTGTATGAGAATGAGTGAGTCCATGTATGGGAGTATGTCTGTGTATCTATGAGTGTGTCTCTATGTGTATGTCTAGGTCTGAGTGTGTCTCTTATGTGTGAATGTACTTATAGAATGTTCTCTATTTCATGACTCCCCAAAGGCAGAGATGACTTTTCCAGAATTCTCTGCAAGCTGACATGAGGGATCAAGATCAGATGTGGGATTAAGGTGACTAATACTAGGGATGCTCTAGTTATTAAACTTCAGCAGAAAGGTAGAGGAGGACATGGTCTTAAGGGAGGCAAAGGTTGGTCCCACCCAAAAAGCAACTTGGAATTTGCAGAGGTGAAAGTGTACCTATGGATAGAATTTCACCTTTGGAATTTTGTAGGTAGGAGTTGAAGAGATAACCTCAGTAGGCCTATAGGCTTTAGAGCTGGAAGGGATCTTAAAGAACATTTTGGCCAACTTCCCCATTTTATAGATGGCAAAACTAAGACCAAGAAAGGTTCAGTGACTTGACTGTGATCCCACAGGTTAATTGAACCAGGTCTTTTGACTCCAAATTCATGCTCTTTCCTCTGTGCTATTCAGCCTCTTGTCTCTGTAGTCTTGGAAAATCTACTTAGAGGCCTGAAATCCTGGGGATATGGCCAATTTGCCTTGAAGAGGTTAGATCCAGTCAATGTCAGTCAATAAGCATTTATTAAGCTCTTACTGTGTGCCAGGCACTGTGCTAAGCACTATCAAGGACATGTATCATGGTTGTTGATGATCAGAATATCAGAATTAGGACCTTGGAGGTCCGTAAGTACAACTGCCTACACAAATTGTGAGTCTTTACTACAATATTTCAATTCATCCAGCCCCTGGTATATCAGCAGCAACAAGGAACTCCCTACCTCATGAGGTATTCTTGGATAGCTTGAATTTTTGAGGTCTATTCTTGCTTGTTTTCTGCCTATATGTATTTCCCTACAATTTCTACCTATTGGCCCTAGTTGTCCCCTTGAGCTGTGAAGAATTATTTTATCTTTCTTCCACATAACTGAGGGAAATCATAAATGCTTTTTTTTTAAACATTCACTTTTAAAAATTTTGAGTTCCAAATTCTCTCTCCTCCAGGCCCTTCCCCACCTATGAGTAGGCAGGCATTATGATACCCATTATACATGTGAAGTCATGCAAAACATATTTCAGAAATGTTAACGGGAGGAAGAGGCAGTCTCTCATATAAAGAACTACCCTTACCCAGAAATCATGACCTATGACTCTTAGTCAGGGTGGATCCATTAGATTGTGAGCTCCTTGAGGGCAGGGACTGTCTTTTGCCTGGCACATAGTAGGTGCTTCTTAACTGTATATTGACCATAGCTGCCACTGAAAGAAATGATGTCTAGGAACACAGTGAGACACCAAGGACTGGATGAAGCTGTGAGCTGGTGTCCTAGCTCTTATGGGCACTGTTAGGAGCAAGGGGGTTGGGCTAGGGCTTCAGACAGACCTCTTACCTCACCTCCTTGAATAGGGGATTGTGAAGGGCAATGTCCTGAGGGTGTTGGTCAGCTGTTCTGCAGTGAAGTAGCCATCTACAACCTAGATTCTATGAGTCTAAACCAGTTTGTGGTTATAGAAGGGTACCTTAAAGAAATGTAGGTCAATAGGTAGATGTTCTCTTTCCTGGCTTGTGGACCTGGAAGCCTTAATACTTTCTCTCCTCACTCCTCCTACTTTGCCCCTGCCTAGGTTCTTTGGTTATGATCACTGCAGTTCCCTAGCTCTCCATGCCTCCCAGGCCCTCATTCTTCCCATCTCCTTGCTTTCACTCAAGTATACTCCTATCTGATTTATATCAGACAGTTCTGCTCCTCGTAGAATAAAGAAGGATATTTCTTTCCCCCCCTGCCTCTTCTTTGGGGTGGTTAGAAGGGCCTGGAAGGCTGCAAGACCCCTGTAATGACCCTGAGCATACTTTCGTGGCAGGACTTGGTTTGGGAAATGGCCAACGTGGGCATGTGCTGCATGAAGGTGTGTCTGGCCACTAGCTTGTGCCCTGAAAGATGCTGGGGAGAGGGAAGATTTGAAAGGGGTTGTCCAGGGGGCACTAGGAGGCATCACCTTTCAGCTGCCAGCATGTTGTATAACATATGGCTAGTTTGGGGAATCACTGGGTCCTAGGCCCTAGATGGTTTCATGTTTACAACTCTGAGACAGCAACACTGGATCCAGTCAGCCAAGGTGCTATAGCTGTCCAGGCAGGGTCATTCTGAGACTTAGCATCCTCTTGAGTTTCCATCCCTCCCCATCCCTTCTCTTTCAGTACTTTTCCTATTCCTTCCTGTTTTGCTTAGGCTTATTTTCCCCCCTGGCTTCCATGCTTGCTCTTTCCTGGCTCCTCGAGCCGTCCCTTCCTGTTCCCTCCCAATGCCCACTGTTTCCCTATATGAGTTTTCCTAGTGCCATCATGCTGCACGCTTGCTTCCCTTTTTCCTGTGCTTGCCCTCTTCATGCCTACTTTCTCTCTGTGTTGACTACATCTGCATTCCCTGCTCCTAATCATAGCTATTCTCCTTTGCCTGGTGAGATGCATAGGAATGGGAAGCTGTGCCATGAAATTCATCATATTGTTCCCTTCTTTCTCTTCTATCTTCCTCTCCCCCTTCCCATTTGCCTCAGGCTCTTCCATATTCCTACCCTGCTCCAAGAGATATTATCATCATTCCTCCCCCTCCCTGGCCTTCCAACCCTCCTCCCCTCAAATCCATGGCTACCACAATGTCTGCACAAGGCCTGGGTGATGGTTGAATAAAGCTCATTCTCCGTGTGCTTCTGAGAGTAGTCTGGGCAGCTCATTAGGGCTACTGGATTTGATTAGTGAAAAGATCTCTAATTGGTGAGAATGCCCAATTGTGTGTGTGTGTGTGTGTGTGTGTGTGTGTGTGTGTGTGTGTGTAGAAGGAGGAGGAGGAAGAAGAAGAGAAGGAGGGGTTAGATGGAGGTAGTGGTAGGCAGAGAAATAGGGTGAGGGGAGAGGAGAAAATATCTGATTAGCCTCAGTTGGAGAGGATGATCTGAAGGTTGGTTTTAGTGTCCCCCTAAATGCACTCTTTTGGCACTTGGCCTACGCTCTGTAGAGAGAGCAGCCATGGTTTCAGACAGTTTGGGAGAGGGTGTACTCTGGGGGATGGGGATGGTTGGTAGTGTGGCCAATGACTTGAATGAAAGGGTCTAGGGAGTCCACTTTGTGGAAGGGCAGTAAGGGTGGTCTGGGGGCTGCCAGGGAAGAAGCTCAGAGGGGAGACTTTGGAAAAACCTTTTTCCTTCTCCACAGGAACCCAAGGGGAGAGGGTAGATCTTTGGTGTGGGTGATGGCAGGGGGTGGAGGGAAGGGAGAAAGGGAGGGTGGAGGGAAGGGAGGGGAGAAAACTGCTCATGCTCTGGTCTTCTCCAGGGCACTGCCCATGGGCACAGACCCTGCCTGCTAGAGGCAACTGACCTATTTTTTTCTTTATGAATCTTCTGCTCTTTTGCTTTTTCGCATGAACAAGCAGGAGACTGATAGATGGGGTGGGGGCCAGGGGCCTCCATGAGGAACTCAGGGGAGGAATTCTATGAGGGATAGTGATGGGAGGGAGACACTTGTCAGCCTTGAGAGGAGTGGGTCATGGGAAAAAATCCACTCTGTGATAATCTTCTCTCATCCTTTCCCCCTCCTCCCAACTCCCTTATTGGTCTCTCCTGGGATGAGAAATATTATATATACATGAGACCATGTTGCATACAAGTTGCAACCCAGCCTCCCCTTCACGTGCTGTACAAGGTGAGTGATTGTCCTCATTTTCTAGCTTCAAAGTAGAGAAAGAGCCAGAGTTTTATAGGTGAGTAAATACTGTATTTGTATTTCACATGTCCCTAGGGACATGCCATCCATAAGGTCTGCCTCCCTTCTACCAACCTGAGCATTGACAAGAAGGGGCCATGACTATAGTGCTTTTCCAGGTCTCAGAAGGCACCGCTGTCCCTTTTGTCTTAAATCTGGGCCTAGGGATCAGTGTACCCACACTTCTGTGTGTGTGTATGTGTGACCATGTGGGGGTTCCTGAACCTGAGTGCACTTTGGGGAGGAGAAGAATTCTTGGATGTGGGCAGGCGTGGTTTTGCTTTTCTGCTGAGAAGCCATTAACAAAGATCGGAGATTGAATTACTGACTTCCTTCCTGTCAGCGGGTCTTTGGGGAAAGGGCTCCTGGAGATATAATCTAGTAGAGAGCAAATTAAAGTTGCTAATATATCCCTGCCTCATGGGCTGCAGTGGGGAACCAGGAGTTGGCTGAGGGTAGAGGTACACCCATTGGCAGAGGAAGGGAGCTTTCTGACTCTCAGCTCTTTGAGTCCCCGGCTGCTGTGTTGGCTGGAAAGTTTCCCTCTACCTGGGGAAACCTGGTGGAGTTTGGCTGACATAGCCCCAGTGTGAAAGGTTGGAGATGCTGGAGGTCAGGGTAAGAACCAGGAGGGTGAAGGAACACAGAGGAAAGGCCCAGGAGGGGTGCCTTACAGCAACATTTTCCCTGAAGATCTTTTGGAGAAGGAGAGACCATTTGCCTTTGATGTTGTACAGATAAGGGGGAGGTTCAGCTTGGAGAGAAACAAAAGATTGTGGGCAGCACGTCTGTCTCATTACATGAGGACACAGGTTCTTCTCCCTTCCTTCTGTGGCCCCTTTTAGGGTCATATTAACTTTGGTGAGGGGTGGTATTGCTCCTCTCTAGACCTTTGGTTCTTGAAGTGCCTCCCATGATGCTGACTAAATTGTGACGACGACGACGACGACTACGAGGGGTAGGCAGAGTCAGCAAGAGATATATTTAGGGCTGAAAGATGGAGGTGGTAGTGGTGGTGGCTTGTCCCTTGTATTACCAGGTGTGAGTGCAAATGGGGAATGGATGGTACTGACGAGGACCACTGCTGGTGAATGTCTCACCCATGCTAGTGCAACATTTTTCTTAAAGTAAACCAGACTGCCTTCTAGGATGCTAGGTAATAGGGCAGAGTGCCTAAGGATTTAGGCCACCATTGCTCCCTCTTCTGCTTGAAAAGCACAGAGTGAAGGCCAATGAGCATGTTTTACTGTGGAAGTCCCATTTTCTACTCCTTTTGTTGGTTGCAGGGATTTGGTCATGAACTAGAGAGGTCTTGCCAGTGAGACTGGGAAACAGCGACCTAAAATGTAGACTCATCTAAGGAAGGATCATATTGTCATAGATTTAGAGCTGGAAGGGACCTTAGAGGTCATTTGGTCCAATCCCCTCACTTGATAGATTTAGAAACAAGCCTAGTGCTTGCCCAAGAGTTGTGGAAGTGAGAAGCGACACATCAAGCCCTATCACCTTTGTGACCTTGGGCAGATTACTTAAGCCTCTAGGCCATAGTTTTCTTATCTGTAAAATGATGTGGTTAGACTTGATGACTTCCAAGGTTACCTCTAGCTCTAGAGTTTTTATTTTGTAACTCCAGATCCACTTCCCATCTCACTACCCCTGGGGTATATGAGGTTGTGTGGGCCCCTTCTTTCTTCTATTTCCCAATTTGTAATAAATGATTTTGCCTTTGGTTGGCTAGTCTACAATTCAAGATCATGAGATTGTAAGGAAAGAAAGTTCGAGTAACAATAAAAGGCCCCCATCTGTCCTGGCTGTTTTTCCCCATCTATCCTCCTTGATATCTGTGGCATTAGAGGCCAAAGCTGGAGGACCAGGGGACTGGAGAGTCTGTGGCCTCATTATCTGGGATCCTGCCAAACTCTAATTTTGTACTTGCCAGGAAAGCTCCAGGTTGGAGGTGGAGGCTGTGCCAGCCTCTGGTGGGTGTGTGATTATTTTGTGTTGACCAGGGGATGCCAACAAGAGCCTTTGGCCTAGCTGCCTGCTGGTTACCACCTGGCTTTGAGAGTTTAAGATTTGTACCTCATGGGCTACCCAAAAGGTCAGCCAGGTCTCAGAGGGGTAGTATGGCCATTCTAAAACTGTCTGGGCAAATCCTATGATGCTAGCTTACTAAACAAATTGTCCAAGGCCACTATTGCTTCCTTCCCCTCAAAAAAAAGAGAAAGAAGTAAATATAAGTTGCAGTGTTCTTCACCACCACTCTCAACCCCTAAACTTATGAGTTAGTTATTCAGTAGGGAGGTATGTGAGGGCCCACCAAATTTCCTGACCTCTTTTCCTAGGTTCCTGTGATGGAGGGGACAGTGGTCAGTTTTCTTCTTACACATAAGAGATCTTTCCTCTACTTTACTGACCATTTCCCATTTCCCTATCAGGCCTATCCAAGAGTCATCCTCTTTCCTAATTAGCTTTGGCCTCACGATTCCTCATTAAACTGGTCTACTAATTCAGCCTCACCTTTCTCCATTAGACTGTAAGGTCCTTGAGGGTAAAGATCATTTTTTCCTAAATTGTATTTCTACAACCTACCACAGCATCTTGTATACAGTAGGCATTTAATAAATGTTTGTTGAATTGAGTCGAATTCTTCCTTTTTCATTCTTGACTTGGGCAGTTGTGTGTGATCCTCTAAAGGTTTTGGTTTCTGTGTTTCCGTTACTGACTTTTCTTTCTTTCGCATTGTCACTGTCTCTTAATGGATTCATTCATTCATTCATTCATTCATTCATTCATTCACTCATCAAACATTTACTCAGTGCCTACTATGACTACTATGGTAAGGATCAAGGAAGATCCAGTCTCTTTTTGTGCTGTATGCTTTTACTGGGTCTCTGTCCTCATCCCTTCTAAATTCTTTCTTTCCTGGCCCATTCTTCCATGACTTTCTTATTTTTATATCCTCTTTTTAGGCTTCCTAGACAATCTAGAGAATGTGGGGAACAAGTGCCCTCAGGTCTTACCTCATTGTGTTTAACTGAGCTGAGGAGAGGAAAGGGAGGCAGGATATCTAAACCTGAAGCTATCCCTCAATCATTTGAGGAGCAGGAAGAGATATAGGTAAACAGAGAGATACATTTGGGGTTGAAATTTGCTGAAATAAAATTGTTTTAGAATGGGTTCCAAAGGAGAAGTATAGGCTCCAAGACAGTGGGAGCTGTGGGCAGAGAGAGAGAAAAGACTGTTTCCTCTGTGTGTGTGTGTGTGTGTGTGTGTGTGTGTGTGTGTATTTAGTGCTATACAGGAAAAAAGATAGATAAATATTTCAGGATACAAGAGGGATTGGAGTGTGAAGGCAGTTCCCCACTGGGACAGGGGCTCTGGATCTCCTACCTAATTTCTAGGCAATTTCATCTCTGTTTTGTTCATTAGCTTTGATCATATACTCTTTCCTCCTCTTCCTCCCTCCCCCAACACACATATGTCCTAATCCCCTCTAAGAGAGAACAAATTGTATGGAAAAAGCACTAAGTGACTTGTAATCAGAAATCATGAGTTGGAGTCTTGGACTCTGCCACTAACTAGCTGTGTGACCTTGGGTAAGCCAATTAGCCACTCTGGGAGTGGGATGGTCATTAAAGTTCCTTTCAGTTTTGACTCTGATTCTATCAAGTGGGAACACCAGTGTTATGAGAACTCATGTCATGGGAAGCATCTCGGGAAAGGAAAAATGGACCAGGAAGTGTGGTGGTGCCTCTCCCCAAACCGTATGTAGTAGAGAGAAACACTTGGGGATTACCCCAAATACCATCAGTGCTATAAGCTTTGGATACCAGCTATCATATCCAGTTGGATGTTCAGGATTTTGAGTTGGATTGTTCTTTCTAGAGGACAAAGAAAAGGTGGTGCTAGAAAGGGAGATTTGAGTGATAACAGAATTTGAACCCAACTTGGTTTTTTCCTTTCCTGATATCTATGGCATTAAAAGCCCAAAGCTGAACCATGGGAGGTTCTTTGGCTCCATTCTCAGGGCTCTCCCTCCTAATTTTCCATTTGGTAGATGACCTCTGGGTTGTGAGTGGGTCAGAGGTGGGAGCAGTGCCAGCCTGGTGGCTGAGTGACTCTTTTCCTATATGCCAGCAATGCCCAGGGTCAGTTGCTAGAATAAGGAGGATAGTAAAGAAAGAGGTCAGGGAGTGGCTCACTGCTTTCTGGGGGCTGGCTAGGAGGCAGCTGGAAGCCCAGAAGCTTTCTCCAGCCAGAGGAGGTGTGAAACCAACAGCTTCATTGGTGATGCAGTGAAAATCAGGCAAAGAGAGGTGCAAATGAGCAGCCAGACTGTGAGAACAGCCAAGCCAGGAGTGGGCCTCCAAGCCAAGATACCCCTTTCCCCAATCTGTCTCCTGAATGTTTCCTACCCAAAGTCCTACATTTCTGAGTAGGGCTTCACAAAAAAGACTTCAGCATAGAAGGCTAACCATCGGTCCATCATTGTTAAATTGTTTTCTGGGGCCCTTTCTCTGTCTCAGCATAGGGCAAGAGGCTCCATCCATCTAAAGGATATCCTCCATTCTGAACAAACTACAACATACCCAGCCCCCCCCCCCCCTTGGACTGGCTCTCTCTCCTTAGTCTGCTTTCTCATTGTGATTTCCTTGCAGATCCACACTCCAGAGATACACACAAACACCTCCGTCTGCATGCATCCACTCTCACTGAGGTTCTACAAATACCCATGCCTCATGTGTCTTTGAGATGCTTGCTATCCCTTTATTGGACTCCCTTCCCCAATTTCTCACCTTGGGAATCAGGGGTTTGAGGGAGGGAAGAAGGAGATTTTCCAGCCTTCCCCGAAATGCCTAGCCTTGCCTAAATTCTCTGACTGGGGAGGAGGGAGTCACTGCAGCTGCACACCTCCCCATTCCTTCATAGAGGGGCTAGAGGTGCAACATAGATTGGGATTGGGGGAGGGGGCTGGAGAACCTGCTGGGGCCACTAGCAGGTGAGTGCAGCTCTCTGCTCTGCTCCAAAAATATCCAGTGATCTTAGCTCCTTCTCTAGAAAACAGTGATGTCACCTGCAGCCAATCAGCTTCTAGAAGGGTTTGCCTCCTCCTCCTTCAGCAAGTTGCAGAGAGTCAGGATGCTGCTCTCCTCCTGGGCTCCCTTCTCAGCACCAGGCCCCACAACTGCAGTGGGAGTAGGATGGGAGGGGGGAGCAGAGGGAGGCAGTACCCATATAGCAATGGGTCAAGCAGCTAATATTTTGGGGCTGCTAGCCTAGTACAGCGAGAAACCCCATACTTCTTCCACTTCTTCCCTCATAAGAGTTGGGGGTGGGTGGGTGATAATCTTGGGGTGCTAAGGCAATGTTGACATGGTAAGGTTGAAGCTTGTGGAGATGTGGGCAATTTGGACTAGTGATGGAGAGTTAGTAGAATTGGGGAGGGGCTTCTTCATTTCTCCTCTCTTATAAGGACCTCCACTGAACAAGGTGACCTTGTGACCTTGCTAGAAGGAAGTTTAAAATGAGAGTAGAGGGATTTTTTTTAGGGGGCAGTGGGGATGGAGGTGTTAAAAAGATTTTAGCCTTGCTTGAGGGATTTGGGAGAGTATGATGGAGTAGCAGGAATCTGTGGTAGTTCGGTTGTGCATGGGTTAATTGAATTCTTTTGCTTTTTCTATCTTGGTGAGGGGGTTACATAGAGTATTTGTCCCCTAGCTCTTTGAAAAAGGGCTGCCCCACTCTATAACCAGTCATAGTTAGGGGTCTAAGAATCCAGATGATTGCTTAATTTCTCTTCAGCATTGAAATAATTATTTCTACCAGTAGAACAACAAGGTATAGTGAGGTTAGCCCCACAAGTCTATCTCCCCTTTCCATTTCTCTGCTGTCCCAGTGGTAGTGCCCAGTAATCACCAATGGTCAAGGATAGATTAGGGCAGGGATTCTTAGATTACGAACTTGAATGGGAAATTAAAAAAATTAAATGTAATTAGTTTCCTCTGTATATTGTATGCATCTGAAAACATCTGAAATGGGTTCATAGATTTCACCAGAATGCCAAAGGACTCCATGACACAAAAAGGTTAAGAACCTCTGGATTAGAAACTGGATGATCAGATGAGAATGAGGTCCCTCCCGTCAACCAGCCCTCCCCATTCTGCGGCAGCCAGAGGGGAATGGAGGGAGTGGGGGTGGGGAGGGGATAGATTGGCCAATTAGCTTATTTCACCAGTGGTGCCCTAAACCGCCTCTGCCTTGTCAGGGATTCCCCTAGTGCTTCCCAGAGTCTCCCCTCCCCCCATTTTTTTTTGGTGCTAGCATCTGTCAGTGCCCAGATGAGGGTGGGAGGGTGGTTGTGTCTGCAGTTTTGGTTCTAAACTCTGATTGTGGAGCCTTAGATGGAAATGTGTGTGTATAATAGCTAGCTACAGCTGGCAAAGGGGCTCCACAGAGAGGGGGCGGGAGTCCTTTTGTGTGTGTGTGTGTGTGTGTGTGTGTGTGTGTGTGTGTGTGCGTGTGTGTGTTTTGTGGAGAGTAGGGCAGACAGGGCAGAGAGGTGCTTATAACCCCAATGCACTTTATCCTGAGAGGGAAATTCTGGCTTTTAGTGAGCTACTCTTTCTTTAGCTCCCTCATCTCTCCCTCCCCTTCCTCCCAAGGCTGGGATGTTTTAGGGTTTCCACAGGCAGAGGGAAGACGTAGCCATCAGGATTAATAGATCTGGGGGATGGGAGCTATTTTCTTATGTCCAGGGTATCATCTCCTAGGGAGGAAATCCTTTGCAAAAGGTGGTGCTCTATTGTGGAGTAGGGTATTCCTGTGTTCTAGTCTTCTGGGGAAGGAATGTTATTCTGGTGAATGGAGATCAAGTTGGGGACAGTGGTCTATCCTTTCTTGGAAGATAGGACATTTCTGAGGAGTGGGAGTTAACCCTTTGGTACTGGGGAGACTGTTTCTGAGGTAAGTGGCCTTGAATGAGGATATGTTAGGGAGGTGAGAGGATCTGTCAGTCAGTCAGCATTGATTAAAACTGACTATGTGCCAAGCACTGTGCTAAGTAGGTGCTGGAGATGCAAAGAAAGGCAAAAACAGCCCCTGTCCTCCAGGAGTTTACATTCTAATAAGGAAAACAACATGTAAATAACTAGGTACATACAATATATATATACATACTAGATCAAGTTAATCTGAGAGGGAAAGGCATTAGCTTCTGGGGGACAAGAAAAGATTTGTAGAAGTTGGAATTTGAGCTAAGTTATGAAGGAAACCAAGGGAATCCAGAGATGGGACTGAGGGAACAGAGCACTCTGAGCATGAGGGATGGTCAGTACAGACAAGTGAAGAGATGGGAGCCTGTCTCTGGGGGTGGAGATCTCTTTCCTACCCTCATCACCTATTTAAACTATTTTGTGGCTACTAGGTGCCCACGGCCTTCGGGAGGAGCCTGAGTTTGTGACTGCAAGGGCTGGCGAGAGCGTTATTCTGAGATGCGATGTGATCCACCCTGTGACGGGACAACCTCCCCCCTACGTGGTCGAATGGTTCAAGTTTGGGGTTCCCATCCCCATATTCATCAAGTTTGGCTACTATCCCCCTCACGTGGACCCTGAGTATGCAGGTAAGGTAGAGGTGGTGGTGGTGGTGAGGTATTATCCTTGTTCATGGAAAGTACCAAGGATACCTTGGTTCAAATCCCAAAGTTACCACCAACTTGCTGAGGAACCTTCCTGTGAATCCCAGCTAAAATCCCATCTTCCACAGGAATCCTTTCCCAACCCCTCTTAATTCTGCCGCTTTTTCTCCATTATTTCCTATTTATCTGATATGTAGCTTGTTTGTACGTATTTGTTTGTTGTCTCTCTTATTAGATTGTGAGCTCATTGGGGGCAGAAACTGTCTTTTGCCTCTTTTTGTATGCCTGGTGCTTAGCAAAGTGCCTGGCAAATCAGTGGTTTGTTAATTGATTAAAGTCACTTGGCCTCAGTTTCCCAAATGGATATAAAAACTCTGGTGCTTACCTCAAAGGGTCATTGTGAGAGAGGCACTTAATGGATTTGAAGGTGGCATATACATGTTAGTGATGATGATGGTGGGAAGGAGGCAGTGCCTTCCAGCAGAACCAGGGCCTCACACAGTGACCTCCTTCTTTGAGCCCCAAGTTCCACCCATCATTCCATTAACCTTCTCTCAAAAGCCTCTGACAGCTTCTTGGCCTCCTCAGTTCTCAGGAGCCAGTCAATAAGCATTTATTAAGTGCTCACTATGTTCTAGGTGCTGTGCCTTCTAAACACTGAGGATACAAAAAGAGGCAAAAAATAGTCCCTGCCCTCAAGAAGCTTAGAATCCAATGCCTGTCTGAAGTTCCTTCTTGTCCTGTGTTTTTCTCTCCATATTGGTTTCTATTTATTCTTGTCCTGCTTTTTGTCTCAGTATATTTTTATGTCTGTCTTTTTCCTCCCTTTTGGCTCTGGTTGGTTTTAATTGAATAGGAGGGAGGGAATGGGAATGGAGGCAGGAGGGGGGTGAGCTACAGATGCTGGGGATATGACATTGTCCTTCTGCCAAGAACAGCCTTTGGATACTGGATGGAGAGATGGTGAAACAATAAGGACTGGAGGTGGGGAGGGAGAGAAAGGGAAAGAAGGGAGATTGAGAGCAAAAGGCAGACGTGACACAGAGGGACAGAGCTGAGGCGGGGCAGTGGAGTAGGAGTCAGTTTCTATCTCGGGAGGAAGTTGAGTCAGAAAGGACCCTTTTGATGGAACTCCTCCGCTTCAGGTCCAGGTGGCTTTACAGCAGCAATAGCAGCTGTAGAATTAGTCCTGTCTAGCCTCACCCACTCCCTCCGCCTGGGTTCAGAAGGTGGAGCCTCGTTTCATTCTGGAGCGTGTGTGTGTGTGTGTGTGTGTGTGTGTGTGTGTGTGTGTGTGTGTGTGCCAGTGAGTCTACTGTTTGTCTACTGTCCTCCTACCTTCAGGTGCTCTGCCCAAAGGAATATAAATTTTGATAGCTGAAACCTCGAAAGATATCTTGGGGTTTATGGGCTAGATTTCTTTTTTCAAGGACCATGCTTTAAACCCAAATCACTCTGGCTCTTATTGATTGGCCAACAGTAGGTCCCAGCCCAAGCCTCATTTGCTCATTGTTTGGGCTCTGATGATTCAGAGTGAGTGTAAATTAAAAATGGTTTCTGTTTTGGCCAGAAACTCTGAGGGTCTCCTCCCCCCCAGATCGATTTTTTCTTTTTTGCACTAGGTAAAAGAGGCCATTCTTTGCCTTATTTCTTACCTAGCCTTAAACACCGAATGGGCATTACCTCAGACAAACTGAGACCTGGGAAAGACCTTAGCTTAAAAAGGCCAAGGTCTCCCACTGCATCTGGGGCCATCTCCAGTTGTTTTGATCTATATCTTGCCAGATGGCTCCGGAGGAGAGAGTGAGGCTGGTGTCTTTGTACAGCCCTGCCTCACTTAAATCCAATTCACTTGCAAGTCATGGCATCACCTTTCTGATGGTATGGTCCTCTTTGATAACAAAGGACAAACAAAACAATCGCCTCTGTCTATACCACCCTGTGTCATCAGAGCTGCTGGCAGAGGCCTGGGCTTCCTCTTGAAGCCTCTCCTGATCCATCTTCCACTCCTATTGGCCCCATTTTCATCTTGCCCTGCAATTATTCCCACCAGCAGTGGCCTCCCTGTCTGTGACTCATTGCCAGCCAGCCACCCGCCTGCCAGGGCTATTTGTGTGTGTGCGTGTGTGTGTGTATGCTCGTGCATTTTGGGGAGTTTGGAGGAAAGGAGGCTAGTGGAATGAGAGAAGAGTTTGCCTGGCTACAGTCTTCTGGATTTTTGATTTCTGCATCCTAAATTCCAAAGCTTTTCCCTGAGTATTCCACTCTTTCCAGTTCTCCCTGACTTTTGTCTCTGTTTATTCTATAGGAACCTCTGTAGAGCAGCAGCCCCTATCCCAGGTGACAGTACCAGCTGGCAAGGAGGCAGGGGTATGGCCAAGAGTCCAGAGGAAGGAAGCAGAATAAGCTATGGGATAGCCCTGGAGTTGAGGGATGGATTTGATGGTGGCAGAAATGTAGACCAGAAACCATGGCGGCTGCTATGTCATTTTAGTGGCCCGGGGCAGGGTGAGACAGATAGACTGCTCCTGTCCAGCTATTATATCCCCACTATCAGGAAAAGAGTCCAAGGTATTAGAGAGAGAAAAGCTTCTGAGAGAAAACTGAACCTCCCAATGGGGCCTCTCCTTAGCTCCCCTCTCTCTTCTTTGCTCTGAGTTCAGTAACCATACCTATCTGTACTCATACACATGGACACTTTCGTCATTGAGCACCCTTGCTTTTATAGAGTTAGAAAAGGTGGCAGAGCTGGGAATGGGACCTTAGCATCTGACCAGTGAGATTTCTTCTCTCTATTATGGAGCTCAGGCAGAAATGGGAGGTTATGGGGACATAGCAAAGAGAGAGGTTTCCTTTGGACTGAGGTGGGCTGGCAGAAAAGAGAGACAGTATGCTATAGTAAAGACAGCATTGGAATCAAAAGATCTGGATTTGAATTCTGGCTACTACCTCTGTGATGATTTTCTTGGGAAAATCATCTAAACTCTTCAGGCCTCAGTTTCCTGATAATAAATGATCAAAAGTTCTAAATTCTATCATAGATTGCAGTTCTAAATTCGTTCATAGATTACTGGTCTGGGACCCCCTCAATCCTGCCTGCCTGTTTGTTTCTTTCTGTCTTAGTTTCCTTTCATCTTTCTTCCAAATTTCTGTTCTGCATCTGTCAAGCCTTTCCTTGCCCCTTGGAACTCTGGGAAAGAGTGGGGATGTAGTCTAGGGAACCAAGGCCCCTTTCTCTGCCAAGCATCCTGAATGATGATTTCCCCTCTGAAGTCTGGGGCTAGGCCAGCATGGGTCTAGGGTGGGGGCGGGATGCCTGCAGTTTTTTTTTTTTTTTTTTTACTTCTTTCTCCACCCGCCACCATCTGCTGTTGGTGGTGTCTGTGTTGGGGGCCTTGGCATCGGGTTTCCCATTTCTTGGCATGATATGAGAGATGGGTTTCCCATTCTCTCCTTCCTGTATCTTAGCAGGTGGGGGTGGGGGTGGGAAATTACAAGCTGGGCTCATGATATGACTGCCTTTCCCTAATGATGTCTGAGAGATCTCCCCTCCCTCTATACTCCCTTCAGGCCGGGCCAGTCTTCACGATAAGGCGTCCCTTCGGCTGGAGCAGGTACGCTCAGAAGACCAGGGCTGGTACGAGTGCAAAGTGCTCATGCTGGACCAACAATACGACACCTTCCACAATGGCAGCTGGGTGCATCTCACCATCAATGGTAAATAGCTGATGTCCCTTCCCCCATTCCCCCACTAATCAGTTCAGGAATACTGTTTTCAGTGATTTTGCTTCAAACACTGTAGGTGGATCTTTCTTTTTTCTCCTTCCTCCCTCTCTTGTGCCTTCTTTATTTTGGCCCTCCCCCACAATCCCTGATTCCTTTTGGGGAGGTCTGAGTGCCAATCTAGTCTAGGCCAACTTGGTCTCACTGCCTACTCTCCCCACTGTCATTGTGATTCATGATAAGTATTATACCTTGGGAGCCAAGGGTATGGGGTTTTGGAGCTGGGGTGAGGTGTCTCTTGGGGTGTTTGGTTGTTACAGAAATGAGATGCTATGTATAGATAAAGTAAGCAACCACCTATGTAGCAAGACATAAGGACCTCCAGGAATTACCTTCTGCTCTCTGATGCCTGAAATTTTAAAAATTTTATTGCTGGAGTTCAAGGTTTTGATCCCATGTTAAAGTGTAAAGGTTTGTCAGCAGTCAGTTGTACCTTACTCTTGAGTGAGTTTAATGATGAGTAAGTTTATCTTTTAGTTTAATAAGGACACTAGGCATCTGGGGAATGAGAGACCTGAGGGCACTACCAAGACAAAGAGGTGCAGAAAGGGATGACTAGGGGTGCAGGAGAGAAATTTCACTTATTTCACTATTTTTTCCAGGGTAAGTCATGAGATAGGTTTGTGGATGTGAAGCTGCCAAGGATCAGGGACTCTGTGTATGTGTGTGTATGTGTGTGTGTGTGTGTGTGTGTGTGTATGAAAGAGAGAGAGAGAGAGAAGGAGGAAGGCAGGGAGGGAGGGAGGAGAGAAGAGGAAAAGAGGGAGAGAGAGGAAAAGGAAGGGGAAGAGATAGAGAGACAGAGAGAGATAGAGAAAAATCTCCTCTTGAGAGGAGTTGCCTTGATTGAGCTAGAAAGAGGATGCTTTACTCTTGGACTGTGGGAACAGGTCCTGTGCATACTGTACTGATCCTTGGAGATCCGGGAACTGACTATAGGTGGGAGGAGCTCCTGGGGCTATGATGTGATTTGGGGTTCAGGTCAGGAATGTCCTGTGAAGAATGATGATTGTGGGGGTCTTGCAGGTTGCCCTTTCTAGGGGCATGTCAACTCTAAGCACTTTGAGTCCCAATACCCTGGCCAGCTTGAAGCAGGGGTGAACTTAAGTCTCTAGTTTAGTGGACCAACCTCTAGGGAGTTAATCCTGCAGTCTAAGATGACAACTTGATCCAGGCGTCTTGATGCCAGCCTCTAGCACTAATTGCATGAGATTCTCAGTTTTTCACATGTGCCTGATTCGCGGCAAATTTTAAATCTCAGCCAGGCTTCCCCTGGCACTCAACATGCTCTTGAGTCATCTCCCCCTGCTACCAGCTGCTGTGTGTTCAGGGAATGAAAATTCATTTTAATATTAGCTCAAGCAAAACATAATTAGGAAGGTAAATCTGCTACTAAAAGAATCATATAATGTATGCCAATGCCAAGAGTACTAAAACCATTTCATCTGCTCTGTGCAACATCTCTTCCCAGTTAGATCATAAACTCCTCAAAGTCTGGGGCTGGGTTTTTTTGGTTTCTTTTGTATCGTCCCTTCAACAGTGTCCAGTCTAGTGCTTTGCAATCAATCATGCAAACAAGCATTTATTATTATATAATATCATGTTATATTAGCCATATGCATATATCATATTAGATATTATATATATTTATTTATTAAGCACCTACTATGTGGCAGGTACAGTATTAGGTGTTGGCAATGCAAAGACAAAACTGAAATGACCCCTGCCTTCCAGGAGATTACATTAGACCATAGGTACTGTGTTATAACGTAATGTGTTGTAGTGGAAACTCACTGTACTTGAAATTGGAACATCTGGGTTCAAATCCAGCTCTTAGTATAGTGCCTGACACATAGTAGGTGCTTAATAAGTGTTGATTGATTGAAATCCCCATTATGTGACTTTAATTCCACAAATAAACATTTATTATCTTTTTCATGCATGGCATAGGAAATGCAAAGACAAAAATGAAACAGCTCTTGTCCTTGTGTTTAAATTCTGCTGGAACTTACATTTTATTTACTACTTGTGTGACTTTGGACGAGTCACTTGATTTTTCTGGTCCTCAGTTTCCTCATTTGTAAAATGAGAGGGTGGGTATAGATCAGGAGTTCTGTAAAGGTTCTCTGTTATATTTTGGTGCCTTGAGAGTTTCAGTAGGTGGGCTATAAAATTGAAATGTTATGTGATTGTAGATAAAAGAAAATGTGTAAATAATTTTAATGTGTTTTACTTACCCAGTGTATTTTAGCATGGTAAATGTAGTATTTAGAGAATAAACAAAACTTGCTTATTACTCACACACACCAATCTCAAAACATGTTGGATTTGTCCTATGAAATTTGGATTCAGTCAAAGAGCTGCACCTGAGGACCTAGAGGGCCACATGTGGCCTTGAGGCCACAGGCTCCCCACCCCTGGTCTAGAATGATCTCAAGCTTCCTTCCACTTCTAATTTATGATTTTGTGATGAGCCTCTGCTTAATGAGCCTTGACTATACCATGCTTCCTTAACTGCCTTTAAATTTGTTGACCCTTGTTCCCTTTCCCTAAGTAAGGCAAGGAAAAAAATAGAACGAAATTGTAAAAGGAGAAATCGGTGTTAGATTAGACTCAATGAAGGACTTTCTGATTGAAAGAGACAGAGGAGGCATCAATTTCTTTCCTCGTAGGCCTTTTGGAGCCAAATTGGTTAACTAATATTAACCATATTCATGGCCATGTGCTCACTACTATGGAAGACATAGAGTAGTAAGATACCATTAGTGCTTGAAGAGAGCTTACACTCAACCTGGAGGAACAGAATAAGTATCTCTCAAGGTGAGGCAATAAACAACCGTCCTACCTGAAAACAGGGAATTGGATATGACCATCTTAGCCCCTGAAGACTCTTCTCTTCTATTCCTTTCCATGATTCAAGGAGAAATTTCCAAACCCCTGTATTTCAATCGAAAGAACTAGCTTATTTGACAAAAGGTATTCTTTGATGGAAATCATTTTTCTAAAATGAAAGGCCAGTGAAAAATTACAATGACAAATTCGTTCTCCTTTGGTGTTTTCTTTGAAGACCAGCTGGTCAGAAATAAACCCAATTATTTCTTTATTGGTCATAAAATACCTGAAAAGCCTCAGCCTTGTTTTAGGTCTGTGAATTACTTCCAAGAGAGGCCAACCTATTACTAACCTGCACTATTAATTATAGGGCACTTGTAGAAAAAGAATTAAGCCAGGAAATGCATCTGGCAAAGTAGCACCTAATTCAATAAATAATCGAGAGTCAAACCATTATTTTCCTGAAAACTGGAAATTGCTTAAAGTACTTTTCTGATTAGCACCTAAATAATAAAGTAATTGTGCAATTAGTAATTAATTTGTCACTTCAGGACATAATTTAATTTATTATCTTTTTTTTTTTGAGCCTGCCACCAGAAGTAATAGATGCTGTAGTTGTATTTCAAAGGGCAGAAATGCTGAGGCTCACCTGGGGACCTGGGAGTTAGACTGCATGGGTCCCACTCCTAAAAGATGGGATGATTTTTTTCATTAATACTGGATGTATTCTTAAATATTAAACAAGGATTGTTTTCTCATGTAAAAATGTGGCCCAATTCAGCTTATTTCAACTAGTATTTATTAAGTATTTACTGCATGCAAGGTATTGTGGCAGGCACTGGGAATACAAAGGCAAAAATGAAAGAAAACTTTTCCTTAAGGACATTATATCCTACTAAGGGGGTGTGGCATGTACAGAGTGTATACAACATATATACAAAGTAAATATAAAAAATTGTGTGTGTGTGTATGTGTGTATGGAGACTACTGACAACTGATTGTGTGTATGTGTGTAGGCTATTGACAACTGATGTGTGTGTATGTGTGTGTGTGTGTGTGTGTAGATAGACCAACAACTGGGGCGTGTGTGGGGAGAGGAGTGATAATCAGGAAAGGTCATATGTAGGAGGTGGTCCCTGAGCTAAGTTTTGAAAGGAGTCTGGGATTCTAAGAGGCAGAAGGGAAGAAGGGGTAGGTGGGAGGTACTATAGGTATGGAGGGCATCCTGTGCAAAGTAATTGAGGTGGGAGATAGAGTTCACGGAGAGGTAACAACAATGATGGCAAAGGGCACAGGATGGAGAGGAGTGTGAAATCAGTCTGTGAAGACAGATGGGCTGGAGACACACTGTGAAGGGCTTTCAGTGCCAAGCAGATCACCCGAAGGTGATAGGGAACCACTGGGGGAGTAACATGGTAACGTGGTTAGATTGTGCTTTAGAACTATGTATTTGGCCATTGTGTGGAGAATGAACTAGAGACTGGAGAGCCTAGAGCAGGAGTGGGGAATCTGCGGCCTTGAGGTCACTTGAGACCCTCTAGGTCCTCAAGTATGTCCCTTTGACTGAATCCAAACTTCTATTTGCTCTGTGAAGTTTGTATTCAGTCAAAGGGCCACACTTGAGGACCTAGAGGGCCACATGGGGCCATACATGGCCTTGAGCCTGCATGTTCCCACCCCTGGCCTAGAGGCAAGGTCCAAATAGGAAGCTATTGCAGTAGTCCGGGAAAGAGGTGATAAGGGTCTAAACTAGGGGACAGTGATGTAACTAGAGAGAAAGGGATAAATCAGAGAGATACCATAGATGTAGCATCAAAGTGGTCTGGCAGCTTATTGGCTATGCAGGTTGAAGGAGAGCAATTAAGTGCTTGCTGTTTACCCAGCATTGTTCGAGGTGCTTTGGGACCTAAAGAAGAACTGGAAACTATGTCCTTTGACTTTGCTTATGTGTTTGTGAGTGTAGATAGAATTTCAAGTCCTTAAGAGGCAGTGTGGCCTAATGGATAGAGGGGCAGGCCTTAGAGCCAGGAAGATGTGAGCTCATCTTCTATCTCTGACACATCCTGGCTGTATGCAAGTCACTTAGCCTCTTGCTGCCCTAGGCGACTCTAAGACTTTGTGTGGCAGAGGAGCCAACTGGTGTCTGTGGGAAGAGGGAGCTTCCTCCTTTTGGGGTTCCTTATGCTAGCGAAGTCATAGATGTAGTCCCTCTACCCACTAAACTCCTTGATATCAGTGCCTGCTTTATTTTCAACTTTGATTTCCCAGGACCTAGCACAAATCAGGATGTCTAATAAATGCTTGTTGTTTGATTAAATGTGCACGAGAACATATTCTCTACCTATGGAAGGCCAATGAGGAAAGAATGTCATCAGAGATGTCCAGGGAACAGCTTCAGAGGATGCCTATTAGAGGTCTCTGGACCCAGTGGATCCCCCAGGAATTGTTTTTAGGCACTGTGGCCTTGACTTTTATAAGCTTGTCCCAAACTGTTGCTACATGGTTGGCTACCCGTGGGGCCAACTTTTTCTTGTTGGCAAGTCCACTAGCCTGAGAAATATGGCCCAAGTACCATTCCCTTGGGGCTGCTAGTTAGGGGTGGGGGCTGTGTGGATCTCCTCAGAAAGGGGCCGGCCAGATAGCCTAATGGTTTGAGATTGACTGATTACTGTTTCAAGGAGCTCAGGCAAATGAGACTGAGTCTCTCAAAAGCCCGATTATCCAAACAGGATGGAGTTTTCATCAAAATTGAAAAGTAAGGGAGGAGGAGGGGACACAGAGAGCAGGATCTGGAGTGATCAGAGAATTTGTAAGGGGCAAAGGGCTGGCGTAGACAGTGGAGTCTCTACCTCTGTGGTGGTAGCTAGAGAGGGAAGGAGACACGTGTTGTCTTTTGAACACCATGGTTGGAATGTAGCCCTTCACCTGTGCTTTAAGGAGATGGAGATCTGTTTCAGGGTCTTCCAGATTGGAAGTGTGAGGGTATCATTGACCTAGGGATATCTAGGGGGTGGGTGTGGGTGAGAAGGGTAGCTGGAGCCAGCTTATACCAGCTTAGGAGAGCCCATCATTAAATTTTCAGTGTGATCACTTACACCTCAGACATCGGCACACACTATACAACAGGGCTTGATTTATTGTTTTGATGTTTGTTCAGACAAGGAAAGGAAGAGAGAACAAACATTTATTAAATGCCTACTATGTGCTAGACATAGTAGGCATTTAATATATGTAAAGACATACATTAAAATGCGTGTAAATGCTTTACAAATTTTATCTCATTTGATTTTCACAATAGCCCTGGGAAATAGATGTTATTATTATCCCCATTTTACAGTTGAGGAAACTGACTTGCCCAGGGTCATCCATCTAGTAAGTGTCTAAGGCTAGGTTTGAACTCAGCTCTTTCTGACTTCCAGGCCCAGTGCTCTTTCTTCTGCACCACTTAGCTGCCTCAGGAAGGTGATGGAGAAAATGTTAATAACACAGACATTTTCCTTCCACAGAGAGCTGGTAAACATTTGCCAGAATATCCCTACTTAGGAAGATGTACATATTATGAGATTCAGTTTTAGAGAGGTAGCTGAGTTTGAATCCTGTCTCTGCTGTGTGACCTTGGACATATCACTTACCTTTTCTTAGCCTCAACTTCTTTATTTCTAAAATGAGGATAAAAAGGTCACTTTCCTCATTGCATTTTTGTTGTTGTTCAGCCGCTTTAGTCATGTCTGACTCTCCATAACCCAATTTGGGATTTTCTTGGCAAAGATACTGGAGTGGTTTGCCATTTCCTTCCCCTCCAGCCATTCTACAGATGAGGAAACTGAGGCAAACAGGGTTAAGTGACTTGCCCAGGGTCACACAGCTAGTAAGTGTCCGAGGCCAGATTTGAATTCAGGAAGATGAGTCTTCCTGACTTCAGGGCCTGTACTCTATCCACTGCGCCACCTAGCTGCCCTTACTGCATTTTGGTGAGGATCAAATGTGATAATATACGTAAAACCCTTTGCAAATCTTAAAGCACTACACACATATTAGCTGTTCATTATTATAGGGGAGAAGGCTTTTGATTAAATGCAACATCTGAATGAAGCATGTAGTAGTCGTCTGGGTGCTTATTACCTTGACCTTGGACAAGACATTTAATACCCTTAGACTTAGTTTACTCATCTGTAAAATGAGGAGTTAGACTAGATGGTCACTAAGGTCCTTCCAGATTTGGATCTATGATTCTCTATATAATTAAGGTCAGGAATCATCATCTGGGCTAAGTTTCTCTCATGGCATGGGGTTGGAAAGACTCTGCCAATGTATCTCATTTTGTCCTTCATTCCTTTGTTCTCCCTTTCAGCACCCCCTACCTTTACGGAGACACCCCCACAGTACATCGAGGCTAAGGAAGGTAGCAGCATCACCTTGACTTGCACAGCCTTTGGGAACCCAAAGCCCATCGTCACTTGGCTGAAGGAAGGGACCCTCCTTGGGGCCAGTGGGAAATTCCAGGTAAGTGGTAACTTCTGGGTTGACAGCTACATGAGACCTCAACTCTTTTACCACAGTGAACCAACAATCATCTGACTCATTCTGTGTCTGAGTGTGTAACCTTGCAATCTTTCATTCAAGGACTCAATCAGCCTAGCTCTGAGCTCAAAGCATCTCACTGTACTTCAGACTTCTCAGAAACTGTCCCCAGACTTTGAAATTCATCCCTCTGTCTCTGTCCTAAACCCCAAGTTACAATTGAGTTTAGCTAGAATTTTGATTTATCAAAGGATTTTAGGATTTAAAGCTGGAAGGGACCTTACAGATCATTTCGTCCATCCCCCTTATTTTACAGAGAAGGAAACTGAGGGACCTAAAAGTGAAATACATTGCTCAAAGTCACAGACAATAAGCAACAGAACTGTAATTTGAACCTGGGATCTCTTTCTCCAACTTTCATATTCACAAAGGAGGAATAAAGACTTCTCTTTATTTATTATATAAATTTATATATAAATTCATAAATTTATAATTCATTTATTATATAAATATATGTGCCATACATATCCATACACCACTCTGCATGGTTCTTTCTCTCCCTCTGTGTGTATGTACCTATATATAAAAAATGTATATTATATACACGTACAAACACACATATATATATGAACAAAATTCTCTAGAGTACCTTAAGGTTGCCTAACTAGTAAAACCTTTCTAATTTTTATATGCTAACTTTCTACGTTCTGAATTCTCTCTGGGACTCAGCCGTGGGACCCCAAGATGTGAAGTAGCCATCTTGGATGGACATAATCTAGGACAGCTGTCCTCTTTCCATCAGGCAGGCCTCCTTCCAGGCTCTTCTTTCTCTCAGACCCATACATCCCTTTCTCTTCCCCTTCTGACTCACCCTTCCCTGGGAAGAACAATCAACAATTGGTTTACATCCTTGATATGATTGGCCTATCCATGAGTCATCAAAGATCTACTGCACATGTCCTGAGGAAAAAACACAATCCTGTCCTAATGGGATTTTCCCACTATAAATACTTTTCAAATCTCTTTTTGTCATAGATCCAAGTTGGCCAAGTTGAAGTCAGCCTACCTGCTCTTTGTTTTCCTATGTATTTTTTGGAGGCAATTGAGGGTTAAGTGACTTACACAGGGTCACACAGCTAGCACGTGTCTGAGACCAGATTTGAACTCAGATCCTCCTGACTCCAGGGCCAGTGCTCTATCCACTGCACCACCTAGCTGCCCTGTTTCCCTATGCATTTTGCTTTCAGAGACAGTCTGTTATTCTGCCCAATTTAGGTATAGCTGCTGGAGGGTATGCAGACTAAAGAGATGATCAATCAGAGAAGGTTCCTGGAGGAGGGGAATTTTAAGCTAGGTTGTAAAGGTAGAGGAAGAATAAAGGTTTTTAGAGGAGAAAGTGGAGGGCAGCTCTGGAGAGTAAGGAAAAATATGGAAACTTCCTACTCTTGTCTGCAACAATAACTCATGTTTACAGATAATGCTTTAAAATTTCTATAGGAATTATAGAGGTAGTGTAGCACGGTGGGTTGGGAGCTGCCATCAAAGCCAGGAAGACTTGAGTTCAAGTTCTGTATCAGACATATCTGGCTGTGTGACCCTGGGCAAGTCATTTGACCTCAAAATGTTTTACCTCTCTGAGTATGAGTTGCAGAAAAGGAGATGATTTACATTGTTAGAGGGAATTTCCTCACCCTGCAGTTCTCTATTTTAATGAAATAACAGGACTGGCTTAAATCTCTATTCCCTTTACTTACGACAACTCTGTGAACTAATTGAAAATATTACTAAGCCCATTTACAGATGGGGATACTGAGGCTCAGGAAGGTTAAATAACTCGCTCGAGGTTGCACAGCTATTAAGTATTGGGGAGTAGACTTGAATCTGGCTCTCCTGGCTCTAAGACTAGAATGCTTTACATTATATCGCGTTGCCATGAATGTCACCCTTTGTTGTTGTTCAGTCATTTCAGTCATGCTGTACTCTTCATGTCCCTATTTGGGGTTTTCTTGGCAGAGATAGTAGGAGTGGTTGGCCATTTCCTTCTCCAGCTCATTTTACAGATGAAGAAACTGAGGCAAACAGGGTGAAGTGACTTGTCCGGGGTCACACAGCTAGTAAGTGTCTGAGGTTGGGTTTGAACTCAGAAAGATGAGTCTTCCTGACTCCAGGCCTAGTGGTCTGTGCATCGCACACCTAGCTGCCCCTCTTGTCACCCTGGGACCACCCTAACTGTAGCCAGATGATGCTACCATCTCTCCATGGGCAGATTCTGAACTCTGTCTGTTCTTTGTCCCTTTCCCCTTTTCCTCCTTCAGGTGAGTGATGGGAGCCTGACAGTGACATCCGTCAGTCGGGATGACAGAGGTGCTTACACCTGTCGAGCATATAGCATACAAGGAGAAGCTGTCCATACCACCCACCTGCTTGTTCAAGGTAAGAGATATTTTCCTAGATATTTTCCCATATCTTCTTCTTGGCCACCTCCAGGGTAAATACCAGCTAGAACATGAGTAGAAAGGCCAGGGTGGAGGGGTGGTGGTAGGTATATGACTGAGTTTGAGCTGGGCAGAAGACAGAACACCTGGACCCCTAGTCAGAACACTCATAGTGACATATAGGGCAGTATGCCAGCCTCAGACCCCTGTGGGTATCATATAGGTATAGTAATAATAATAATAATAATGATAACAATAACAACTAACATATTCCAGTGCTTACTATGTGCCAGGCACTATGCTAAGTGATTTACAATTATTATCTCATTTGATCCTCACAACAACCCTGGGAGGTAGGTGCCGTTATTATCCCCATTTTACAGATGATGAAACTGAGGCAAAACAGAGATTAAATGACTTGCCTAGGGTTACACGGCTCATAAGTGTCTGAGGTGGGATTTGAACTCGGATCATCCCAGTGCTCTCTCTACTATGCCTCATGTATGGAAGGAAAGTCTTTGCTGCATCTCTGTCTTAGTCTGTGGATAACAGAGTCCCTTGCCATGCCCCCTCCCTCCCCAGGAGAGGAGACCTCCTTCAGGCCATGCATTAGTGATGACATCAATAAATAAGGATAGAAATTTGATCCAAACCCCAGACATTTAAATAACATTAAGGGCGTTTGGCCCAGCCAGAGTCTGCAGAGTCAGGGCTAGAATTTACTGTTCCTTCCTGAACAGGGACTGAGGGCACCCCAGTAGGGCGCCTGGCATGCAATAGACACTTAAAAATGCTTGTTGATTGATTGTCCAAGAGGTGTGTGTGTGTGTGTGTGTGTGTGTGTGTGGTGCAGGGGTAGAAGTGGAGGGTCAGGATAGTTCTCATCTTATGTTCATTAAATGCCCCTGTCTGCCACCATGGTCTGTGGTACCACAGTAGACCTGGGACTGGGTGAAAGGAACTACCGAGGCTGCTTCTCTTCCTGCATCATGTCTTAGAGGGGATCTCCTGGGAGATACAATATTGATCTGCAGAGAAGGGTTGGAGGTCCTTTTGCATCTCTGATGAACGCGTCCCCTACTCTGGGGAGAAGGAAGTCAGCTAACTGACTGAGGTCTTTGTGCTTACTGAAAATAAGAAGGTCAGGCAGGGACTCTACTGGAGTTTGATGGGCTTTCTTCTCTCTGATTTTTCTCCCCATCTGCTTCTTTTTAATTTTGCTCCCTCCCCCAACCCCGAACAGCTGGTTGAAGAGAAGCAAAAGCTTCTTAGTTTTCCAGAAGCAAGCTTAGTCCTTGCTCCAGATTTAAAGAGTGCTTTTTCTCTTTCCCAGCCCTCTCCTCTGACTCTAAGGGCTCAGATGGGGAGGAGGGACTGTCCAGAAGGGGAATGAGATGCAGATGGTTGTTAAGTCAAGTCAACATGCATTTATTAAGTGCTTACTATGTGCCAGGCAGATTGGTGCAATGGGGGCTGCTTATTGGTAAAAAAAAAAATAGTCCATTTGGGACTGAATCATTGGGATTGGGGTAATTGTGGTAGTCTCCAGGATGCTTCCTGGGCCCTTTCCTTTCTCTGAGAGCTGGTGAGGGAGCAAGAGCCTAACCATACAGAAGTATCTGCCAGCATCTCCATGGCAACCATCAAACTGTGGGATTCTGTCCCTTGGGTATAGGACATCAGTCTCTCCTAGAGCTCAGGATAGCCTTTCCTAAGGAGCTGGGCTTCCTCTGTAGCCTCTGGCCCTCTGTCTTTCCCTGAAGGTGAAGTAACTGTTTGTTTCTTCCACTCCCATAGGACCTCCCTTCATCGTTTCCCCTCCAGAGAACATCACTGTCAACATTTCCCAGGATGCATTGCTCACCTGCCGGGCTGAGGCGTATCCCGGCAACCTAACCTACACCTGGTACTGGCAGGATGAAAACGTCTACTTCCAGAAGTGGGTGTACCTGACTGGCATTGCTGCTGCCCCTGCCTGCCCCCTGGCCTGCCCACTCTATCTAGTCATACTAGGGTTATCCCCTAGGTGGTGAATCACTAGGGTCCCTGTGTTGGTTCTACCTGGCACTGTCCTGGGAGCTTTGGCTATTCTTCATTCTTTGACTCAGTGAGACTCTGATACTACCTACCCCTGTGAGCTGAAAGAAGAGGTGGGGATGTCCAGTGTCTTATGCTGGGGGGAGCAAAGAAGCCTTACCAGAGTCGAAAAAGCATTTATTTTAAGATGCTTTTTATTCCATGGTATTGGATGGTCCTAGGTTTCTTGTTCATGCTTGCTAAGACAGAGTCACTATAACTCTTTTCTGGGTCACATGGAGGCCCCACAAGCTCTGTGTTCTAACAAGGTTCCCATCTTTCTTTGCTTCCCTACATGTCCCACAGTGACCTAAAGCTCAGAGTACGAATCCTAATTGATGGAACGTTGATCATCTTCCGGGTGAAGCCAGAGGATGCGGGAAAGTATACCTGTGTCCCTAGCAACAGTCTGGGCCGTTCCCCCTCAGCCTCAGCTTACCTGACAGTGCAGTGTGAGTAGAGGTGGAAGAAGGGGAGCTGAGGTCGGGGTGAAAAGGATGATTGGGTTTCTTTCTGCCCAGGGATTTTGTGAATGTTTTGGTGATAGATGACAGTCAGACCTGAGGTCAGAAGGATCATAGGATTATAGCTTTAGAATACTCTCATTTTATTTTATTTTATTTTTATTTTTTTAGGCAGTTGGGGTTGAGTGACTTGTCCAGGGTCACACAGCTAGTAAGTGTCAAGTGTTTGGTCTGAGGCCGGATTTGAACTCAGGTCCTCCTGACTCCAGGGCCGGTGCTCTATCCATTGCACCACCTAGCTGCCCTTAGCCTCTCATTTTACAGATGAGAAAACTGAGTGCTCGTTTGAGAGGTGAGTGACTTGCCAAGTTAGCAGGAATCAAATTGAAATTTTATGTGGGAATGATAAGGCAGGTCGAGAACTGAGAAATCAGAACTCAAGGAGAGGTAAACTGTCTCTGATCTCTTCCTACACTGGAGTCCACTAAAGTGAGTGGTATCCTCATAGATGGGCTTCCTCAAAGATGGACTTTCCCAAGGTCATGAAGGATTTGAACCCAGGTCTTTGTGATTCCAGAGCCAATTAGGACTATCCTGGGTACTTTACTTACCACTTTTCGTTGAGATGAGTCTCTTCCTAGTGCTGGGTGAGCTTCCCCAGGAAGCTGACTGGATAATGGCCAAACCTGAGAAGGACTTAAGGAGAAACAAGGCCCCATTCCACTCCAGCCCACAACCTAGGCCTTGCTGGCATTGAGACAACTGCCCTGGAATTGTATGCCAACTGGCACCTCTCCACCTTGAACATGTTGCCACTTTGATGCTTCTTTCAGAAGGTTTGGCCTCAGGTCTCTGAGGAAGTGTGGGATCAGAACTTAGGACATCTCTTTATTACCTTCTGCCAACCATGTCCTTTGTTTTACCCATGACTGTCAACTAAGATTTCCTTAAGCCAGAAAGTAAGGTGATGAGGGGAGAAAAATCTTCCCAAAGATGAATCTACCTCAGCTCCTCTCTGTTTTTTCCCCTAGGTTGTTTGTATTTAGGCCATGAGCTGCTCCCCCTCTCCCAGGCCAGAACAGTCTAGTGTTGCTGTTTAGTATTTTTTTTTTTAATCAATGACTTGGATATAGATGGCATGCTCCAAAACTTTACAGATAAGACAAAGCTGGGAGTCACAGTCAACAAGTTGGATGATAATCAGTATCTAGAAAGATCTTGACAGGTCTGAACTTTGGGCCAAATCCAATAAATAGAAATTTAATTGGATTAAATATAACATATTAAACTTAGGTTCATAAAACCTTTTCCATGAGTGGAAAATTAGAAAGTTACATCTAGATGGTAGTTTGTCTGAAAAAGATGTAAGATTTTTAGTGGATTGAAAGCTCAATGAATCAACAGTGTGATAAAGAGGCCTAGTGTCTTTAATGAGGAAGCTAGGTCATAGAGAACTAGAAATGTCCTCACATGCAATCCATATCAACTTCCCCATTTTACAAATGAGGAGAATGAGGTTAAGTGACTTTCCCAAGGTCAAGCAGGATTTAAACCCTGGTGTTCTTGACTCCCCAGCCACTTGCTCTATAGTCCCACCATACTGTGCCATGGTCAGATCACAATTGGTCTATTGCCTTCAATTCCTGGCATCACATTTGCTGTCTCTTTTGTTAGAATGTGAGCTTCCTGAGGTCAGGGCCTGATTTCACCTTTCTTTGTGTCCCTAGCACTTTGCACAATGCTTGGCTTGTAGTAAGTGCTTAATAAGTGTTTGTTGACTGACTGACTGTGTTAGGAAGGGTATTGATAAGCTAGAGGGCCCACAGAAAAGGATCATTATGATGAAGAATGACCTCAAGATCATGCCACATTAGAATGGGTAAAGGAAATAGAACCCTGTTTAGCTTAGAGTAGTTGTTATTGTTTATCCTTTGTTTTCAAAGAGGACCAATGACATTACAGGATGATGTCTTCACTCCTGCATGAATTGGATTTAAGAGAGGCAGAGTTGCATAAAGTCATCAGCCTTACTCTCTCTTCCAGAGTCATCTAAGTCCAGTGAAGACACCAGTCAGGATGACTGGGGATGTCCTGGGGTGCAGTGGATGACCAAGCTCTGCTTTGGCCATGCTGTTGGAACAAACTGTTCTCATCTCCCCATGGGGGGAGGGGAGAAGTTGTCACATGCTTGGGTTAGACATCTTCCTAACTCACTGATGGGTTTGAGTCCCATCAATTACCCTCAACCTGGTTTAGCCTGTCTGCCAAGATGTTTTTACGTGGGTGTGGCAGCTGCTCATGCTGCAGCTTCTTGGAGAGGAATTAGGAAGACTGGGGAAGAAGGCTGAGTGTAATAGCTACCTTCAAGTATTTGAAAAGCCCTCATATGGAAGAAGAATAAACTACATGGCTCCAGAGGGTAGAACTAAAAGCATCTAGGGCAGAGGGAGACAGAATTTAACTCTATGTAAGAAAAGACTTGCTAACAATTAGAGCTATCCAAAAGTGGAATGGACTGCTTTGGGAGGTAGTTAAATCTCACTCAAGGCTTTCAAGTGAAGGTTGGGTGACCCACTTGTTGGAGATGCTATGGAGAAGCTTCTGGCTCAGATGGCTTTTGAGGACTCTTCTCATTCTGAGATTCTCTGCCTCTGTGAGTCCTGTGAGATGGATGATAATTCAGCATGCTAGTCGGCAGTGATTCAGTGGCTTGTTGTCATTACCTTCTCCCCCCTCTGGCAAGCTGGGACTGCGGAAAGGGGAGAGAATAATGACTAATGAGGATTAATTCCTTCCTTTTGACTTGTGCAAGTCCCCATCACAAAGCAGGCAACAAAGGCTCTGCAATATTGTTGTCGCTGGTGGCAAAATCTGTTTCTTGCTGACTGTCTTGGGGAATGGCTCACACCTTAGAAAGCCAGATTGGATTGGTGGTAGTGGTGGTGATGGTGGTGGTGGTGATGGTGTGAAACCATGGTGTTAGGAATGGGATCTGGAGATTGGGAGAACAGGCAGTGACAAAATCTTCTCTGTTCTGCTGGGTGTTTAGTATTCTGTTTTTCCCATTTCATTGTCGTCAGTGGGACTCTCAACTCCCCCTGAGAGAATCACCAACTTGACATTCTAACTGTCTTTAGTCCTGGGATGCTTATGTGGAGGGAGGAAGGCCCTGTAACTCCTTTATCTTTGCTGCATGAGAAAACTTGTGTTACAGCAGAGACTCTAGATTACTGTAGGCATATTAGGAAAGATTCCAGACTTTAAAGATCTGAGAGGCTCAAGGGAAAGTAAGTAGTGGTGGAGGTCGTCAGAGGCCTTCCACTTAAAATCTATGATAGACCAAGTCAAGCCAACAAATCATTTATATAAAGTAGTTACTATATGCCCAGCATAGAGGTCCTTTGGAGGATACAATTGAAGTAGAAGACAGGATGTTTCACAGTGCTTACAGTATGTTTGGGGTGATAGAGATACATAATAACAATAATGATAGGTAGCATTTATAGAGTGTTTTGAGGCTTACTAAGTACTTTATAGATATTATGTCATTGTATTCTCACAACAACCTTGGGAGGTAGGTGCTATTATTATCCCCATTTTTACAGAGGAGGAAACCAAGGCAGATAGCAGTTAAGTGATTTACCCAGTCACACAATGTCTGAGGCTGGATTTGAATTCAGGTCTTCCTGACTCCAGGACTAGTGCTCTGTCTACTTTGCCACCTAGTTGTATATGAAGACCTAGAAACCTTGAACAGAGCACTGTCATTCCCTAGAATAGTAGAGATTCTTAGAAGAGATTCTTAGATGATTCTAAAGGGGAAAAAAATGAAACAACTCTGGGAAGTTGGTGCAGCCCAGCCCCTAGAGGTCTTCTTCTTCCTTCCTAATGGTCCTACCCCAATTCAATAGGAAATGAGTGAATAGGAGTTCTTCATTCAGGAGGCAATTGCTTCCAGTCACAACTGATTGATTCTCGGAGCAGAGTGTGTCAGCTGGGTGCCCTCTAGGTGATGACCAAGACAGCTATGACCACTTGCCTTTAAGGGGATTCCTGTACAGGGTCAGGTTGGACCAATGATCTTTTCCAACCCTGAGTATCTATGATTTCTCTGAAAAATCTCATTTAAAGTCTCCATCCTCTGACCTTCAGGCATTGCTCAACTCACAGCTAAGGTCCTACTCCTATCTCTCCACTGGCCCCACTCTTTGCTTGTATTTCTTTTCTCTTCCGGGCTTCAAAGAAAATCTAGGGAATTGAGATTTATGGGTGGGTGAGACAAGGATCTTTATTTCTGCTAAATGGCAGTGTTCAGAGTACTTTCCCATTCATAAGTCCTTTTGAAAACCTTGAAGAGAGAAAAAAAGACACCTATCATATAAAAGTAGGAATCTACCTCTAATTCTGTAACTTGGCCTGGTATTTATATAATGCTGCTTGTCTGGAGGGCTCATAGCACATTGAAGATGCCAGCTCATTGATCTTTACTGCCTACCCAGGAATGATGGCTTGTTCTTCCCGGCTTTTCTTTTGGGGCACATTAAGAGGGCAGTGACTCACACTGTATCACAGAGAGTGTCAGGATTAAATCCCTCTCCCCAAGGATGTAGCTGAAGCTCTGTTGGTCATCTCATGCTGTCTCTCTTGTGTTTCTTTCGATAGAAGAGCCATAAAAGCTTATTCTATGTGGGCACCTGCTGTGGCATGGGTAGACTGAGTCACACAGATGTTAGGGAGCTGGGGAGGGGAGGAAGAGGAAAAAACATAGATGAGTTCTTGGGCACTGATACTTTGGAGCTGGAATAGGTTTTCCATCTGGATGTCACTGTTTTTGCTTAGGGGGGAAGATGTGAACTCGGAAAACATTTATGGTCAGGGATAGAGAAGGTCATAGTTAAGTTATGATAAGCTGCAGGGCTCAGAAAGCAAGAGGAGAGTCCTCTCGGGAGACCAGTGCTTCTTTCTGGTCCCAGTTATCTCTGGGGTACCCTGGCTGCAATGGAGGTGGGAAGGGAGGAGGAAACAAGAACTCCACCATAATTTTCAGTTGTTTGGGTTCCTACCTTTATTGTTTCCCTCCCCTTTCTCTCTGCCTCTCCTTCCTGCCCCTATGCAGACCCAGCCCGTGTCCTCAATATGCCACCAGTTATATATGTGCCGGTGGGAATACATGGTTATATCCGCTGCCCTGTAGACGCTGAGCCACCTGCCACCCTGGTCAAATGGAATAAAGATGGCCGTCCCTTGCAGATTGAGAAGGTAACAGGAAGCCTCCCTGGGAAGGGATCCATAAACTTCTATATCCTGCTTGGCTTGGGTCTGTGGGTCTGTGGATGAGGACAAGCAGGAAGTATTGATCTCTTCCAGGGCATGGATTCTGTCTTCTATTTCTCTTTTATCCCCTTGTAGATCCTAGGACAGTAGTCTGGAAACAGCAGGCTTTTGATACTTAGTTTGACTGTTCATCTTCTGCCCTTGGGCCAAGGATGGGAACCTGGACAAAGACTTAGGGGGTTGAATGATTGTTGGCCTGGCTCTCCACTAATCCTCTTGTCTATGCTTTGATAGAACCTGGGTTGGACCCTGATGGAGGATGGCTCTATCCGCATTGAAGAGGCAACGGAGGAGGCTCTCGGCACTTATACCTGTGTGCCTTACAACACCTTGGGGACAATGGGCCAGTCTGCTCCTGCACGGCTTGTCCTGAAGGTGAGGTACCAGGCAGAGAACTGTATGCAGAACATGTCTTTGCACATATGTGTGTGTTTGTATGTAGGAGCATGCTTCTCTAGGTGAACACGTGCTCATGTACATATGCACTTTTCTTCTAAGGATCCCCCCTACTTTACGGTGCTACCAGGCTGGGAATATAGGCAGGAGGCTGGCAGGGAGTTGCTCATCCCCTGTGCTGCAGCAGGAGACCCCTTCCCCGTCATCACCTGGAGAAAGGTACTTCTAGTGTCCAGGGTATATAGGGAACTGTATTTGGGGGAGATTGACTTGGCCTTACAGGGAGGCTCAGTATCCTGGCATATAATCTATGAAACTGATAACTCTTAATTACATAGATTCTTAGTTGGGGTGGGCAGGAGGCAAGAGGCAGGGGTCCTGGCATGTCTTGTGTCTTGGGTACTCTTGTAGGGAACAAGGGAGGTGTGTAGGGTGGGTCTTTAGGCACTAGCCATTGTGTCCCTTCATGGGCTCCTGAGATGCTGGTGGCTTCTTTCCACCTTCCCCATTTTTCCTCCTCCCTTTGCCCTTCTCCTTGCCCCCTTGTTTGCCCAAGGTAGGGAAACCCAGCAGAAGCAAGCACAATGCCCTGCCCAGTGGGAGTCTTCAATTCCGTGCCCTGAGCAAGGAGGACCATGGAGAGTGGGAGTGCATTGCCACCAATGTGGTCACCAGCATCACTGCCAGTACACACCTCACAGTCATTGGTATGCCTGGGAGACTTGGCAACGGGGCAGTGGGGTGGGGCAAGGGTAGAGCAGAAAACAGAAAACAGCCTGAAGAGAAGCCCAAGAGAAGTTTTAAAATTTACATTCTCCATTCCTTATTTGCTCTACAGAGTAAGGTACCTAGATCTGATCTCTGCCCTTTGGGGGCCCTGTGATCTAGGTCAGGGCCATACCTTGTGATGAGGGCTCCCTGTGCATTTTGTTGGACTCTGCTGAAGAAGGAGGAGAGTTTGCAGTTCAGTGGGGGGGACAGCATATAAACCCAGTACATGGACATACAGTACAGAAAACAGACCTATATAGACATTTATACAGTTCTTCAGGGCTATGTACTTAGGCACTGAGAGGAGAAATTGAAGTGATTGGTATAACTGATATTAGTCTAAAAAGGCACTGGAGGAAAAGAGTACTCAGCTAAGGTTTGAACGGTCCGGCCTAAGAGGCAGGTTGGAAAAGAGAAGATGGCATGATGGAGAGTGCAAGGATGAAGGAATCGGGGAAAGGAGCAGAAGGCAGCAGGTAGCCACTTTTCTCCTGGAGTGTTCATATCTGCAGGACCTCAGGTCCCTGCGTCAGTGTTGCTCGGACTCTTTGGAGGTTTGCTGGTTTAGAGGAGTTGGTGGCTTATAATAATGTAGCATGTCTATTTAGCCCACATGGGAGGCCAGACAACCCCTCCCAGAGGAGTGACATTTTCTTTACAGGTCACCAGCATCTGTGAAATATAATAGGCCTCTGGCCCAGGCTACAGCCCTGTTTTAAGGGGATGCTTCCTTTATCTTCTTTAGCTTAGCTCACAGGGAGTTCATCTGAGAGCCAAGTGTTCTGTTCTGCTCCATTTTGTGACATTGTGTCTCTAGTCTCCATAGTGCCTCCTGCAGGCAATGGATGGTACTTTACTCTTGGGGACCCTCGGTTTTCCCATCCTCTTCTTAGGCTAATCAGTAAGGTTATGAGGCAGGAAGATGTACTGTATTCAGCTACTGTACTCTTCAACCTCTTTTGGGTTTTGGGGGGAGCTTCCCTATATCGAGGGCCAGCCCAATCTGTTTCAAATCATTTCAGCTGTGGGTTTTCTTTTGCATTTTGTCCTCAGGCACCAGCCCTCATGCCCCCAGCAGTGTTCGGGTCCTTGTCTCCATGACGACTGCCAATGTGTCCTGGGAGCCAGGCTATGATGGCGGCTATGATCAGACATTCTCAGTTTGGTACGGCCCTCTGTGAGTCACCCCCGCATGCTTTGCTCTGCTTTTCCCTCCTGACTTCAACCATTATCCTGGGGTGGATAGTGAATAGCAAAACAAGGGGAGGGAATCTTTGGACTGATAGCCCCCAAGGCTGTGAAGAGGGTGGGGTAAGCAACTAGGATAATCTTGGGGGCTGAGACAGACACTAAGAGCATCCCTTAAGCTCTACTCTTTGGGGTTTGAGGGACCTTGGGGGGGGATACATTTAGGCTTTAGCATGAATTGCCCAGAAGATCGCCTTTGCTGCCAATTCCCTGGCTTGTCTTACTACCTGTTCTCGCTTCTTGGCTTTCTTTCCTTTCAGGCATCTGTCGCACTGACTGGGGGTGGGTGGTAGGACATGCGACCACTAAAGATGCTTAGGACTTTGGGGAGATGACCAAGCCCAAGGCCTAGAGCCTGATTACTTTCTGCCCCATTCTGAGTAGCTCTAGGAGAGGTGACTGTCACCTTCCTGGCCTCAGATTTAGGCCTGGTTTTTTTTCTGGGTCCTTGGTATTTCACACCTTTGTTTTTTGTCTCTTCACTGAACTTATCCAGATGCAAGGATGTGGATAACCTAGTTATGATGGGTGGGTGGGTAGATGGATGGGTAGGGATGGAAAGGAGAGCAGAACATCACTAGCAATGGATCTTTTTCTCCCTCATTGAATACCTCCTTTCCACCCTATTCCCCCTTCCACCCATCCTGTGTGAAGAGCCACAGCAACCTGCATGGATGGTGTCCTTGAACAGGAAGGGCAAAGCCTCCCTGCTTTCTTTTGCGTGGACATGTCTCACCTTAGTGAAAACTACCAATGGCTCCTTTTCCTTGCCTGGTTTGGAAATAGGCAGGAACTGGTGGAGGGGAGTCTGGATAGGGCAAAGAAAGATCCTTTGATGCTTCCTGATAGAAAGAGAAAGAGACAACTGCTAATATGACTTGATGGAAACTCCCCAGACTCTATTTCTATTCATTTGCAAGTTGCCCAATTCTCCAATTCCTCTGCTTCTCCCAAGTGGGCCATTGCTATCACCAGTATATCAAGGACCCACTTACTCCGGTTAACGGGCACTATACCCTTTTATTTCCTTCCTTCTGATTTGGGTATTCCCTCCACTTGGATTCAAGGTTTGGGATACCAGCCACTTTCATTCTTTGTCATGGTTCCTATCTGTACTTTTGTTTTAAGCGGTGGCAGTGGGGAGAATAGTTAACAGGATAGCATTCCCTCTTCCAACCTCTAGGAGCTTATGAAACCAGTTATATTACAATGGAGGATAAATATTGACATCTGGTGAGCCCAGCAGAGGCCTCTTTCCTGCTGAACCTCACTTGCTAACCTATAACTCTGGCTGCCCAAGAGGGCCCTAGAGGTCTCGGGGAAGGCAGGGAGTATGGACAGTGTCTGTTAATAAACCAAACCCTATTTCTCTGTTCCATACGTCCTCTTGGCCCTAGTTTGTCCCCTGCCCCCTTAAGTATTATTTGGAATATGATCAGCTTGGAAGGGCAGGGTCGTTTTGGGATTCTTTTGCTTCCGTGCCCCTTCCAAAGCCTACCGGAGGTAGGTCAAAAGTTGAGGCTGGGACTTACTTGTGTTGTCTCTGTGGTCTCCTGAAATAATGATAATAATGCTATTTACGTAATGCTTTAGAGTTTGTAAAGCACTTTGCATGTTTACTGAATTGATCCTCACAATAACCCTGGAGGTAGTGGCTTTTAAGGAGAGGGTAAACCATCCTTTGGTGAATATTCTCTCTCTCTCTCTTTTTTTTTTTTTTGGCTAGGCAATGGGGTTAAGTGACTTGCCCAGGGTCACACAGCTAGTAAGTGTTATATGTCTGAGGTCGGATTTGAACTCAGGTCCTCCTGAATCCAGGGCTGGTGCTCTATCCACTATGCCACCTAGCTGCCCCTATGGTGAATATTCTTAGAGGGGAAGGAGCAGCAAAGGCTGAATCTTCTGGGAACTGCTTAGTGATATCTGCAAAGTCACAGAACTATTGAGATTGTGGGTCTAAGGAAGAAGCTGTTAGCTGGCCTGGCTTCTGTACCTAGTAATGAAGGTACAGGGTGATGGGAGGAGACTCTGGGAATGCCTCGGGGGCGGGGTCCCCTTTCTGCTTGTAGCTCTGCTCCATGTACTTTCTGCCATTATAACATGCTTTGGTGCCCTGGGTGAGGGAGAGGTAGAGTGTGCCTCTCCTTTCTCCCACCCCAGCATTCCCCTCCTTCTTCTTCCCCCTCCTTGTGCCACCCCCCCATTGCTTGTAAGCCCATGTTTGAACACTTACTGCATCTTTCTTCCTGTCTTTTTTTAAAATGCCATTGCCCACCTTTGCCAGGAAGAATTGGTAGTGGTCCCTTGGGTCCAGAGGGGCACTCTGATACAGTTTGCCTTCTATAGGCCAGTTTGCATACAAAACTCAGCCTTTAGTTGAGTGGGACAATGTTGCCTCCTTGTGGTGATATGATCACACTGCACCTTTAGACTTTGAAGTAAGCTAGGTAGAGAGACTGCACAGAAGTCTGGAGAAACAGGAGGGAAAGCCAGTCCTCCAACTCCTACCCCATCCCCTCCTCAGCATCAGCATTTTGCATGCAATCCATGCCTTTTCTCAGAATCAATGCCTTATTCTCCTCTGGTCCCTGCTGTGGGACAACACACAGCTGGTGGTGGGGTGAGTTGTTGAATGGTAATCCTTACTTGGAAGCCTTGGTTGGAAACACTAACCCAAGAGTTCTTAACTTTTTATGTGTCATGGACCCCTTTGGCCATCTGGTGAAGTCTATGGACCCCATCTCGGAATAATGTTCTTATATGACAAAAATTAAACACATGGGATTAGAAAGGAAACCAATAATATTGATATAAAGATGTCTTTTTTGGGGTATCTTATGCAAGGCCATGCACCCTTTGAAATTTATAGATTGTAGAGTCCAGGTTAAGAATTACTGTAGTCCTTGAGTGAGTCTAAGCCTAGGTTTTCCTTCTTTTCCTGTGAGGGAGATTGGCCCGATTGCAAAGGGGCAAGGAACTAGGATCCCTGGGTCCCCTACTGAGCTCTACCATGGTTCAGTAACTTCTCACCCTTATTGTTCTTTCCTCCACTTAGATGCTTTCCCTGTTCCATGTAGCCTACCCTCCTTCCCCTAAAGACAAAGCCTGAGAATATTGGTGTTGTTTACTCTTAACCACACCCAAAATGGGCCACCATATCACCAGGGTGGAATTGTGCACACTGCTCCCCACCCAACTCCCAGCATCTGGGCCTTTGACCAGTGACTTGTGGACTAAATTGCTCTTTGAAATATTTTCCATTGGAAAGTAGAACATAAATGGCCCTTACCCCTGGAAGCTGCCTTGCGATCAGACATCATGGGGACTGGCCCAGCTTTCACTGGCCAAATCATCCCACCCTGGTCATTATCACTTTTTGTGCTTAGGTAATGAAGGCCTACCCACTGCCACTTGCTTGAGAACTCTCCAAGGAGCCACCTGGTCCAGTGTAATCAGCCTTTTCCTTTATCCCCTCCCTATATTTCCTTCCTTTCCTTCTCTTTGACCAGGATGAAGAGGGCCCAGTTTGGGCCTCATGACTGGCTGTCACTACCAGTACCGCCTGGACCAAGTTGGCTACTGGTGGACACTTTGGAACCTGAGACAGCATACCAGTTCAGTGTCCTAGCACAAAACAAGTTGGGCACTAGCTCATTCAGTGAGGTGGTCACTGTGAACACTTTAGGTGAGCAGCTCCAAGAAACTGGGGATGATGACAAAAAAAGCCCGAGCTGCATGGTCTTTATACTATCCTTCAGGTTTTGCATTGTATGAGTGGCCTGTGGTACATATAACCAATCTGTGACCCACAGGCCTATTGCTTCTTAGAAACAAACTCCTGGAGAACCTCATATTACATGGGAAGGAAAGGGGTGGAGCTTGATTCCTTCCTCTTAGGTCACAGGTCCAAGGTCACCTTTGGCTTCAGAGGTGAGAGGAGAAATCTGCCCTTTTTTCCTTCCTCCTCTCCCAACATAATGCTACTCCTCTGACTGTGTTGGCTCTAGGGACTATTTGTTGAGAGGCTGAGCGCCAATCCTCTCTTTTGGGTCACCCCGAAAAATATCAGCATGAAGGATAACCCCTTCCCAGGCAGGGCCAGTTGCTGCCTTCTCCTTCCTCCATGCCTGAAATTGGAGGGATGCTTTCTTTCTTTCTCTTTCTCCCCTGGAAGCCAAAAAGGAGCTGAGAGTGATACTATTCTCTTCTCCTGGGGGTGCGGCAGGTGGTTCAGATCATTCCAAGAGATGTCCTCACCCCCAGAGGACTTCATTATCCTGCCAGTAGGGAGGACGGAAGCTAAGGGGATACGATGCTTGCCTATCCTTTACTTGCCTAGAGCTCTGAATAGCTCTTCTCTCTGGGTTTCCTTCTCTCCATCTGTACCAAGAAAGGTCTGAACCCATGAGGCCCACAAAAGAATATTAGGAACTGTTTTTGTCTCTCTGGGAGAAAACCAAAAAAACCAAAACAAAACATTTTTATTAGGACTAGCTCTCTCCCTATTTCTTCTCACACATGCTAGTTACATTTTTCCTCCTGGTATAATATTTTTTCAAATGGATCCTCCAGAGCAGTATGAAAGTGGGATATTTTAAGTTTCAGGACCCTTAAGGCACAGTTGGGGTCCTGACAAGATTCTTCCTTTGCATAAAGGAAATAATTGCAGTGAAGTTCCCCTGTTTCCCCCAAACTGATTTATGTAATTTTGGGGACTTTAATATTCAGGGATATTAGAAGTCTTGAAGTTTACTTTGCTACTATGACCCCTCTGGGATATAAACATTGTTAGAAGGTACCAAGAGGAATGTGGGTGAGAGGGCGCTAACCTCTCAGCATTTCCTATGACCCTTTCCCTTGCCTTTCTTTGCTTTCCATTCTAGCATTCCCTATCACAACTCCAGAACCCCTGGTGCTGGTTACCCCACCAAGGTGCCTCACAGCCAATCGGACCCAGCAGGGTGTACTCCTATCTTGGCTCCCACCCGCCAACCATAGCTTTCCCATTGACCACTACATCATGGAGTTCCGCATTGGAGAGCGCTGGGAGATCTTGGATGATGCGATTCCGGGTACTGATGGAGACTTTTTTGCTAAAGACTTGTCACAGGTGAGGCTAGTCCAAGACTTGGCAGTGGGGATGCTAACATAACCTGAACCTCCTCTTTGTCCATATATTGGTGGAGATGACCTGTCCTTTCTCAGATCCATTGGTAGCTTTGTTTGACCCAACTTGGAAGCTGTAGTTTCAGGATTAAGTAGTTACTTTACTCTCTCTGGGTCAGTTCCCTAAATCTTAAACTGAAGAGGTGGGAACTGAAGTTCTGGGCAGTCAACTTTCATCTGGTCCAGGGAGGAACCTGGGAGGAGGTTGCCTTGAAGGAAGTTAGTTTACAGTCTGCTAGGGAGGCCAGCACATATGAAACTAGGGAGTTGTATTCCCAATCTGGTACATAGTTGGACATATTCCAAACAATGGAATCCACCTCCTTGCTGTGAGCCTGACCTGGGAGAAGCAAAGACAGTTGTGGGAAGCACTTTGTACCCTCTTTAATTGATTGAGTTTGCCTTTGGAATCATGCTCATGTAACGAAGTGAAGGGTAGGGAGCACTCTTGAGTCAAACCTTCTGGCTTGTTTCCTTTAAAGCTTTACTTCTCTCTAGCTGAGAAGCAAGGCTTTGCTGTTTGGATACAGTTCCCCCCTTTCTCTTTCTCCCCTTCTCTTCTCTCTATCTCTGTTAATCCCAACCCCCTTGTTCCATGAGGGGTCAGAGGCAGGGTTAGTGGTGGCCAACCAGCTGACAAGGTATTATCCTTTGGGGGGGGCGCTCTAGGACACTTGGTACGAGTTCCGAGTTCTGGCTGTCATGCAGGATTTGATCAGTGAGCCCAGCAACATTGCCGGCGTCTCCAGTACAGGTAGGTTGAGAGGGGAGTGTCTTTCCCCCACACATACACACAAGGACCTCAGCACCAGAGCAAACTCAGGAGTCACGAGTACCCAAAACAGTGAGAGAGGCTGGGTGGGAGAGTGAGGAAGAGCCCCAAATGAAACAACAAAAGCTATTACATCTCCTGAGGTCATTCAAATCCATTTAGCTTCCATCCCGGAACAGATGGGTGTCTGACCCATTTTTCTTGACACCCACAAAAAGAATTTCAACCACTTCTCTCATTACAGAATCTAATAATGTTAATTGGTGTTTAAATTAAGTCTTGCTTGCTTCAATTTAAGTCTCTTTTCCCTTTTAAGTCCCTAATGATGGGGAAAAAGTTTTTTAGCAACTCAACAAATATGTATTGAATGCCATATATTATATGTCTCTTTTTAAGACATAATTATACTTGTTTTGCAAGGAAGTGGTCATAATCATTGTTCTCTTCCTCTTTCATCACCCCAGCTTTCTTCAGGCTAATTAATCCCAATTCTTCAGGTTTTTATTTATGTCCATTGTTTGCCTCTGGCCTGCTTTAGCACCTCTCTCTTGTAACCATGGATCCTGAAACATAGGCATTACCTCATCCTCACCCTTTCCCCCCCGCAAAAAATGGACAGAAAAGACCTTCAAGGTAACCAAACTGAGCATCAGTACCTTGAACTGTAGCACCATCCCTACAGCTTCCCCTAGGGCTAGATAGGGGAGGGAGCCCAGGCACTGCAATCATTTGGTCATGGGCTGGGATGGAGTACAACCCCTCTGTCTCATCTATGACAATTGTCTAATTAAGGCTCCAGCCTTAGCTGTCAGAACACAGCACACCTCCTTCTTGGCTCAGCCCCAGGGAGAGGAGGCCTAGGGAGATGGGGCAGTGGGGAGTAGGCATGCTGCCAAGGTTGGAGTAGATAGATGACTTGAGGTCTGATGCGTGGTCTCAGAATTGCCCTGTACTGAGCAAGCTTAGATGTGGCTTACGGGGCATTGGCCCTTCTTCTCCTCCACATGGTGCTTGACCTCTACCTAACCAACCAATGTGATTGTTTTTAATATTTTATTGTATGGCCAAGAAGTTTTGTCTAGTAGATCAAAATTCCAACCTCCCCCTTCTAATTGCTAGAGTTCATTAGTATACTTGTCATGCAATCAGGATATGTTATGTCAATAGTAAATGTTTTATACTGCTATAAAGAGAAGCATGCTGTAGCAGATAGAGAAACAGCCTTGAAGGCAGAGAGACTTGGGTTCAAGTCCTGTCCTTGGCACATACTGGCTGTTTGACCATGCCCATCTCACTTAACCTCTCAGTGATCTAGGCAACTCTTTAAGACTATAAATTGCAGAGAAGGTGCCAACCTGCATGGATAGAGGGAGTTTCCTCACCTGGGAGTCCCCTATGTCAATGAAATCTCAGGTCCAGTCCCTTTTCCCATACTGCTATAAACTAATCTGAGTAAAATAATCTGACAATCCCTTGCATTACTACAGTGTTTTTACTCCCAAAGATAGAAGCCTAGGTGCATTTGTATCTCTTGTCCCCCAAACGCAGGAGCAGCCAGGTGGTGCAGTGGATAGAGTGCTGGGCCTACAGTCAGGAAGACTCATCTTCCTGAGCTCAAATCTGGCCTCAGACATTTACTAGCTATGTGACACTGGGCAAGTCATTTAACCCTTTTTGCCTCAGTTTTCTCATCTGTAAAAGGAGGTGGAGAAAGAAATGGCAAACCACTCTAGTATCTCTGCCAAGAAAACTCCAAATGGGATCACAAAGAGTTAGACATGACTGAAAAACGACTCAACATTCACTTGTAGCCATTGGTAAACTCCTATTAGCTGTTCATTCTGATCCTCTGGAAACCCACACATTCAGTCACACAGAATAAAGAAGAGAAGACAGGAATCATGTGTTCATTCACTAAACTTATTAAACTCCTACAATGTGCATCAATACCTCCTATATGCAAATGTACCTTACAAGTGGTTAGAGGAGATATAGAGATGATTAAGCATAGCATAGATTCAGAGTTGGAAGGGACCTTTGATGCCAGTTAGTCTAACCTCTTTTTACACATGAGGAAACTGAGACTCAGAGATGTTAAATAATTTTCCCAAGGTTATACCATTAGTGATAGCAGGCAAAACTAGAATCCACATCAAATTTAGAGCTGGAGGGGACATTTCGAAGTCATTGAATCCCACCCCAATAATGTTACAGACAACTCTCTCATTTTATAAATGAGAAAATGGATGACCACAGAGGTCAAGTTGTTTGCTCAAGGTCACACAGGTGACTACATTGCAAAGCTGGAATTTGAATCTAGGTAATCTTGGGTTCAAATCTAACATTCCTGTATCACATGCCTTCCCAGTGCAATACTGTTTGCACTGGACTATAATGTGCCGTCTCCTCATTGTAATAGTAAAAATATAACTAATAGCATGTAGGGGTCCTTGTCTAAAGCAACACCATCATGGTTAAGTCTTGGTTTTCCCCTTTCTTAAGATACTTGCATACTCAAAGAATCACAGAATGTTAGAGCTGGGAAGGAATCCTGTGACCTTATTTTGCATGATTTCTTTTGAGGTTGACATGATTTCTTATAGTATCTGGGCCTATGAGGCCAGAGTGATTCGTTTGGCTGTCTGAGTAAGTGCCAAGTCTATCATGGCTGAAAAATTTTCACATTGACTAGAAGGAAAACGTTTTGAAACATAAAATTATAATCTAACTATCCTGACTTCTATGAGACAGTCTGATATGTTCATTTTGTATCCCTCATTGTTGTTTTTTTCTTTTGTGAGTTAAAGGATTTTTTTCTTCGTGAATCCATGCCTTTCCTCTCGTCCCCAGAGTACCTCCCTGCCCCAAAGTCCAGAATCCCCTAAAAATGAACAAACAAACAAAACCCATACTCCTCCTATCTTCAGCCTTCTTGGTGTGGACCACAGATCCTCAGAGATCTTGAGGAAGTTGACTTTTAAGATTTTAAGACTATTGTTCTCAAGGAGTATACAGTCTAGTAGAACTGATAAAATAAGTAAACAAATCAGTATAATTAATGCAAGTTATCACAACTCAAGTTAGAATAAATAAATGAGAGAAGCTGAAAGTTCTGTCCCAGAAAGCCTAGCTTCTCAAAAGACTGAACTAGGAATAATGCACAGATAAAGCAGAGAGGCAGATGACTGCTCCATAAAGGGAAAGACTTCTTATGGGTGCAACTGTTGGAATAGGCTACCTTAGGAGATAGTGAGATCCCCATCCTTGGAAGTAGATGAGTACTTCTTAGGGAAGTTGTAAAGGAAAAAATTCCTGTATGGAGACCAAACTATATAATAGCTGAGGTTTCTTCCAACACAGATTCTGTTAAGTGCTTTGAGATCAGATGAATAAGAAATCACTTTCAGATAGGAGTGTGAGGAAATGCTTCACATAGAAAGTGTCATTTGACCTGGGACTTGAAGGATGGATGGGATGACAATAGACGGAGATGTGGACAGGATTCCTGACACAGAACATGATGAGAGCAAAATAGGGTTTGTTTGGATGACAACAAGCAAATGGTTCAATTTGGTTGGAGTATAGTTTATGTGGTGCGAAACAGCATCAGACAAATCTTAGCACTCGGTCCTACTGTTATTTCCATAAAGGTAGGGAAGATTAACTAACTCTGGCTAGGGGAAGGTGTAGAAGGTTTGAGACTCATGGGTTTCTTCTGTCCCTGGCAGATATCTTCCCACAGCCTGACCTGACGGAAGATGGGCTGGCCCGCCCAGTGTTGGCTGGCATTGTGGCAACAATCTGCTTCCTGGCAGCAGCCATCCTTTTCAGTACTTTGGCCGCCTGCTTTGTCAACAAACAGCGTAAGCGCAAGCTCAAACGCAAAAAAGGTGAGTGTTCTGTTGGCCTCCCAGGCCTGGCACCCCCATTGGGCCTAGTCCAGGGACTCCCCTCCACTATATCTCCTGGGGAGGTCGATCCTTCAGCATGGTCTCTGTAATGAGCAGGCCTGATATAGGACAGTACAACTGTGGTTTAGATACGGGATTGTCACAAAATGAGGCACTTGTAAGTAATTCAACAATCAATCAATAAACAGTTATTAAGTGCCTACTATGTACCACACACTGTGCTAGGTGCTAATGAAGTTTACTTAGCTGTAATGTAGAAAAGATATTCAACAAAGATACCTCAGCACTTGGCTTGGGTAGACGTAGCCCCTTTACCTCTATATGGAAATGTGTCTAGTGAGTAGGGCAGGTTATGGTGACTTGATTAGCCTTGGGATAACCTTCTTTGGAAAGAGGAGAATCTACTAAAGTGGGAAGGCTTGATAGTGAAGTATCAGGTAATTTGAAATGTTGGGAATAAGGAAGCAGGGAAAATAGGAAGGGCCAGTGGGGAAAGGGTCAATGGTGGAGGTGGAGTCAGAGGTGGTGGAGTGAAATCCTCTTGTGGAGGTAGAGTCAGGTAACCTGGGAAAGAGGCCTACTTCAATTTTCTGGCCTTTCTCAGGTAGGAACTGAGATCTGTAAACCACAGGAGAGGTGCCAATGATGGCAAAGAGCGGCCTCCTTGCACTACGGCTCTCCCTTCTTGAGGTCTTTGTCCCTTTGCCAACAGAGAGTGGAACTGTGGCTTATGGCTTCTGTCTTTTGTGTCTCTCAGACCTCAACATGTTCTCTCCATTTCCTTCCAGATCCTCCACTCTCCATCACCCATTGTAGGAAAAGCCTGGAGTCTCCGTGAGTATCTCTATGAAGTATGAAAAGGGTTTGTGGAGGAGGGGATCAGTGAGAAAGTAGTATGTTCCTTCTTTTCTCAATCTTAGAGCTTAGAAAGGACAACCTTGGAATTTGGGAGCCATTTTCGATATCTTTCCCCCAACATTTAAGCATTGGGGCTCACCTGGCCTCATTGCCTCTAACTCAGTTTGTGAGCTGTTGGCTCTTAATTTATCAACATGATTCTTGTCATAGTTTCCAGTCATCCAGTACCTGGCACATAGTAGGCATTTAGTGTAAATGTTTGTTGAAGGAATGAATGAATGAATGAATAAATGGCTATAGTTAACATTAAGCAATCCACATTAATGGAAGGGAGCAGTAGTGTAGATAATCCAAATTAGCAGATAATCTAAAAACCATTTCTCTTTGGCCATGGGAATGCATGCATTAGTGTAATTTTAACACCCCCCCACACCTAACAGATTTATTGTTTTGTACCCATTGACAGTGTGTGAATATATTTATTTGGAGAGAAAGGGGATAGACCAGAAGCATATGCCAAATCCTGGGGCAGAAACTAGCCAATAATTAGACATTTGCAGTTATTATCTAAAAAAAATGAGAATCAGCCTGGTATGGTGGATAGAGAGCTGTAGGTTAGGAAGACCTGGATTCAAATCTTGCCTGTGATACATACTGGCTGTGTGACCCTGAGCAACTCACTTACCTTCCCAGTGTCCCAGGCAACTCTCTAAGACTATGACAAAGTTATTGTGGTAGGAATTGGAAGAGAGAGTTTCTTTACTGGGAACTGCCCACCTACGTGAATGATAGGTCTGAACTTAAAAAAATAAAATAAAAAGAACCTAACATTCATGCAGAAAGTGGAGATGATTATGGTTCCTCCTCTTTTCTCTTTCAGTATCCCAGTCAGAGGTGCTATTGTGTTGGGTGGGACAAGATTAGCTTGGAAGGGTAAAATGGTGAATCCTGGGCTAAGGATGTCCTATTCTACTTCCTCTCTCCCTCATTGTCTCCTTTGTCTCTTTGCCCAGTTTATCCTCTGGAAAAGTGAGTCCTGAGAGTATCCGGACACTAAGAGCCCCATCAGAATCCTCTGATGACCAGGGCCAGCCAGCAGCTAAGAGGATGCTGAGCCCCAGCCGTGAGAAGGAGCTGTCCTTATACAAGAAGACCAAGCGGGCCATCAGCAGCAAAAAGTACAGCGTAGCCAAAGCTGAGGCTGAGGCTGAGGCCACAACCCCTATCGAACTCATCAGCCGGGGCCCTGATGGACGGTTTGTGATGGATCCCTCCGAGATGGAGCCCTCCCTCAAGAGCCGGCGCATTGAAGGCTTTCCCTTTGCAGAGGAGACTGACATGTACCCTGAGTTCCGTCAATCAGATGAGGAAAATGACGACCCACTAGTGCCCACCTCGGTGGCTGCCCTCAAATCTCAGCTGACCCCTCTGTCATCTAGCCAAGAGTCCTACCTGCCGCCACCAGCATACAGTCCCCGGTTCCAGCCCCGGGGGTTAGAGGGTCCCAGTGGTCTGGAAGGTCGGCTCCAGGCCACAGGCCAGGCCCGGCCCCCAGGCCCCCGGCCCTTCCCCCATGGCCAGTACTACGGTTACCTCAGCAGCAGCAGCCCTGGGGAAGTGGAGCCCCCACCGTTCTACATGCCTGAAGTGGGCAGCCCTCTGAGCTCCGTCATGTCATCCCCACCCCTGCACACTGAGGGGCCTTTCGGTCACCCCACCATCCCCGAGGAGAACGGCGAGAATAACTCCAACAGCACGCTGCCCCTGACTCAGACACCTACGGGAGGCCGTTCCCCAGAGCCCTGGGGCCGACCTGAGTTTCCTTTCGGTGGGCTGGAGTCCCCAGCCATGATGTTCCCCCACCAGCTGCACCCTTGCGATGTGGCAGAGAGCCTGCAGCCAAAGGCCTGCCTTCCCCGGGGACTGCCCCCCACCTCCCTCCAGGTGCCCGCAGCCTACCCGGGTATCTTGTCTTTGGAGGCACCAAAGAGTTGGGCAGGCAAGTCACCTGGCAGAGGTCCAGTCGCAGTGCCCACCGCCACCAAGTGGCAGGACAAACCTATGCAACCTCTGGTGAGCCAAGGGCAGCTCAGACATACCAGTCAAGGCATGGGCATACCAGTGTTGCCTTACCCCGAGCCGGCCGAGCCCGCGGGTCATGGCGGCCCAAGCACATTCAGCCTGGACACCCGGTGGTATGAGCCCCAGCCTCGGCCCAGGCCCAGCCCCCGGCAGGGCAGGCGAGCCGAGCCCAGTTTACATCAAGTGGTGCTACAGCCCTCGCGGCTCTCGCCTCTGACCCAAAGTCCCCTAAGCTCCCGAACCGGCTCGCCGGAGCTTGCGGCCCGGGCAAGGCCCCGCCCTGGCCTCTTGCAGCAGGCAGAGATGTCGGAGATAACCCTACAGCCACCCGCCGCAGTCAGCTTCTCCCGCAAGTCCACGCCATCCACTGGTTCCCCTTCCCAGAGCAGTCGGGGTGATAGCCCCAGTTATCGGCCAGCCATGGGCTTCACCACCCTGGCCACCGGCTATCCCTCCCCGCCCCAGGGCCCTGCTGGGCCTTCGGACAACCTGGATGTGTTCGGACAGACACCCTCCCCCAGGAGGATGGGGGAGGAGCTGCTCAGACCAGAGCCCCCACCAACAACCTTATCCACTTCAGGGTGAGTATGCTGTGGCTGCCCCCTTCCCCTCCTCACCTGGTCTACTTCCTTCCCCCCATTCCTTGCCCCTCCACTCCTCTCATCAACCCAAATGACAGGGCTCGTTTGGACATGCTGCAGCATCCCTTTGGGAGACGAGTTCTGATTGGCAGAGGTCAGGGTGTGGCCATTAGCCATTGGTGGAGGGAGGGGGTCACCTGTCCAGGTGCCCAGCCAGTGGCATGAGGGATCTCCTTTATCCACCTATCCCACCAGAGCTTTAGGAGGCATTTAAGGTCACTGGGAGTGATGGTGGGAGTAGTTGGGGGTAGAGGAAGGAGTGGAATTAGTACTGGTACATTAGAGTGAGAGACCTATGTGTGTGTGTGGGTGCTCAGTCATTTTCTCTTGGAGTCAAGGGTTCTTCCCCTCCCTGTGAATTCACGTGGTCCTGGCATTGGGGGCGGGTGGTGGGTCCACGGGAAGCCCAGAGAGTGTCTCCACATTCCTTTTCTTCCTGGCCCTTCCTCCCTTGCGAAGCAGGACCCCGGAGCGTGACTTTCCTGGATCACCAGGGCAGGGGCCTCCTGTCCCCAACCTCCTGCCCCTTAGCAGCCCTAGCGCGCACCGGTCTCCAGTCCCTGTCCCTACGGCCTCTCCGAAAGGGATGCTGCGGCCATCAGGCTTGGGGGCTGGGAGGAAACACTCAGGCCCTGTCAACGGCATGCCAGGAGCCACACACCCCACCCCCACCCGCGCGCCTCGCAGGAAGCTGCAGAAAGACAGACAGACAAACAAGCTCCCGCGATCGGCCCGGCAGAAAGAGCACACCCTATACTCTAGCGGCTGGTATTCCAGGTACCAGAGTCACCCCCAGACACCTGTCTGTGTCCATCTTCTTCCTCTTTTGCCTTTTCCTTCCCTGGCCCTCCTTTCTTCTCCTTTTTCTTCCTCTTCCCTTCCTCTCCCCCACTCTTAGTCTGTCTCCTCTCTCTGTCTCTCTCTTCCTCTCTTTCCATCTTCTTTGGGCAGGTCTGATTTGTCCAGAGCAGCCTGCTGAGTCTCTGTAGTGTCTTTCTTAATCCCTCTCCCTCTCTCCCTCCTTCCCCCCCCTTTCTCTTTCTCTCTTTCCCTCTCGCTCTTTTTCTCTCTTTCTCTCTGGTTCCGTCCTTTGGTCTCTTTTCTTGAAGTAGTCGCCCGTTGGAGGGGAGCCGGATTGTGCCCTGCCCAGCTCTGCCCAGCCCAGAGGAGGCTGGGATGATCGTAGGAAAGACAGAGAGGTGGTTGAGGAGGGGAGGCCAGCTCTCTCCTACCTCCCTACACATAGGGACCCATGTTTCACTCCCACCCTCTGGTACCTGGAAGTCTCAAGCCTTACCTCCCACCCTCAGCACCATGCCTGGCTGCTGCTGGTGGGAGGAGAAGGGAGTGTTGGGGGTTCAGGGAGAGGTGGGGGAGAGCCTGTAACTGGGCGGACCACATGCAACTTCCTGTGGCTTTGGAACCCCTGTTATCTAGAGATGCGCACCCCCACCCCGCCTGTCTCCGGTCGCAGGAGATGCTGTGCGTCGCAGCTGTCGTCTGTGCTTTGTGCAAGCCTGTTCATCTGCTTCGTTCCATCTCTCCCCGTTTGGTTCTCTGTCTCTCTCCCTTCCTCTCCTGTCCCCCATTCCCATCTTTGGCCTACCTTATTGGTTCTCGGCTCCCCGTGCTCCTCTTCCCCTTCCCTCTGGGCATGTGGGGTGGTCCCCCGCTGCGCTGCTGGTGTTGATAACTGCTTTGTTTCTGATTGATCTCAGCTATCTGGGCAGTGTTGTCGAGACAAGCCTCTCCTCAGCTCAATAGGTAAGGGAGCTCCGCGGCCACCCGGCTGGGGCCGGGGCGGGGGCTGGGGGGAGCGAGCGGGAGGATGGACAGACTGACTGACGGGGCTTTGCCAGGGCCATCGCTTCCTTTACAGGGGAATTAGAGGGGAAATGCCTAACCAGATTCCCCTCTGGTTACCCCAGTCTTTGGGGAGGTATCTTGGACTCCTTCTGCCTCCCTCCTCCCTACTCCCTTACCCCACCTGCCCCTGGCTTCTGAGTTCTTCACTCAGAACTGCCTCAACAAGCCTGCCAGGTGGAAGGAACTCTAGGGCTACCTCAGTGTTGCTTTTGACCTTCCCACCTTCTACACAGCAGCCCCTTCCCAAAGCTTCCTGGAGAGATTCCCCCATTCTAGGTACTACTTTCCTCACACACCACATAACCTGCCCACAGCATGTAAAAGTGGTCCCTTGGGAGCCTGGATGTACCATTTAGGTCTAGACTGCATGGGATCTGTTTTGCATCTCTCCATCCTTGGAAAACTCTGGGGCCACTCAGGCCCTTTGGTGAATCCTCTGTCCAAGTTTCCAAAGAAACATTAGGTTTGGCTACTGGAAGACTTGACTCTTCCCCTGAAGCCCCTCCCCTTTCAGGTTCCTTACTAAAATGCCATTGGTACCATCCCCTTTAATTTGGGCTCTCTGGGCCTAGAGCTGTCTCAGCTCTTTTCCATTAGTGATAGGCACTGGCAGGGATACTTGTAGGCATACCTGGCTGACAGTAGGGCAATGTTGTCACTTCATTTTTTTGTGTTCCTTTCCTCTACTAGCCTACTCTCAGTCATGTATATGTGCCCTTCCCCTTACTGGGCAGATATGTTTGCAGGTGCCCATACCCACAGGACAGGAGTGCTATTCACTTCAAACCCCTCAGCCGAGAGCTCTGTGGAGGGGGCCTTTTGGGTGCTCCATAAGATAGGACCTTAGGGGCCTACCCAACCAGAGAGAATTTTGGGGGGAGCAGGCTGTGGGGGCTGCCTGATTTTGGGCTTTCTTCTTTCTGGTGATTAGCAGGAGAAATGCCAATTCCTGATCTGAATTTACTCCTCCAAATGGGGCCTCAGGGCTTAGGTCACTTGAAAGGATCTGGAGATGCCAGAGAGCTCCCCTCTTTACCAGCCACAGAAACCTCTTTTGGTCATGGGCTCCCTTCTTTCTAACCTTAGGCAGGAGTTAGAGAGCATCCCTTGTGATCCAGATGAAGGAAGCCTGAATTTCCCCTCTGCCCAGCGTTAGTAAGGGTGAGTGATTATCTCCAATCAGAGAGGACTGAGGGCTGATAAATCCCTTTCAGTAATAAGAGTCATCTCTCATAAAGTGAAAAGCCTTGCCATTTCTTTATGATCTGGGGCTATAAAATTGTCAGCAACCAAGGGTGCTGAAATTGTATGTGGGGCCAATTGGGTGTTATACTGCAGTCATTAACACTAGGGGAGGATAGTGAAGAACTAGTGGAGTGCTTTATGAGCTCACCTGCCCCAGGGGCCTTCTGCCAGCCTTGTGTACCAGAGCTTTAGAGTGAGTGATTGAGCTGTCACCCCTTCACCCCTCTCTCCCCTGTGACCCCTAAGTTTTCTTGCTCTAGAGCATCTCTTGCAATGTGGGAGCCTTTAGGGACCAGCTCAGCTCTCACTATGATTTCTCAAGGGTGGTTCAGCTCTACCATTATTCCAAATGATACAAGGAACTTGACTACCCCTCTACTGCCCCATTTCCTGACTTTCCCCATTAATTCCTGCCATGTCCTCCTCAGACCATGCTGATCTGAGACAGCTGAGATGTCATCTCATTGTCATGGCAAACTTAGAAATGGGGTTTTTGAGCATGCTGATGCTTTCTCCCTTCCCCCTCTACTTCCCCACCGACCTCTCTTCTTCACCCAGGAGACACCGCCAGCCTACGAGAGCCTCTTTGCCACTTTCCCAAGCTAGTCTCCTCATGATTCTGGCAGGGGGGTTGGCAGGAGCCAAGCTTACTCTCCTACTTGCTGAGACTCCTCTGGGTTGTGGTAGCTGCTGGGGCCATTTGTTAGTCTCTAGGTTTTCCTTTCAAGCTGTCTTCATGCTGTGCATGTGTTTCCACTTGGTCTTGCTTAGAAGAAGTTGTGACACCTCTTGTCTACGTTCATTCTCTCTCTCCCTCTTTCTTCCTCCTCCCCAGCCTTGTGGTTGTTTTCTCCATCTTGGCTCCTTTCCCTTTTCCTCTCCTTTCTCTCTCTCTTTTCAACTCCTATCTCCAAATGGGGAGTTGGAAGTTGTATATTGTGGATCAGCCGTTTTTACAGACTTGTAGAAATCCATGCTGTTTTCTCAGCTCATTCTCTGTTACCAGTGGTACCCTCCCCCCAACTCCCAGCCTCCCTTCCCCTAATTCCTGTATCAGTTAATCATGACCATGGTGTTATCATGTTCTAGTGGTGGGGACACAAGCAGGCATGTGAGCTCTTTCTCTACAACTAGGGTCCCCTTACATTGTTCAGTAAACCACACAAAAGACCTGTCATGCTATAGCATCCTGGCCATCTCCATCCTGGTTCCCAGGGCTGGGTGTAGGGATAGTTCCCTACCCCTCAGGCTCCTTTCAGTTTGACCTCTCATTTAGAAAGAAGCCAGAAGCCATAAGCTGTTCCTCTGAATCCTGTGACTGAGTCTTTGCTTTTGGGATCAAGAAATTCTGTTTTTCTGAATCCTATAGCCAAGTACTTGATTTTAGTATCAGGAACTCCTATTCTTTGGTCCTATCTCACACACACACACACACACACACACACACACACACACACACACACACACATACACACATCAGATGGATACCACTTTGTGATTATGCAAGGGGCTATATACCTGAACACTTGACTCCCTTTTTTTGGCCTTTATTTTGAACAATTTCATTTTCTCTCCTTTAGTTTTCCTATCTATAAAACCAGGCTGTTAGGTTAGCATCTAAGTTGTTTGGGAACCATGAAGAAAAGTCAGTATCGTATATCAATGTTCTGCAGTTTCTTCTTGTTGTCTTGGTGCTGGGGGAGATCAAAAAGACAGTTTGTGTCATGTTGACTTGGCCTTGAGCCCTTGAAAAAGTTCTCATTGGCCTAAGTGGCATTCAGCTTTGCTTTTCTAATTTTTAAAGCCCATCTCAGCTACTTTAGGAGGGTTTGGAGAGAGGGCAGCTAAAAATATTAACTTCTTTGGAGCTGTAGGAAGAGTGAGGTAGAAGTTGTAAATGAAGCTCTGGGACCTTCACTCTATCGCTTGTTGATCTAATTTCAAAAAGCTCCATAGTCTTCGTGGGTTAGAAGTCCACATGGACTAGATTTCTTGGAAGATCAGCAAAAATTCAAGATGTAGGAAACTTCTGTGTGTCAGGACTACCTTTGTTCTATGAAAAGAAGAAGTTTCCCAGATATTGTGGAGACCGAAGGCTACTTGAAGCCAGAAATAAGACATTGGAGAGGCCAGATTTGAAATCCATTTTGACTGGACTCACTCCTTGAGGTCACCTCTCTTGGACAGTTTTGGTCCTAGAGTAGGATATTACTTACCCAAAGTTCCTTAAAATGTTTGTCTCTTAGATGTTTCACGAATTGAAAGCTTCTTCATTTGTGAGTCTGTATGCTTTTGGGAGAAAGGATTGTGCTTTGTTTCTTCTTTGGATACCCACCACTGAACACAGTACTCAGCATGGAGTAGAAAATGAATAAATTCTTGTTGAATATAATTTTCAATTCAACCTCTCTAAATTTCTCTAGATTCTTGGGTAGGGCTGAGCTGGGCAGCTAGGAAGGAGTCTCAAGGAAAAGCTGTACTTGGCTTACTGATTTCTAAAGGCATTCCAATGCTTCAGGCAGTTGCCTTTTCAGGGCAGCTGGTTTTGGCCAGGACATGTTTCTTTTGTCTTTTCTGTACATTATTGTGGGTAGATACTTTATCTCTCCTCCCTCTAAACTCTATATATTTGCTTTTTCTCTCACAATGAGACTATGTTAGTAGGCCCAAAGAATCTTATCCTGTTATATTTTGGTATCTGAGTCCAGGATCAAGAGAGAAATATAGACAGCAGCCATCCTGGAATGGTTCAAGTTTGTCTGTCTCGTAAGTGGGAATGCGCTTACCCCTCAGTGTATTACTACCGCTCAGAAATGTTTGTCTGTAGATAGAACATCAGCCAATTTTCCATCTCCCCAGGGACACTTTCTGTTGCAATGTAAGTGTTTTCTGTGACTTAGGTCATGTGTCAAACACAATATGAAGGCACTCAGGTCAGATTGTTCTCTAGTGAAGTTTGTGACCTCTTTTCTCTTAGCAGAATCAGCATTTGAATTTGATGGGGGAAATAGTTTGAAGAGGGATTCAATTTAATCTGAAAAATGATGAATGTTTGTTGAATTGAAGAACCGATGGTTTATCTTTTAGTTTTGCCCATTTGGGAGAATCTATAGTAATTGTGGATGGGCCTCTTTATTAGTTTCCATTATGGCATTGTGACTCACTATCATTTAGATGTGGAGAATACTATGCACAGAACTATTCCAGTTATTGTCATTTGCCTAATCAGACCATGTGATCTCTTAATTTGAAGACTGCTTTCAGGGCTGGGAAACATTACAGGTGGGAAGGAAAGGGCTTTCTAATCCTTCTTCAGAGACAGTGGTAATGTAGGGTAGGGGATGGACATTTAGCCTACCTTTAGGTTCCAATTTATCTCCATCCCCTATACCTCTTCTAAAATGTCCTGATTCCCTTTTCAGTTACAGCTGTATGAGAACTTAGGGGACTACCAAAACTAAGAAAGAGTTGGAATCATAGTACGGTGAATAGTCAAGGCTGTGGAGACAATAGTCAATGATAATAATGATAATAATAATGATAATAATGGTAATAGCTGCCATGTGCGAGGCACTGTGCCAAGCACTTTATACATATTATTTCATTTAATCTTCTCAACAACCTTGGGAGATAAGTGCTATTATTATCTTCATTTTACAGATGAGAAAACTGAAACAGACAACAGTTATGTGACTTGCCCAGGGTCACACAACTAATAAATATATCTGAGGCCCCATTTGAACTCAGGTTTTCCTGACTCCAGACTCAGTGCTCTATCCACTGTACCACCTAGCTGTTGGGTGTTAGGTCATTATTGTGGGAGATCATAAACTCATCTCTCCACCTCCTAGCCAAAGGTTTGTAAAAAGGGGTGGGGGTTATGCATATTGGAATATTGAATATTTGGGGTGAAAGCCTATACTCAAAGCAAAATTGCCTCCTTCTAATAGAATATCTGGGCCTCTTGGGTACATAGAGCTGACCTCAGGGTGTGGTATAGCAGGATCCTGACTATGATGACTATGATGGAGCATGAAAAGTCTTGAACCAGCAGTAGGAAATCTCATTTCTAGGCTTAGCTTTGCCACAAATTTACAGGGCAATGTTGGGCTAGCTACTATATTTCTATGATTTGGACCTTAGTTTCCTTATCTATAAAAATGAGGCTAGGTGCTGTCCAAAGCACCCTCAAGTTCTGTGATTCTTTGCCTACCATGCATCTGTTCTCTTCTTGGTGACCGCCCAGGCAGCTGTTCCATGACTCAGGAAAGTAACCATCAAGGAAGATGCTATGTGGCACAGGGGAAAGAAGAGCGGATTTGACATCAGATAGTCAGGGTTCAAGTCTCTGCTCTGAAACCTTGGGTGGGTCACATAACATCTCTAGGCTTCAGTTTCCTCGAAGGTCCCTTCTAGCTCCAAATCTATGATTCCAAGAAAGTGGCTGTATTAGCGTGTACATTAAGAAAAAAAAAAGACTAAAGCCATAGACAGTAGGGAAATGTAAGCTCCTTGAGGGCAGAGGGACAGCTTTATCATGGTCAGTATATCTTCACCCCCTCACCAAAGCCTTGTCCATCTTGGGTACTTCATAAATGCTCATTGAATTGGATCAATAAGTTCCTAAAGGAACTCCACACCTCTCCTTTAAGCAAAGCAGGTAGAATTGTTCCTCCTCAATGTAATACACACTCATCTAGCTTCCTATTATGATATTGTGTCTGCCTTTTCCCTTTTAGACTGCTTTTGATGTTCATTTTAACCAGATTTCACCTGTAGAAAAATTGTCGTGAAGAGATATAGTAGGCACACACAATATAACACATGCCACACTACGGCTCTTAGGGATGACTGTCATTGGATGGCATTGCTGGACCAGATGACCTCTAAGGACTCTTCCATTTCTGTGCTTTTCTGAGACTATGAATTTTTCCCTAGCCCATTACTATCAGTAGAAAACTGCCTTCTCCCATTTGTGGATCATTTTTCTTCAATCCCTTGGTTGATTTCCTCCTAAATGAACTAACAATAGTTTCTTTCTTACAACCTCTGGGTAGACTAAACATGCTTTAGCAGACCCTCATCTCTACTCCCTTTGCCCATTGTATCATTTTAAGTTACATAGATTCCAATTAGACCAAGCCCTTTCTCTAATTGCGAAATAAGTTACAGAACCCCTGGGCCCATGGATGTGAAAGAGAGAGGACAGAAAAATGCCCTCCCTCCCTCCCACCATATTCCCTGACCTAGATGTAATCATTATCGATTGGGTATTCATTGATTATTGGCACTGATATGAGATGCCAAGGGGTTTGCCTAGGTTTCCAGGAAGGCAGGTGATTTCATACAGCAGAGCTTAATTGACACCTGCCAATGGCAGTGGGCTGAATGAATTGGGAACACTTTGGTTAAAAAACAGAAATGTGTAGTGGAGAGAATGCTGGTCTTGGAGTCAGGAGACATGGGTTTAAATTCCATTAATAACTATATGACCTTGGGCTAGTCACTTACTCTCTCAGAGCCTCAGTTTCCTCTTCTGTGAGATAGTGTTAATGATGTAACTTCCTACCCTAGAGGGTTATGGTGAGGAACAGAGCTTTGCAAAATCGTCAAATGCTATATTAAGAGAGTTGTCTGCTGTATGTTATTATATTGTTAGACTCTACCTATGTGAATTACTGTTATATTGTTAGCCCTTATATATGTGAACTACTGTAGTTTGTTGTCATATTGTTGGCCCTACCTATGTGAGTTATTGTTGTATATGTGTGACTTACTGTAGTTTGTTGTTGTCTTGATGGCCCTATATCTGTTAGTTTTTGTTGTTTGTGGTTACTGTTGATCCCTTCCCCTCACCCAGCTCCCTGAGTCATGAACAGGACTTCCAGAGACCTCTGGTTCATATACTCCACTTCCACCTTTTCCGCCCTTTAATGTGCACCTCTAGCTATGGCCAGCAGAGGGTTAAGGGGATCCCCTTACCGAGAAATGTTGGCATCTAATAGATGGTTTCTGCCTCTGGCTGCTCGCCTCTGTCCTGCAGTCAGATGGACGTGAAGAAGCCTTGTGGGATGGGGTCTTGGAAGCCGGTGACTTCTTTCGGATGTGACGTCTCTCCCTTAGCCTTGGGGCTGCCCTTCTTTGGAGGCTGGGGGAAGGAGGAGCACAGTGCTGCATGCCAGTCATTCGGGCTGGGGTTACCTGCCATCCACTTCACCGAGCCTCTTGCCTTTTCTCTTAGAGGACTTTCCTGCCAGGTATTCCAGGAACTTCAGACATCGGAGTTGCCTCCCTCTCTGACTTCACGGCTTATGGGCGGTGCTGACGGGGCGCCCCTTGTGCTAAAGTCAAGGTTTCTACTTTTCAGGACCTTCCGATTCTCCCACAGATTGTTTTACCTCTACAGGAACTTGCTGGAGTTGGGATTCAGGAATAGCTGGCGCGTTGCAGAATTCTCTACCTTCCTCGAGCACAGGAAGGGAGGGAGGAGGTGCACATGGACATGGTGGTGGGGAGGTCTTTTTAGTGGAAAGGTTGGAGTCTGGGAGATAGAAGGAGAATCCAGCCTCCACAGAACTGCTCTCTGCTTCCAAATGGGACAGCCAATCAACTTCACTCCTTGAGGGAAAAGTCAGTCATGCTGACCGGCATTTATCTGTCTTTCCTCCTTTCCAGAACACATCCATCTGCACCCGGGAATTCTGCTGCACCTGAGAGGCTTGAAGCTCTGAAATACCAACGGATAAAGAAGCCCAAAAAGTCAACCAAGGGCTCCTCGAAATCCAAAAAACGATCCGGTGAGTTGTGGAGAAGAGTCCTGTTCTTTCACTTGCTGGCTCTGTGGGTATTTAGCCAGGAAAAGAAAAAGTTAAGGGGTCAAGAGACCTGTGTTCACATTTTTGAAAGGCTGTCTTGTGGAAGAGGGGGATGAGACTTATTCTGTTTGGCCCCAGTGGGCAACACCAGGAGGGGTGGGTAGAAGTTGTAAAAAAAAAAAAGACACATTCAGGCTAAGACATCAGGAAAAACTCCCTAACAATTAGAGCTGTTAGATGGAATTAGATGGAATGCGCTGCCTGGGAGGTGGAGGTCTCCTTCTCCTTGGGGGTCTTCAAGCAAAGGCTAGATGACCACTTGTCAGGTGTGTTACAGTGAAGATTCCTTTTAGGCATTAATAACAATAATAAGATTGATAATGATGATAACTAGCCTTTCAGGTTTTCAAAATGCTTTTACATAATTAAGTCATTTTATCATATCAACTCTGTGAAGTAGATGCTATTTATCATTCCCATTTTACAGGTGAGGAAACTGAGGCAGGCAGAAATGAAGTGACTTGTCCAGAGTCACACAGCTAGTAAGTATCTGAGGCTGGATTAGAACTCAAGTCCTCCTGACTCCAGGGCTGGCACTCTATCTGCTGTGCCACCTAGCTGCCCCTCTATCTACTGTGCCACTTAAGAATAGACGAGATAGATGGTGTCTGAGTCTTCTTTTCTTTCTTTCTTTTCTTTCTTTCCTTCTTTTAATAAATATTTTATTTTTTCTAATTACATGTAAAAACAATTTTTAACATTTGTTTTTTAAAATATTGAGTTCCAAATTCTCTCCTTCCCTCTTTTCCCTCTCCCTTGAGAAGGTAAACAATTTGATATAGATTATACATGTACAGTTATGTAAAACACATGTCAATATTAATCATGTTGTAAAAGAAAACACAGACAAAAAAACCCTAAAACAACCCAAACCCAAGAAAAATAAAGTAAAAAAAAATTAGGCTTTGATTTGTATTCAGACTCCATCAGTTCTTTCTCTGGAGGTGCATAGCATTTTTCATCATAAGACCTCAGAATTGTCTTGGATCATTGTATAGGTGAGAATAGCTAAGTGATTCATAGTTGATCATTGTACAATATTGTTGTTGCTATATACACCATTCTCCTAGTTTTGCTCACTTCAGTTTGCATCAGTTCATGTAAGTCTTTCCAGGTTTTTCTGAAAGCATCTTGCTCATGAATTTTTTTTTGGCACATTAGTTTTTCATCACGACCATATACCACAGCTGGTTCAGCCATTCCCCAATTGATGGGTATCCCCTCAATTTCCAATTCTTTGCCACCACAAAAAATGCTGAGCTGCTATAAATATTTTTGTACACATAGGTCCTTTTCCTTTTTTTTTTTTGATTCTCTTTGGGATACAGACCTAGTAGTGGTATTGCTGGGTCAAATGGTATGCATGATTTTATAGCCTTTTAGGCTATAAATTGCTCTCTAGAATGGTTGGATCAGTTCACAGCTCCATAAGGTCTCTTTCAATGCTCAAATTCTTTCCCACTGTCCAGTCTGTCTGTCTTGAAACCCTTTTCTAGGTTTTATGTCACTGTGAATTCTGATGTTAGATTCTCTCAGAACTGATTTCTCCAGGTTCCTCCCCTCACCCCATCCTAGGCTTTGGGCATTTTCTCTGGCTGTCCCCCATGCTTGGAATACTCTCCCTCCTCACCTCTGCCTCCTGATGTCCTGCAAATCTTGGCCAAAATCCCACCTTCTACCGGAAGACTTCCCCAATTCCAGTGCCTTCTCTCTGTTAATTATTTTCTGCTTATTCTGTATGTTTGTATATAGTCGTTTGCATGTTGGTTTCCCCATTAGATTGTGAACTCCTTGAGGGCAGGGGCTGTCCTTTCCCCCTCTTTGTATCCCCAGCATTTAGCAGAGTGTTTCATAAATGCTTATTGACTTAACTGACCCTGTTTTGACGATATAGTTGCCCTGTACTTTCCTTTCTTAGCATTTCGATACTTCCATTGTTAATATGGGAATTAGTACAAGTCTTTTTGATCTTTGGGGGAATATTATGAAATAGATTCAACTTCTCTTTCCCTGATGCATATCATTTCAGAGGGGTTGCTCATCTTTGTTCCATGGTGTCTTCTCCTTAGCCCAGACATTAATACCTTTGTTGGATTGTGATCCATGTTTACCCAGTAACATTGGAAGAATGCCAGATGGAGGTCAAAAGCAATCAGAAGTGTAGCCTTAGACCAACAGGTCTAGGTACCTTTTGGGACTCTAAAAATGCTCCTTCAACATTTACTAGCCATTTTAGTTTTTCCAATGACTTTTGATAAACTAGGATGACTTGCTAAGGAAGACTGTGGATCAATATCTATTTATTTAGACCAGGACTTCTTAACCTGGAGTCCATGAGCTTTTTTAAAAAATATATTTTGATAACTATACCTCTCTGACTTCCTTTAAGTCTGAACTAAAAATTTATCTTCTACAGGAAGCTTTCCCTAACCCCTCTTAATTCAAGAGCTTTCTGTCTTTAAAAATTTTCTATTTGTCCTGTATATAGCTTGCTTTGTATATGTTTGCTTGCATGTTGTCTCCCTTATTAGATTGTAAACTTCTTAAGGGCAGTGACTGTTTTTTGCTTCTTTTTGTATCCTCAGCACTTAGCACAGTGCCAAGCACATAGGAGGTGCTTAATAAATGTCCATTGAATTGAATTGAATTTCAGTATAGTTTGTTTCCCTTAAAGTCTTCTTGGGGCAGCTAGGTAAAGCAGTGGATAGAGCACTGGTCCTGGATTCAGGAGGACCTGAGTTCAAACCTGGCCTCAGACACATAACACTTAATAGCTGTGTGACCTTGGGCAAGTCACTTAACCCCATTGCCTAGCCAAAAAAAGAAAAGAAAAAAGTCTTCTGTATTTTATTTTATGCATTTAAAAAGTTTTTTTTTTCTGAGAAAGTGTCCATAGTCTTTACTAGATTGCCCAAAGGGTCATGACACAAAAAGGTTAAGAATCTTTGCATTAGAACTTGAAAGAATCATGCACTTAGACCTGTGGGATGGATTAGGCAAAGTACTCCTTCGAGTGAAAGTGATAAACCAAACAATCTTCAGGGCAACCATCTGTCTTGAGAAGTCTGTGACTAATTCTCTTTCACACAGGTTTCCTGTAGTGTAGTCACACCTATTCAACTGATGAAGCTTAGGAAGGGGAAGTTATTTCTCTAAAATCCCATAGATATCAAAGTGGTGATTATGGGACTCAATTCCATGTGTTGAGGATTAGTTGAAAGAAATGGAAATAAATTGGAGAAGAAAAATTTTTTGGGGGGGACACATGATTGCATTATTCAGATATTTGAGGAGTTGTCATAGACAAGAGGGATTAGATTTAATTTGCTTGGTGGATTTCAGAAAAGCCTGGAAAGACTTATATGAACTGATGCTAAGAGAAATGAGCAGAACTAGGAGAACATTGTACACAGAAACAATAATGTTGTGTGACTACATGTATAGCCTACATCAAATTGCTTGCCTTCTCAATGGGAGAGGGGGTTGGGGAGGGAGGAAGGGAGAGAATTTGGAACTCAGAGTTTTAAAAATGAATGTTAAAGATTGTTTTAGATGTAAAACACTTAAAAGACAAAACAAAACAAAACAAACCCAGTAACATTATGCAATGATCAGCTCTGATTGACTTAGCTCCTCTCAATAATATAATGATCCAAGACAATTCTGAAAGATTCATGATGGAGAATACTATCTACATCCAGAGGAAGAATTGATGGAGTCTGAATGCAGATTGAAGCACACCATTTTCACTTTTTTGTTTTTCTTCATGTTTTCCCCCTTTTTTCTGTTTCTTCTTTTACTGACTAATGTGGAAATATGTTTTACATGATTGCACATGTATAATCTATACGAGATTGCTTGCCGTCTTTGGGGAGAGAGGAAGGGAAGAGAGGGAGGGAGAAAAATTTAGAACTCAAAATATTTCAAAATTTGAATGTTGAAAATTGTCTTTACATGTAATTGGAAAAAATAAAATACTGTTAATTAAAAAAAGACTTAATTTGCTTGGTCCCAGAGGGTAGAATCAGAACCAAAGGTTATGTCACAGGGGTGGAGATTCTGGCTTCAAAACAAAGGAGAATTTTCTAACAATTAAAGATGTCCAGAAATGAAATCAGCTGCTTTATAGGGTTGTGAGTTCCCTGCCTCTGGCAGTGCTAACTTGGAAGCTAGACTCAGTTCCAACCTAACAGATAGTGAAGAGCATTGTGCCAGGTGCTGGGTTAGATACAATGTTTAGACAAGACTTGGTGCTTGCCTTCCTGCAGTTTATGGTCTAGTAGGCTTGTTAGGAATTTTGTAGAGGACATTAATGGTTCATGAGTCACAACTGCACTAGATAATCTTTGAGATTTCTTTTTAATTCTAAGATTCCATACTTCTATGATTCATAGAGCAACATGGAGCAAACAGGAGTTTGCCTAAATAACCTCTTAGGTTCCACCATAAGCTTTATAGTGCTTATGATTCATGGATTTGGGGTGAAAAAATCAGTATTTCATGTGTCAAATCTAATATTTAGTTCCTAGGATTGATATGAGTCATACCACCATTGCCTTCTTTGAAATTTCTGATTCAAGATGCTTATATTCCTTCTGGGTATAGAACTGATTGTTTCAAATATTCTTGTCACCTGGATTCACAGAGACTGTAAACTTGGAAAAATGTTCCCTATATTTTCATGTAATCTTGCTTGTATTAGTGGGGTAGGATTACTGGTTGTCTGAGTCAGGGAAGAAAAGCTCTGTGTTACAGAAATCTCTGGCTTTCTCAAACTCTCATTTGATCCTCTTGTTCCCATGCCAGAAGTCTAAGGTAAGTATGTGATGTTACCTCCCACCTCCTTACCAACCATGCTTCTGTGTTTTGTTTTCCTCTTCACCCCAGAAGGTTCTGCTTCCCAGGTTCAGCAACTTCCTAACTCTCAGGTACTGTGGCCCGATGAAGCTGTCTGCCTCCGAAAGAAGAAGAGACACTCTCGTCCTGATCCCTTTGCCCGCCTCTCAGACCTGTGTCATCGCCAGCTTGCTGAGGACCAGACAGCCATTCTCAACAGTGTGGACCATGATGACTCAGGCCATGCCACCTTGCTGTAGCTTAGCGCCAACTGTAAAAGTTCTAAGGGCAAGAGAGTTGGTTAGGGGGATGGGGAGCAGAGGGGAGAAAGTGATCTATAAGAAATATACGTGGGGGGTGGGGGGATGGTTAGAGTGGGTTTGACTGACATGGCATGGGGGTAAATTTGTTTCTTCCATCAGTAAATGGCTTGCCTTGAATTTTTGTTGTGGGAATTGTGCAAATCTTTATTCCAATCTGGACCATTTCCTTCCTCTTCTCCTTTTGGAATAGTCTTTGGATGAAATCCTCAATCTCTTGGCCAGTTGGCCTCACTCACAGGGCAGAGGGAGGGAGGTATAAGCTGTGAGTGGAGGGTGATGGGAAGTAATTTGAGAGAAGGGAAAAAGCTCCCTAGATAGACTTTTCTCACCTCCTCCAGCTATCTTTGGGAGGGTTGAGGAAGAAGAGGAAGCCAAATGTCTCCATTTCTCTCTTCTTTTTCAATTTTTCAAATCCTGGAAGACAGATAGGTTTCCCATCCCCCCCCCTTCAAGCTTACTTATGTATAGATACAGATACATATCTATATAATGTGTGTGTTTCTGTATGTATATATCTGTTCAGATTGGTGGGTCATGCAGATTTAAGTCCTACATGTCTTTCTGTGGTGTATGAAGGGAGACGAAGGGGGAAAGACAGCAGACAACTGGGTATCTGTGGGTAGGATGAACATGGGGGTTAATGGGATGCCCCAGTGTCTGTCTCAGGATTATTCCCCCTTTCGATTAAATCCACATGTTCCTTGCAGAATCCACCATTCATCTTTGCTACTTTCTTTCATGCAGAGGAAGTATGGACCATTGCTATGTTTGCCAACCATCATCGTCACCTCCTCTCTTACTGCTTTTTCTAGCCCCTAGGTAAAGGAAATATATGTTATGGCAAGGGGCCTGGCTGGCATCTTCCTTCCATCCACAGTCCAGCCAAGGCTCCTGAGGCTCAGGCAGGAAGGCCTCTGGGTACAAACTCCATCTCATTCTTCACTCTCTCCTTGGTCATTCCAGGGCTCTGAGCCCTATGGCTGAAGAGGTCCCTTGTTCAACAGCCTGTCTACTGTGCTGAGTGCCAGGTTGCCTCAGCTCTATTTATATCCTGTTTCCAGCATGGTAGCACCCTCCCAAGTGCTACTTTAGACCAGCTGGTAGGATTCTTTCTCCCCTTTTGTGGGAGATAAAAAACCCCATACTGACTGATCTCCACTCGTGCAACACTTCCAAGTGCGCACCCAATGATCTTCCTCTGCCTCGTGGTAAAACTTCCTCCCCAACCTCCGGCTTGGATGAAATAACACCAGGTAAATGCTGAAGGCTTGAGGTTTCTTGGCTTTCGTGGAGTGGGGGGAGTCACCTGATTTCCCCCCTCTCAGTTCTTTTCTGCTGGAGCTGGACCCTGGCCATCCTAGCCCTAGGGAGGAACATGTTCTCTGATCTACCTTTTGCCAAAATATTGTCTGTCCAGACTGTTAGTTTCTGACAGTTTTTGTGGCGTCATCTTGGGGTTGCTTACGGTGTATCACTTCCAAGATGGTAAGCTGCTAGCCAAGAGTAAGACAGGATGCCCTGATGTTGGTGAAGGTGGGTGATGGCAGGGTTATTTCTTTCTCCTTTTGGCATAGGAGATTGTTACCCTGCCTTAGCAGAAAGACCATTGGGCATCTTCTAGGTGCTGTTGTCTTGGTGCATTTTAGGGTCCCAGCTTCTCCTCTGACTCCTACTTGGATGCCAAGTTCTGGAGCAGTAAAATTACCAGGTCTCACTCCACCTGGTTCAATGACAGTTGCCAATAGCTGGGCCCTAGAGCGTGACCCTGTCCATCTGGACGGGTCCTCCCAGAGCTGGGCAGTTCCATCTGCCCTGGGGCTTTTAAATTGGAGGGGAATTTGTCTCCCCCACCATAGTGACAGGCCCCTGGTGCTTCTGCTTCCCAGCCCAGTGAGCCAGGGAACAACCTCACTTTTGGATGGAGTTCCCCTGAAGCAATTCAAGCCACCACAATTCATTTCTAACCAAGACAAGCCTGGAATGAAAGGGATGGGAAGCAGGCATGGTTCTCCCACTCTGGCTATTTCTGGTCTCCACTGTCTGAGACATTTGTATTTTTGTTTGGCAACTGGGATTCTGGATGATGCTTCCATCTTGCTTCATCCAAATCCTTTCTACCCCTGGCTGTCAGGGTAGCTAGTCTTCCCCAGTGAGGTCCTAGGGAAGACAGAGGAGAGAAAACTGAGTGATCCTGTGTCTTCTATCTTGAGGCAGTTGCACCTCTGCCACTGTGCCATGCCGTGTCCTTTATTTTAGTGTCCGAACTGGGTGATCTCAGGATGTGAGCATCACTGATGAATTAAGGAGCAGGCATAGCATTATGTCTTAGTTAAGGTTGGGTGAAGCCCCTGCTTGCATTCTGCCTGTACATACTTGCTTTTCTAGGAGTAGGAAGCCTAGATTGCCCTTCCACAAACTTGGACCCTTGGGCCCAGAACACCAATATCGATGAGATCAAAATTTCCTGGCCACTTTTTTTTTTTGAAACTTCAAAAAAGACAATTAGATTCTGAACAACAAAGCCATCCAAGGAAAGGAGGGGGTTAAAACTGGGCCCAAGGGAGAGGTAATATGGAATAGAACAAATAAATGATAGGAAACTTAGGTGAATGGGCAAAGATGAGAAACCTGAAGGATGAACCTTACTGTACTCCCTGGAGTTCAGCCCAGTCTATCCTGTAAACTCTAGATCCTGGTAGTTAGCTGAATATCTCTCTGGAAGATGGTCTCTTTTTTTGGGCATGGTGGGCAAGTAGTAGAACATCCTTAGATACACTGCTAAGACTTATGCTGCAGGGAAGCCTCCTGTAGCACCAGCAGTGGGCCTGCCAAAACCCTATCCTGCCCCTATCGGAGGCCTGTTTCTTGGACCATCCTAGCAAAGGATCCTTTTCTGATTGGAAGTGTGTGAGCTTCAGGAGTTTATTGATTTCTGGTATGCCTGTTTCCTGTGGCAGAAGCAGGGGCTGGGGCATTTGTAGCTATGAAGCTGCAGATGCCTTTGGGCTGTAGGACTGAAGAGGACCCTGGGCAGTATCTGGAGGATGTAGTCAGACTCACTGGGCTGGGGTTGGGTGCTTCTTTGGGAGCCTATGACTTTCTGCTGCTGTGTGGCATCATCTTGCTTGTGTGCAGGCCTGGCTTGGGGCTGAAGAGTCCTTAAGGCTCTGTTGGACTCCCTTGTCTGGCTGAGTCAAGCGGAGCCTGGGAATCATTGGGAGAGGAAAGGTGAGCAGTCACTTGACAAGCTACTGAGCACCAGTTTCCTTTGGGATCTCTTGAGGTGATCTTCGAGCCTGATTTAAAAAATAAAAAGCAGAAAAATGCTTGATTTAGAAGGCTTTGGTTTTCTTAGGTATGATTTGGGTTAGAAGAAATGAATGCTCCATGGTGTTGGACCTTTAAAATGAGCCTGTGGGCTTTTTTTTTTTGGCAGGGAGTTATGTGTGCATGAACACACAAGCATGCACATGCACACATACATATACAAATCTGTTCATCATGTTCTTCTGAGGAAAGCTTGGCCAGCAAATTGTGACCCTTGATCCTTACAAAGGTGCTGATTCCACCTCTTCCTTCCTTCTGGCAAATGCCTCTTCCCCTAGCACATCAGGCCAGACAGGGTTGGATGTTGTACTCTGTGCCAGCCGCTAGATTTTGTCTGTGATTTAGTATCTCTATGACCAGGGAAAAAACATAGGGCCAGCCTGTGCCACCTTCCCAGGGGAGGAGAGTTTTATAGAATGGGCATGTTTTCCCCTCTTTGGAGAGTTTCCTCGAGGGCAGGCAACTTTGGGTCTTCCTTTAAGGGTCTGAACTGGGGTGGCTAGGCAAGGATGCTTTTGCCTGATGTGATGCAGAGTGGAGATTTTGCTGACCTTTTTAGTTGGAGTGTGTGTTTGTGTGTGTGTGTGTGTGTGTATCCATGTATAAGCATGTCTATCTCCAAACCTCCCTTCATGTCCTTTTCTTTGTCCCTGAACAATTAAAGTAGCACTAGAATTCCCAGTATATCCAAAATCCTACTCTCCTTTATCCAAAATCCTACTCTACTTGAGATACCAAACCCCTAGCTACCATCTTGTAGGGTCTGATTGATTGCCTTGCAGGGTAGAGGCTGCTTTGGTAGGGGGAGTCCTTCCTGAGTCCCCAAAATTGATCTTTCTTCTTTCTTTATAATACCCCTAACTTCCACTGTCTCAACTCGATTGTTGAAGGAGATTGAAGCTGGGGAAAGAATAAAATGGATCCCAAGGGATCCTAAAGTGGTAAGCATAGGAGAGTGGATCTGAACCCCTTATGTTTAGGGATAGGAAATAGCAATTGAAGAGGAGGTGGCAAAAGCCAATAGCATCCCAGCCTTGCTCCTCATTTATTGATTACCAGATGAGGTTGGTTTTGTGGTCATAAGGCGTTGGGGTCCTGTGGCGAGGAAACATGGCTCTGTACCCCACATGGGTGCCAGAACATTGGCCTCAATGGTAGGGCTGTGAGTACTGAGACACCATTTCCCTAACTGAGGAGTGCCTTGATTCCAGTAAGTTAACTGGGTTAGTGCCCCCTTCCATTGAGGAGAGAATGGTCCCATAGGTATGGTCTGGGAAGGATAGGACAACTTTACTATGGGAAGGCTGGTGGGGATTTGGGGTGTTTACCTCTCCTCCATCCTATGTTGACATTTTCCATTTGGTATCCTCCAACATGGAGTTAGTTTCTGTGCTGTCTCTTACCTCTCTTCCTTTTTAGGGGAAAGAGGGTAGGGGGTTTCAGAGTTTTTGGTACTGGTACATGTGTTCAAAGCAGTGGCTTCTCAAAAGGAGGGAATGAATGCAGGAGGCAGCAATTTAGGCATCTTGACACCTTCCAAGATTCAAACCTGGGGCTGAGGTTTGTTTTCCTGGTTGAGGGCAAATTCCTTCTGGTCTATTTAGGAAAAACTTTTTTAGGGTGGGGTGGGGTGGGGTGGGTAGGGGTGGGAGAGGAACTGTATATAAGATGTTCAATAAATCTGTAGAGAAACATAAGAGAAGAAAAGCTAGCAATTTGTCATGGCTTTATCTACTTGCATGTAAAGGAACTTTGGGGGAGTTCCAGGGAGAGCTAGTTAGAAGCTAAGGAACAGGAAGGGAGATGGTTGGGGAGTTGGAAGGAGCTAGAAAGATCCCTTTTAAGACAGCTTCTCATAATTCCATCTAGAGGTAAGGGGTTCCACCCATCAGCATTCCGAGGCCCAGCTCAGACCTTGTGTTTCTGTAGAAAATGGGAAATGGTATTGAGTTGAGAACTGGAGCCATGTTGGTAAGTGATCTTTGGGAAGGGTCAGAATGTTTCTAATGGCCTATCCTAGATGAAGGGACCCAAGTGGTATTAGGAACTGGGATATAGGGAGGGAATAAAATTTAGTTGCAAAGAATACATTGGAACACGGAAAACTATGGAGTGTGGGATAGAAAAGATGTGGAAAAGAGACTGGGACCAGAGAATGGGGTAGAAGGTGGAGGGGACAAGGGACTGTCATTCTACTTCAGACATTTTCAGATGCTCTACCAGTCCTTCTAAAAGGAGCTAGAGTTTAGTGTCCCAGAACTTGGACCATCTAGGGAAATGCAAAAGGGTTAGGAGTAATCATCCTGGAAAATAGGTGAACTGGTTTTTGGAACCAAGTAATATGATAGAAGGATGATATTGTGGTTGAAGAAAAATTGAGGAACAGCTTGGATTTTTGGTAATTGATGTTTTTCTTAGTTATTCTGAGACCTATTACTATGAGAGTAAGCTCTAATGCAAAGTGTTCTAGCTAGAGATTTCTCCTTGGAGATTCCCTTTGGAGTGCAGACTCACTTTATCCATATTCTCTTCTGGGGCTACTTAAGCTTTTGATCTGAAAGACTATTCTTTCCTCTTTCTATCACCAGCCATTCACTGGTGGGTGATAAGCTCCCTGTGACCATTTTTTAAAAGAATAAATGTCCAGACAGTCTTTTCTTATTGTCCTGTTGGCCAGGGAACATCCTAGGGTATTTGTGAGGTGGCAGAGAAGTCTGGAGAAGGGAGATGGGCACATCTTCCTCCTATCTCATAAATACTATTCTCCCCACTTAAGGAGCAGATATCTTGCTTCAGGCCAAGAAATCACTCCTTGACCTTGAGCCTGGGGCTTCTGCCCTCACCTTCCCCCTTCTGGACAGTCACTGATAGTCACTGCCTCTGTGTAGCAAGGCAGGGTAGACTGAAAGTAGCCTTTAGACAGACTCCAGCCCAATGGCAGACCCTCCTTTCCTCTCATATCTTACAATTCTGCCTCCTCCTCAGTCTTGAGGTAGAATTATGAGCTTTTCTGCTTAGGAAGAAATTCAGAAATAAAGCTGAGGTCCAGGTTCAACTTTTACATTCTTAATTCCTCGTTGTCTCAGATCCACGTGGCCATTCCTTCATTCAGCTAAACCAGCCCCTTGCTACTGAGCCCCAAGTTTGATACTGGCAAAGGATCTTAGCAAATGTAGATAACCTCTTCAGATGGCATGGGTGTTAGATTATGGAGGAGTGGGATTATGACAGTGAACCCCATTTGGAGCCAATGGATGTAATTTTCAGTATAAACTGGTGACTGGTTTGAAAAGTACCTCCTTCATTTTCCAGGGGTTTTATGAAAAGACTTTCTCTAGGGGGAGGAGAAGTTGCTACATACTGAAAAATAGCATTAGAGGTTCATCATGCTTCATAGATGGCAGAGTCAGGGCAATAGGCATTTCAGATCACTGTGCAGACCATTAATAGGAAGAGAGTTGAAATTCACTTTGTTTGTTTGGTGTTGCTGTCTAGTATGGACCCAGAGTAAGCCAGGGTTCTGAATAGGATTAGGGGGAGTAGTTCCCTGCTTTGAACCATCTGTCAGGGAAAGGAAGAGGAAATGAAGTAAAGGGGTGGTGTGATCTCAGTTTCCATCTCCTTGGCTCTTCAACTTATGTCTACCTCATGATCCCTAGTGGTTATTTGAGTTTTAGTGGGACCTGTTGAGCTTCCTGTTCTTTGAGGCACACCCCTCTTCCCCTCCCTCCTACTATTCCTGGTTGTCCTGGATTTGGTTCAGGAAAGAGGCAACCCCCTCCCCCCACAGCCTTCTCTCTTCTTCTCTATCCCCTATTTTTTCTTGGCTCCAGGGGTTCTGAACTTGTGCATGGCTTAGGTGGTGTGGGGGTGGGGAAGGGCAATAAGGGAGGGGAGGTGGGTTGGTTTGGGGTTGGGGGATTTGAATTATTCAGCCTTAGAGATGTTGCAAGCATGCTTTCTGGTGATGTTTTCACATAAGTAAGTGGAAGGGGCAAATGCTTCCCTACACTTTCATATCTGGGATGATGGCTTGGGGGCTTAGCTTCCTTTTATCTTAGGGTACTTGTGAGAGCTCATTTCCACTAGAACTAAACCTCTCTATGGGCCAGCCACCTGGCAATCCTGGGTGAGTAAATTGCTAATCAACAAATATTTATTGAGTCTACTCCATGCAAGTCATTTGGGGAGGTCTATCACTAGATAGCTGGGTACTATCTGAGTGTGGGGAGATGAGATGGTCCCAATGTAAAAAAATCTCTTTCTTTTCCCCAGGGGCTACACAACCTCTATCCACCTCTGCAGACATTCAGGGGCTGCCTTTTCTCTTTGGGGTTTAGGAGCAGAATGATGTCCTGGATCTCTCTGCCTGAGGTCTGCTTTATGTGCTTCTTTCCCAGTTTCAGGAAGGGTCTGCTTATGTGTGAGTGTGTGTGTGTGTGTGTGTGTGTGTGTGTGTGAGAGAGAGAGAGAGAGAGAGAGAGAGAGAGAGAGAGAGAGAGAGAGAAAGAGAGAGAGAGGGAGAAAGAGAGAGAGAGGGAGAAAGAGAGAGAGAGAGATAAACATGGAGATATGAGAGGCCAGATTTTGAATCTGCCCCTAAGGGGAGCCAAGCTCCCAGTTCCCCATTCTCATTTATCCTGAGAAATATCAGGTATAAGATACCCTCCCTCCTGTTGACTCCCAGCCAGACCATTTTTGTTTTGGCAGGAGGATTACAGAGGAAATCTTCCATCTTCAATGTATTTTTATGAAGATTGTACATAAAATTATATAAATATATAATTTGTTCTATTTTAAAGAGAGAGGGGAACTTATATAAAGGCGGGGTGGGTGGGATAGGGCACAATGAGAAGATTCCACAGCAGTTACTAGTAGGCTGCCAGCAAGTGCTACATTTGGGAGGGCTAGAGTGTGGGAGGGCATGAGATTAGAGCAGGACAAGAGGAGTGGGAAAAAAAGTTTTTCTTGAGCTGCATTCAGAGTCCTCCACCTCTGCATTCATATATATATTATATGTATAAAAATATAATATATATATGAAACCTATATAAAGACTATATCTTATCTCTATATCTATCTATATACATATATATGAAGTCATAGTTTGCTTTATTTTTGTACCTGTGCTTTGAGATGCTTCAGACACAACCACCTAGCCCAGGTAGTCTGGGATCCTTGCTCACTTCCTAATGCCACCTCTCTTCTTTTCCTTGCCCCTTCCTTCCTATCCCCCTCCCTTTCTTTTCCCAGTTGCTCGGGTCTGTCAGAAATACAAAAAGGAAAACTGAACAAAAGGAAAAGCCTCTCGGATGCTTGCAAAGAGAGTGGAGAGAAATGAGAGAAAGGGGAAGCCATGGGGTCTTATTTCAGTTCCCATGTGATTTCTTGTGATGTGTGGGGGAATTGTGACCCTGGTTCTCCCTGCTCAATCGCATAGTGGATGACACCAGGGGAAGGCACGATGGGAAAGAGCTGCCAGGAGGGGATGCAGCATTGCATTCCCTACAATGCTCTTGCCAGGCCTCTAGTCGTCTTAAAGATGTCCAGCTCAACCATGAGAATGTTAGAGATGGTGAGATCAGGAAAAGCCAGAAAGCTAGCAGGTGACCCACAATGATACCTGTCTTATATTATGGCATCTCTGCTTAAATAACCAATGAGAAGCTGAGAAGCCCAGGCATGGATCCAGGTGGTACTGTCAGCAGTGCCAGGAGAAAAGAGACCCTGGCTTTGCAATGCTTCAGGTTCTTAGAACCAGTGGAATCTGGTGTCTAGTATGAATATAAATATAAAATTATATATATATATAATATTTTTCCAATTGTTATTATTCTTTAGTGGCAAAACAAAATGCAGTTTGAAATGGAATGGCACAGCCCTGGGGGCATTGAGTGGAGTGGGGGAAGGGGATGGGAGGGTGGGAACTGGGGAGCAAGCTCTCTGGGTATGACTGGGATGGAGGAATTGGGTGGGTGCCCAGTGTATGGACTTTTGCAGAAGCCAGAGTACTGAATTGTATGCTAGATGTAAAGAATTTCCTATAAAATGGGCCCCTCCTGTAGTTTAGTAGAAAACCTTTTGTTGGATGAGTAGGAGTTTTCCTGGGAACTTAAGATCTTCACTGCAAGGATCTTATACCTTGTAACCTCAGCACTTGTCTCTTGGGTGGTGTGTCTTCCTTTTTCACTTTCCAGGAGATCAGTTTGATAAGTGGCTGGCACTTGGTTCGAGGGTACAGAGAGGTAGGGGAGTCTCGGCTGGGCTTCTTGCTTTCATTCCTGTTCTTCACCTAGAAAAAGCAATATTCATTCCCAGAGCCAAATGGGCTGCTCCTGTGTTGGGCTGTTTGAGGAGAAGGGAAGCCAGGGAAGCCAGAATGCCTCAGTTCCTTGAAAGGGATTTTTACAAACTTTCCTGGGCATTATTTGAAGAACAGGTAGGTATAGAGACTGAATTTGACTTTTGAATCCTTGAATTCCTGGGGTGACTCTCTCTGGGTTCTGTTAGACTGGTTGCTCAGAGAGAACCTTACATCTAACTTTGGAGCCCAGTGGGCCTAGCTTATATGGGAGCAAAGGGGACTTCAATAGTATGCGCAGTAAGCAAGTCCTTGTTAGACCTTTGATCCCATCTTGGGCCTTCTCATGAAGTCAAATAAAGACAGGCATGGATTACAAGAGAAGGCTCCCAGGGAAAAGGTTTTGATAGGAACCAAGTCACTTTACAGGAGATTAGGTGTTTTAGGACTAGGTGACCTAGCCCACCATGTAGAAATCCCCAAACAAAAGGGGGGCCCCCAGTGCCAGAGGGCATTTTATGGTTTTCCTCCTTATACTACTCACCATCACTGCTTGCACTCTTGGGGAGAGAGATTTTCCATTTCCTAGGCCCCATTCCATTCCTAGGACATCCAATCGTTAGGATACCAGGAGGCTCACAAGATGAATCTCTCCCTGAAAGGACCAGGGAAGATCAGCGTACCAATGTCCTTCTTCTCTGCCAAGCCACGTGTGGACAGAGATACAATTCCTAACTCTGTGCCCCTCCTCTCAATCCTCAAGAAACCATTTTTGAGGTTTTCCGTTCGAGGGGAATGAAGAGACAGATGATTCAAGGGAAGATATTTCCCCCGTCTCTTAGACAACTGGATCTCAGAGGGATAGTAGCTTCACCCCAGCCATCTCCTGCTCCCACCATCCAGGGCCCTGGCCCTAGGCCATCCCTATGAGTGACGGTAGCAGAAAGAGAAGGAAAGGAAACCCAGCACAGCTATTCCATTTCTCCATCCTTCCATCCACATCTCATTCACACTTCAGGTGACTAAAGTGGCGAATTTGGAAAGGTGCCTACCCCAAGGATTCCTATTTCCCTGCTTCCTAGACACAGGGATGCAGAGGACTGGGCTTGTGCTAGCTAAGCAGCCCCGTAACAGAGACCATCTGCCACACTTCGAGCAGGGACGCATTTCCCCACCCTTATCAGTGTAAGGGGTTTTTGGTGCTTTGCTTTTCTAGGATGGGTAGAGTTTTCTCCATCGTGTACTTGTCTTTGCTGCTAGGATCCTCAGAACCTGGCTAAAGAGGAACAGCTGTTGGTTTCTGACCTGCTCTCCTGCCTTTCTTTGGCCTTCTTTTTGGTTGGGAGCAGAAGGGGTTCTGCATTGCTCTTTGGGGCAGATTTTCAGCAAAGTTATTCTCTTAGGAAAGAATAAAAAGAGGAGCTGGATGGGAGGCTGTGGAAAGCTGTTTCACAAAGCACACTTTCTGCCTGTAAATGATTAACCCTCTAGATGCCAAATGGTCCAAAGCCAGGGTGAGGGAGCATTTCCTCCATCATCCCCTGCTTGACTCCCTTGCCTAGGGCCTGACAGAGAGGATGCTCTGTGGACATGGCCTTGATCCTTGGCACTGTCAACTCCACTGGAGTTGGGAGTGTCTGGTTTGGAGTAGGGCAGAGTATTTCCAGTCATGAATGTCTTTTCAATATGGGAGGCCAATCTGAAATCCTCTGTGGGACTGATTCTTCTGATTTCCATGTTGGAAGCCTTGGGCAAAGGGTAGGTAGCAGGGAGGGTATGTCAACTACATGCTCGTCCTAAATGCCCTTTCTCTACTATAGGCACTAATTTGGAAGGTCAGTGTCTTACATCACCCTAGTTCCTAGCTGGCTCCTTTTCTTCCATAGGGAAAAGTTCTGTTGTTCAGCATATAATCCTTTTACCCCATACCTGATGAGCATTTTTAATTAAAATGTCCTTCCCCCCCCCCCCCACAGTCTGTAGACAAATGAAGTCAGAGAGGAAGAAGCAGTAGGGTCACCTAAATGCCACCTTCTCCTGAGAGCCCTTAGAACCTTCTGTACCTCGGGCCCAGCAGCCACTCACATCCTTTCTAGTCCTCTTCTGATGAGTCTGGAGAGTCTGGGCGATGCTCTTTTTCATCTTGGGATCTCTGTCTCTGCCTCTCTCATTTCTAGCTCTTCCTTTTCTTCTTTTTTGACTTACTTTGGGGGGGGGGGGGGTCACCACCCATCAATGCCAGATGGCTCTCTTGTGAAGACCATTTAAACCTCGTTTCCATTTCTTGAATGTCTAGTATTACAACGTACTGCGCTAGGGTGCTTTATGGTGCTGTTTCCGAAGAGGCCAGCTGGATCGAATCACCTTCATTCTGCTGGCTCCTTAACTTGTCGTATTTTGTCTTTTTTCTTTTTCTGGGAATAGGGTGGGAGATGAGGGAGTGGGAAGGAGGGAGGGAGGGAAAGGGGAAGGGCTTTTGTTGTTTCTCTTTTTTGGGGTGGGAGGGAGGGGGTCAAATTAGTTGCAGTGGGTGGCTGACTTCATGGTATTGGTT
>NW_020954591.1:24030123-24065349 GCF_900497805.2 Vombatus ursinus
GGCTGACTTCATGGTATTGGTTGCTGACTGGTGCACGTTGATTAAAATTTAAAGATACAAACCAACAAATTGCACAGCCGCACACAGCAGAACACCATAAAATGTGAGTCTGAATGGCAACTAGAGGGTTAACTTTTGAACTTCAGGTATGTAACTCAAAAGTAAATTGAAAAAAAAAAAGAAACCACTATTTTTTCAGTAAGCTTTTTTTTTTCTTCTGTAAAACAAACTTAGAAATACAAACTACCAGAACACGAACTCGGTGCTGTACCAAAGCCTTATATGAACTTATTCCGCGCTCTGTATAACCTGTCTCTATTGAGATCCTTGCTCTCCTGTTACCCCTTCTCAAAAGCCTGGGAATGCCAGTGGTGCCCAGCCTGGGATCAGAACTTGGGAACCTGTGGGGCCGGCCAAGGGGAGCCATCCCTGGATAAGGGAGCAGGCGGGGATGAGAGAGGAGTGTTCTGCTCCTGGGGTTGGACATGAAAGGTGTGTGTGTGTGTGTGTGTGTGTGTGTGTGTGTGTGTGTGTATGCACACTACCCCATGGGTGCTAGTTGACTTATTGTGGGTCTAAAGGAGTGGCCTCAGTTATGGGGGTTGGAGTGGGGAGAAGACGAAAGTATAATCCTCCTAAATTCCCTGCCTTTCCCCTCCATAGGAATGGAGTTGGGCTGGGATCAGCCAGTCTGGTTATGCCTAGAAACTCCAAACAAAGACACTCCCAACCACCAAATCACAAAATTCCAGGCCTGGAAATGAATGAACTTCACGGCTCATTCTGACCATTTCTTCCCCCCAATTCCAGACCCCTGCAGCTCCCATCCCATTCTTAAAAATTTCTAGGGAAGGAGATAACATAGTTGTTCTCAGCTGTCCTTTCTAGCCTCTGGGCCAATTCCACTTGTCTACCCATCCAGGTGGAACCCCTTTGGTTGTCCTAACCCCTGTGTCCTGACCGTCAAGGTAGAGCTAGCCTAATTGGCAATTACTAGAGGCAGCTCCTAAGCCACGCCTGGCTCCGTGGCCCTAAGCAATAAAGCCGGCTCTGGCTGCCAAGGACAGTAATTCCTTTGGCCTTAGACTGTTGCCAGTTATAAACCAACAAGTGAATTCCCTAAATAAAGCTGGGAGAGAGAAGTTGCAGCCCTGCCTTAACTCAGGCCACATGTCCCAGGCTCCACTTGCTGATATTTTCAGGCTTGCTGAGTACTAAACAACTCATCACCAGTAACACTGCATGTTCATAGACTGGATTAAAAAAAAAAAGACAAAAAAATGCAGACACATAAAGCAAATCAAACGGTGGTAGGTGTGCCCAGTGAAGGAACTCTGGGAGAGTTGCAGCTTTCACGTTGCTGTGGGTGAGCTAGTAGTCTATGGAACTGATTTAAAAAAAAAAAAGTTTAGCATTGAATTGCTCCTCATGTAACATTACTCTGCTTTAGAAATGTTTTGTATTTTGATATAAATAAACATTTGCTAAAAAAAAATAAGCTTCTGTTCTTTATTTCTGTTAGGGACTAGAAGGGATTTTCTGAGCTCATTAATCTATTCCTCTGATTCTAGTCCTCTGGACCGGACCTGGTATGAACCACATCCAAGTACACCCAAACCAGATTAAAATGCATTTGGTGGGGTGGTGCAGTTAGGTGGTACACTGAATAGAGCACTGACCCTGGAATCAGGAGGACCTGTATTCAAATCTAGCCTCAGATACTTACTAGTTGTGTGACCCTGGGCAAGTCACTTAACCCCAATTGCCTCCAAAACAAACAAAAAACTCCCAACAAAATGTAATTGGGAAACATTTAACAAAATAAATAAAAACACAATAAAACATAGATAATAATACATTTTAAAACTAAGTCCATATGTGGCCCACAGGATCCTTATGAACATTGTTGTTATTGTTGAGTCATGTCTGACTCTTTGTGACCGTACTGTCTGTGGGGTTTTGTTGGCAAAGATACTGAAGTGGTTTGCTATTTCCTTCTTCAGTGGATTATGATAAGTAGAGGTTAAGTGACTTACCCAGGGTCACATAGCTAGTAAGTATCTGAGGCCAGATTTGAACTCAGGTCTTCTGACTCTAGTCCCAGCACTCTATCCACTGAACTATCTAGCTGCCTCCTTATGAACATATTAGAGGCCCCCATTTCTATTTGAGTTTGATACCACTGTTTTAACTGACCTAGGCAGATGATCTAACCACTAACCTGTCCCCCTGTCAGCCCCATATCAATCCATTTTCTTTGGTGACTTTTTGTTTTGGAGACTTTATTTTTAAAAATCATAAAAGCACATGCTCAGTCTGGATTAGGATTACTTTTAATGTAGCAGGTGAAGGTAAGTTAATGTATTTCACTACATCCATGTGTCAAGTTGCTCTGTAGATGAATTCCCAACTGCAGTTAGATGATAATCTTAGTGACATCTTAGGATCAGCTCTTGGCAAAATTGGAAAATAGAAGTTTTTCTTTGGATCTTCTATCCTCTATGCAGATGTGAAGGAGATATAGGTACAACACTCATTTAGGTGATATGGCTTGATTTAATAGGTTTCCCTTTCACTCTCCTTTGTGCATCCTGCCTGGAGCCCTGTAACCAATTCAGGAAAATGAACTTTTTCCATCCTTGACCACCACACCCAAGGCACTGGATTTGATCATGCTACCTGCTAGCTGGCTAAAGACTCCCACTACTGAGCGCCATACTCCTTTCCAATTTGCTTATCTTTTGTCCTCTTAACCTACCCCTCACCGCAAATCAAAACTCCCATTTTCTACCTATTTGGTCTGTAAGGCAAGCACCAAAGATTAATATCCCCATTTATACCTAGAACGACAAAAACAAAAAAATGCAACTTTACAAGTATTTAACTAGGATAGCCGAAGAAGGAACATGATAGGAATGTTATGTCATGCCACTCTATGTCCCTGAAACTTGCTCCCTCTCTCTTCATTTTCCTATTCTTTATCTTCTTTTTCTCTTAATTTTTTTTAACCAAGTACCTATCACTAGCAAGACACTGTACAAGGTGTTCCCTTCATTGGCCAAGCTGTAGAATGAAAGTATATTTTTTATTTGTTGTATACACAAGATAGAATTTTGTGTTTCCTATTATCTAGGGGTTGTCTGGGGGCAGCAAAGGCCAGGCCTTCACTAGAAAGACTTCAGCTATGAGCTCAGCCTGGGAATGGACTGCATTTCTTTTGTTAGAGAACCAGTTTAGCTAAGTTCAGAGATGCTCTCTCTTGGTTGCCAGCTGGCATCAGGTTTATTCCTTTTGTAACCACAGCAATCTTGAAGAACATTTGCTAGGTTATAGAAAAGTTATAATCACTGGTAGTGATTATATTATAATTATAACCACTGGTGGTGGACAGGGTATCCATATAGCAAAATTACAGTTCCTTTGAGTATTAAAAAAAATTTCTTCATTTAAAAAGTATTTTCCTCAAAAAAAAAAAAAAGCAAATAGTATTGCCCTTCAGTTATGTAGCTCTGGATTTTTTCCTGTTAGTTTGTACCCCTCATTAAAAAAAAGTTTCCTTTGCACCTAATTAAACTCATTAACACTATAGTGGCAAACCCTACTCTCCCCTAATCTTCCCCTAAATGTTGTCTTTTAAAAGGGGGATTGGTTTGGTACAGCAGCAAAATGAAATAAAATGTTTCAGGCAGTGTTGAATACATGAAGGAAAGATAAAGCATTTAAATAATTACTATGTGGTAGGCATTGTGCTAAGGTCTGTGTATACAAATACAAAAAGTAAGACAGTCTCTGCCCTCAAGGACCTTACATTCTATGAGGGGAAACTGTACATATAGGAATGGTAGCCAGGGAAGAAGGTCTTGGTCTGGGAAAATCATTGGGATGCTGAGCTGATCCATAGGGCAGTCAGTTGGTATGCATGCTTTAGAACGGGGTATATGGATGTTCAAGGAGGACTAGCACCTTTGGTGTGAGGGCTTACTGAGCCCTTTTCAGGGCTGTTCAACCACCTTTGGTGTCCACGGGGCATTCAACTCTCACCTGTGGCTCCAAGAAGCTGTGGCATATACAGTGGCCACACCCCAGCAAACTGTAAATCATCTTGACAGATGGGCTAACCCAGGTTGAGGGTATCTGATAGGCCTCAAACCTATTGGTGAGTTAGGGGGGTGTCTACCCCAAGCATGTGAAGACTTTTCCTGGCAGAATGGGCAGATGAGACCAATTTGTTCCAATGGCCATGAAAGTGACTGAAACAGGCCCTATGGAGTTCTTAGAGCTTGGTAAGATATCAAAGACGCCAAGGTTGTTCCATTGCATCCTGGGCCATTGCCAGTCATCCTGATTTTTGTCTTGCCACTGGCCTTTGATGAATCTGGAAGAGAGAGTGAGGCTTATGACTTTGTGCAACTCTGTCTCACCTGAATCCAATTCATGAAGGAGTTAAGACATCACTCTGTGAAGTCATTGGTCCTCTTTGAAAAACAAAAGTACCCAGAGGAGGAGGTGTAAAATAGAAATTGGTAGGTGCTGTACCTAAGGGCAGATAGCAGAATGACAGGAGTGCGCATCTAGATGGAATATGAGGCGTAGTCTGGTCTGTTGAAGCTAGGTATAGTGGACTAGCCAAGCTTGCACTCACTGAATCACTTAGCCCCAGGGTGAGAGTTCCAAAACTGAGTGGATTAACTAACGCAGGCATTTGGGCATTATGGGTTCTTGAAGTAGGGTTGGAGAGTGCTGGTCCAGGTGAGGAGAAGCAAGGCAGGAAAGTAGGGAAGATGGCAAGGTAGTTTAAGAGAATAGTTTGAAGCATGGAGGAACTCCTCTCTGTCGAATTTAATGCTGATCCTGAACTTATATTTGCATACATTGCTTCAATAAATATTTGTTTTCACATTTGTTATCTTACTTAATCTTCACAATAACAGCTATGAAGTGGGCATGAGAAGATTTTGTTATCTCCATTTTAGAGATGGACCAACTGAGGTTCAGGGAAGTCGTTACTTGCCAATATCACATAACAATTCAGTAGTGAACCTAGGATTTCTCACTCCAATTCCAGTGTTTTGTGGCTGTACCCTGCAACCACAATATACTGCCTCTTTTTTCACATTTATTTTATTTTTAATTTATGGAATAAAACAAGCATTTCCACAACATAGTATAATAAAAAGGTGATTGCACATGAAACTGCAAATCTGTTATGTACAACTTGCTATTCCTTTTAAATATGATATCATGTAAATTTCTTCTTTTTTTCCCTCTCACCCCCCCACCATAGAGATGGCTACCATTACACACAAATAGGTATGTATATACGTAAAATTATTCTACAAATACTTCTACTTACCAGTTCTTTCTCTGGTTTATGATTTGTATGCTATAGGACCTCTGGGTCCTCCTTCAGCTTTAGGAGCTCTCTGCAATCACAACTACTCTTAGGGAGCAATCTGTATTAGTTCTTTATACCTTACAGCAATGATTCTCAACTGTCTTGATCTAAGGGCCCCTTTATAATCTTAAAAATTATTGAGGATTCCAAAGAGCTTTTGTTTATGTGGATTATATTTATTCATATTTATCATAGTAGAAATTAAAACTGATAAAATTTTAAAATATTTATTAATTTAAAATAATAATAAACCCATTGCATATTAACATAGTTTTGAACAAAAACTATAAAACAAAAAATAATGAGAATGGCATTGTTTTATATATTTTTATAAATTTCTTTAATATCTGGCTTAAGAAGACAGCTGAGTTTTCATATCTACTTTTGCTTTCAATCTGCTGTGATACTGTGTTTTGGTTGAAGTATATGCAGAGAATCTGGCCTCACATAGATATATAGTTGGAAAAAGGATTGTTTTAATAGGCAAATAATATCTTAGTGTTATTATGAAAATGGTTTTGTCTTCATGGACCCCCTGAAAGGATCCTAGGGGGCCTCAAAGATTTATGGACCACGCTTTGAGGACTGCTGCTTTACAGCAAATGAATCCTGGGTTTCTTTCTCCCACAGGCAATGTGATAACGGAATATTAGAGGTGAAAAGGACCTTAGAGATTAATTATCTAGTCCTACTACCTCATTTTATAGATGAAGAAACTATGTTGTCAAGTGGTCACTTTGTTTCTTATAAATACTGTCCACTAGTAAAGGGATTTCATATACAAGCAAATGTGTGCCTTTAATATATTTTTTGGACAACTGAGCCCTTTCCCTGCTCCTGAGATCACAAGCAGGTGGTTGCCTATTTCACATAAGCATAAAGGCAATTTTTTTCTTTTCCCCTCTATCCATTTAAATACCCATTGTGTTTTAGTTGAACTGTGTACCCTGATTTAAGGGTTTGTGGCCTTTGAAATAAATTCCTGTTTAATTTAGATTAAACAGGTATTTCTTTAGCACTTGCTATGTGCTGGTCATTGAGGTAGGCATTGAGGATAGGAAGACAAAAACTAACAGTTTCAGCCCTGAAGGAGCTCTCAGGAATGATATAGTTAGAGCCTCTTGCATCCAGCATTAAGATATTTGCCAACAAGTCAAATCAGAGCTATTAGATTAGTGTAAAGATTTAGTTTGAAAGTATACTGGGTTGTCTGTCTAATTTACACATTGTGCATTACTTTCCTAGAATCCTAGATTTCAGGGCCCAAGTCAGAGTTCAGAATATTAGTTTATGGTGGATGAAAGCTGACCTGAAATTGTGTAACTGAAAGAGTAACTCAAAGAAACTTCTCTTGTTACATCGCCTTCTCCCACACCCCCTCCCCCATGTTCATTTTAGGATAAACAGTCTAAAAACATAGATACCAGTCTTATGAGATCAGCCATGAAAATAAGCACTGGCCATTGTCCCAGGACCCGGAAGCAGTTGGGAGTGGTAGGGAAGGGAGGCAGAAGAGAAACATGGTACATCCCATTCTGAGTTGCTTGCATGGCAAGCACTAATGGGAGAGTACAGACATGTGCGTGTGAACAAAATGGAGTGATTCTCAAAATGAAAGTGCTCTGAATCCACAGAAGAAAACATGGTGGCTGATGGGACATTATTTCTCTTTCATTCTCATTCCTCATGTATCAGGAGAAGTTCCACTTTAAAAGTACTTACTGAATTTTAAATATAAAACTCACCGGGGCACCTGAATGTCAAACCAGTTAATTTTACTCACTCACCAGAAAGTGTACCTGGCAACTGCTCTCAGTCAACAGATGTGGAATCTTAAAATAAATTGTGATTGAATCAAATTTTATTGATGGCTTTAAATCAAAAGAAGTCTGATTTTCTTATCCTGAGTGGTTCATTTTCCCAGACTGGAAAGCTAAATGACTTATATGGTCAATAGTAAATAGAACCACTAGGGACAAAAAGAAATAAAAACCTGTTTAACTCTAATGGCAAGAGTCCAAGCTGTGAGAAGGGCCAAGTCGGGCAGGATTATGCTCTTATTCTGTGCTTTTAACGTTGAGATCAAAGTGTTGGGGTCGGAATGAACACACCTGAGTTCAGATCTAGGCTCCATTATTTATTACATGTGTGACCTTGGTTAAAATCCACTAACCTCTCTGGGTTTCAGTGTCCTCATCTGTTAAATGAGGGGTATGTACTAGGTGACCTCTAAGGTCCTTTGCAACAGCAAATCCTATGAGGGTGAAAGACATGGGAAAGTAGTCCCAGGGTGGAACTAACTGCTGTAAGGTCAATAAGGTGGCTTATAGGATAACTATATATTTTACACTTTTCTAAGTATGACTCTGGGAGGGAGCAATTGGGTGTCCAGAACCCTTAGAAACTATTTTTTGGAAGTTATTCCCACATTAGCCTTCTCTTTACTGCTCTGCCAGCAAGCAGACATTACAGAAGAAATAGAAGGACCAGAATGCCCCTTTTTGTATGTGTTTTGTCCCAAGAAACTTCAGGATAATTTCAGAGGAATTGTTCCCCATTTCCCTTTATTTTAGATTTTTGTCTGCATGTTCCAAGATATCTCTTGGGAATAATCAATTGCACTTGTCCGCAAGCATAGGCACAGACATGAGTAGAGCCCTTGAGATCAACTTTGACCTGATTGGCTCTTCCATCCACATATCACTTAGTTTATAAAATCACACTCCTTCCAGGAGATTGGTTGATCCTTTTTTTTTTTAAACTCCCTTTAGGTACACCTCCATGATGTCTCCCCTAAGTCCCAAGTGGTTTTATCTTATTCTATTGGGAGCCTCCTCTAGATTCTTATCTGAAACCTACTCTAAGCTAAACAAAAACAAGAAAACTTTAGAGTACCACTCAATACTCTAAATCTAAATTTAGATCCCTTGCCCTGGCATATCATTCCCCTCCCTTTTACCCAGAAGAACAGAAGTGGCCATTGTCACATCATCAGTGGCTAGCCAATCAGACTGGAGTTTTGCCACAATATCCCTGCCCCCATTGCCCAGTGGGAATTCCAAGGTTGCTTCTATGGAAGGAGGGAGCTAAGGAGGAGGCTTGGCCTGAGCCAAAGGATGATTATTACAACATGGATTGTGTACATAATGGCCCGGAAAAAAATGGGATTCTGCTTCCCACCAAAAACCAGTTCGGTAAGTGAGATTGCTTGTGTTAAAATTTCCAGGGAGTAAATCATTGAATGCACCTTTTAAAATAGGGAAAAGAAGATGAGCATGGGCTGTCGGGGATTGAGTGGGACCTAACTTTACCCAATCTCTTCTAGGACATTGAAGTTGTGGAAAGCGAGGCAGTATCAGTGGTGCAACACTGGCTGAAAAAGGTTAGGAAGCTCTCTGAATGGGTATCCCCATTTAGAAAAGGTAGAAACCACCTAGGGAGGGGTCTATAATGGGGTTAGGGATCTATGCTTCTCTGTGTGAGCCACCAAGAGACTGAACTTCAACATTTAACAGCAATTGAGCTCTGCTCATCAAGAAGACTAGAGCTGAGATCTAACCACTGAATTCCTTAGGAAACTTCTGGGAGTGGAAGAGCTTTAGCTAAGATTCTCAAGCAGGTTGGGATAAGAGTTTAGCTATACCCTCTTCCAGTTCACTAATGTCTTAAGGAACTGTTTGGGGAATTCCTAAAAGAGTATCTTCAAGAGATATTCCTGGGGATTTGATGGGGCTCTTGAAGCGTCAGAGAGCATCTGCTTATGTTTCAGACAGAAGAAGAGGCTTCCCAAGGTATCAAACAAAAGATGTCAAACTGTCCTCCAACTCATGGCCAAGAAGTACATGTGACAAGAGATGTGGTAACAGGGACAAGAGTTGGAGGGTGGGAGACGATCAGACCAAGAAAAGAGACTGTACCTAAACACTAATAACTCCCCTCCCTTAACTGTGGGCAGCTAAAGAGAGGACATGGGTGTCTATGTGGCTCAGTTATACATTCTCAGGGGACAAACTTACCAGGGGATTTCATTAAGACTGATTCGTAAGGGGAGAGTGGGGGTGACTGAGAGATAGTCTCTCTAGAGTGCATTCTCAAAGACCTTGGGAGGATGAATGGGTCATCTATTTGTAGAGAAATGAGGAAGGGAGCTTGGCTTGACTTTTTGTTCTATGCCCTGAGAAGAAATCAGGGAGGGTCTCATCTGGATTTTCTAGGTGAAACATCATGTTTCAAAATCTGACTTATCAGTAAATCGGAGCCAAGAGGTCCTTGAGGAGAGAACAAGGATCCAGTTCATAAGATGGAGGTAAAACATTCCCACTTGCCCTTAGGAGACAAAATCCTATAGTAATGGTAGAGGGTGGTTGCATTTGGCCACGACAAAGATATTTCCCTCTGAATTCTATACTAGTTCATATTCCCAGTTACCTTCTCTTTCTTCTCTGCTTTCCAGAAAAGTGTCCTTTGGATTGGAAGTTTTCCTACCTTTGTTCCATCTCTAGAGGTTTTTTTTTCTAAACTTTCAAGTGATTCATGGGGAAAAAGTCCCTCCCCCCACCTTTTATGCTTTCAAAGCAATTTCAAATTTTTCTTATTTTTGCACCTGAATTGTTCAGAAGTCATTGGACTTTAAAAGCTAAAGGAAAATAAGCTTTTAAAATGCAAAAGTCAAAGCCGTCATCTGCGATAGAAATAAAAAGAGGTTTCTTAGTGCCTGAGGCTAGAATTCTCCATTCTACTTTCCCCATGCCTTTGCAATATTGTCTTGAAGTCTGTCAGCCCTCAAACTGAATCTCCATAACCTCCCCCAAACATTCCCATCCATTTCCCTGGCCTACAGACCAGTGTCCCTCAAGACTGAGCTCTCAGGCCTCTCTAATATACATATACATATATGTATATAATTTATACATATACACACACATATAATTTATATATACATGTTTATATAGTATATATAATTTTACATTATATATGTGTTACATATTTATGAAATATATATAGTTTGTATAATTTATAGGATCTCTGATTTAGAGCTAGAAAAAAACTAAAGATCATCTACTTCCATCTCATTTCACAGATGCAAATGAAGAAAGTTGAGACCCAGAGAAGTTAAACAACTTGCCCAAGATCTCACAGATGGTCACCATCAAATGTGAGATTTGAATTTCAGGTCTTCTGACTCCAAAACCAATGCTTTTTCCACTGTACCACTCTGTAAGGTCAAGATTCAAACTAAGAAATGCAAAATCTCAATATCCCTGTCTCTAATAATACCTAAAAGAAAAGCATGCATGCACAAGTATCAATGTTATCAATCTAGCTATTAACCTGCACTCCTACCACATAATCAACTCACTTCCTTTTCCAATCATATCATACTTTTCTAGTACACTAAAGCCACTTATCAAGAATAATTAGTTAAAATAGGAAGCACCAAAATAGCTTTCTCTGTTAGTCTGGGATGAGATGTGGCAACATGGTATTCCATGTTCTCTGCCCCTGGGGTGGGACATGTCCCATAGGGTGGTCTCTCTACTCTCCTAACCACAACATACATAGTACAGTGGCTGCAGCTCCTTCCACCTCATTCCATATGGACTGGAGCAGAGTTTGTGGTGCCAGCCTATGAACAAAAAGTCCTAGTTACAGATCTACCAAAGAATGGAAACCATGAATGACATTACTATGAAGAAATGTGATAGAAAAGATTTCAGTTACAACTGATCTATGTGCCTACTCTCTCATTTGTTTAAAAAAAAACTTTGTGAAAATTGTCTACATGTATTTTGAAGGTAACCTTGATGAAAATATGAGAGTATGATAAATGGCATTTAAGAATTCAGGAAGAATGGATGGAAAAGACCAAGTACACATAATTTGTGTGTATACCATAGACAAATAGATTTTCTACATAATCATAAGGTTAACCTAATATTGTAGAGAGCACAATCTCACTTTTCATTGCTTGTTGACTATAAAAAATTTGACTCAGTAAATAAAATACTATTTTAAAGAATTGCCTCCAATGAGGAATCCTGTTTACTTTGATTATCAAGACATAGAAACAAAATAAGGATATAATAAGTATGTTAAACAAAGGTGTTCACCACTATCACAGAAAGCATCCTGTACAGGGTCCAAATGAAAGAGAAATTATGTCAATGGTGATATTCCTGTTGGTGAATGGCATTGTACGAGATGTGCCAAACCCAAGAACATTAAAGAGCCTTCTCATTGAGATACATGTTTCTTCAAAATGAGTTTAAAAATCCAAGAAAAATCAAAAGGATTAAAAATGCCTATTGTCTACCAGGGGTGGGGAACCTGCAGCCTGGAGACCATATGTGGCCCTCTAGGTCCTTAAGTGTGGCCTTTTGACTGAATCCAAACTTTACAGAACAAATTTCCTTAATAAAAGCATTTGTTCTGTAAAACTCGGACTCAGTCAAAAGGCCACATCCAAGGACCTAGAAGGCCATATGTGGCCTCGAGGACACAGGTTCCCCACCCCTGACCAAACTATGACATTCAGTTGAAAAGCCAGTCCCCTGAGTTGGTAAAAGACAAATTAAGACAAATATTGCAGATGAGCAATGACCTAGAGAACTGGTTGGAGTGCATTTGGGAAATTGGGCAAACAGTGCAAAAAAACCACTTTTTCATACAAATGTTATCATGGTAATATTGTATCTCCACATCTTGAAACACCACAAACTCCAAAAAATTAGAGTTTTAGGTGACCCTGGGGCAATGAACAGGCAGATGGTGGGTATAAGTAGACTGAAACATATTCCAAATAATGACCTATGCTTAAGAAGTCATATTAGGATTTAAGACAAGTGGCATTAGGGTACTAGAAGAGTAGGATATTATTAGAAAAGGAAGTTGATTATGTGGTAGGGGTGCAGGTTAATAGCCAGATTGATACATTGGTACTTCTGATACAGAAAGACCTAGAAAAAAGATTCTAGCACTTCAGGGAGATCTTCTTTGGAGGATCTATGGAAGAACAAGAGTGATACCAGATTCAAAGGTGCTGATGGGGGTCATGAGCTATGGCAATGGAGGGAGCATCTACATCAAAGATTTGATTCATCAAATTCCTGACGTGTCAAAGGCTTTCCAAGATCTCTAAATTACAGCTTTAGATAACTGCTTACTACATGTCTAGCTGAGGCTGACTTTCTTGTGCATGGATACCTTTCTTTTAGGTATTATTAGAGATAGGGATGATGAGATTTTGCATTTCTTAGTCTGAATCATAACCATTACAAAGTGGTACAGAGTGATATTGGTTTTGGAGTCAGAAGAACTGAATTCAAATCTCGCATTTGATGCTGACCATCTGTGAGATCTTGGGCAAGTTGTTTAACTTCTCTGGGTCTCCACTTTCTTCATCTGTGAAGTGAGATGAAAATAGACAATCTTTAGTTTTTTCCCTAGCTCTAAATCAGACTCTATAAGTTAGATAATCTGTAAATATATCTAATAAACATGTATATTACATAATATATAGCTATATTTTATAAAATATATAAGCATACATATAAATTATATATTTATAAACTATAAATTATCCATAAGCAGTCTTTCCCTATCCATGGCAATTTTTAAAAAAACTCAGACTGGCTTTACTCATTTAGGGTATACTAACTTACTTTAATATTCATCTGGCAAAATATTCATTAAATATCTATTAATTTATACAGTGCTATGCTAGATACCATATGGAGTATAAAGATATATAAAAAGACAAAGACCCTTTCCTCAAGGAGCTTGTAATATGTGTCAGACACATGAAAAATTAAATAATAAGATATCAGAAGAATAGTCTAGGAGAAGTGAAAAATGAGATAATTTGTATTATTAATACAGAAGAGAGATGTAACTTTTCCTGAGGGTGGTTGAGGGAAGTTTCATGGCAGAAATTTATGGAGATAGAGCTGGGTCTTAAAGGATGGATTGGAGTTGGATATGCAGAGAGGAGAAAGTGGGGAATTCTTCACAGGTTGAAGGAACAATTTGAGCAAAGTTAGGGAGGCAGAAAGCATATGCGGGGGTGGAGAACCTGTGGCTTTGAGGCCACATGTGGCCTTGTAGGTCCTCAAGTGTGAGGAAATCATTCAGGCCCTTTGATTTTCAAAGGGCCACACTTGAGGACCTAGAGGGCCATATGTGGCCTTGAGGTCAAAGGTTCCCCACACCTAGATTGTGTTAGATAGATAGCCAACTGTAGACTGGTGGACAGCCATCAGCTTGGAAGCTTTATGAGAGAGGCTTGGGAAAATAAGGACATTAGAAAAGAACCAATTGGCTTCTGCTTCAAAAAATAACCAGTGACACTATAAGAAAATAAACTCTCAATGAGCTGTGCATTACCTGTGATGTTGGATTTTCTCTGTCACCACTACTAACCATTGCCACAAGAAGTTGACATTCAGCAGATTTCATGCCCCTGAGATATCTAAAGCTTTATTTGAATTGTAAGGATCATAGACATTTATTTTGATTTTGGGGAGAATATTTATTTTTATTTGAATGCTTGAATTTCTCTTTGCTGTATCACTTGTCTACTATGAAATCTGGGGAAATACAAGACCTCTGGTTTCTGTATCATAATAGAAAATGGGAGAATATGATCGAGCAACTTAATCTATCTTAAGTCATTTGATAAGCTGATAAGCTGTGTATATTTTGCTACTCAGGGAAACTGGCTGGTCAAGAGCTCTGAGTTTTGTATAATTTAAAGATTATTAATCTGGAGTTCTTGAACTTATTAAAATTTTTCAGTAACTATTTCAATATATTTGGTTTCCTTTGTAATCATATGTGTTATCTGATGCATTTAAAAAACATTCTTGGGGCAGCTAGGTGGCACAGTGGATAGGGTACTGGTCCTGAAGTTAGGAGGACCTGAGTTCAAATCCGGCCTCAGACCAAACACTTAACACTTACTAGCTGTGTGACCCTGGGCAAGTCACTTAATCCCAATTGCCTAAAAAAAAAAAATAAAAAAAACCATTCTTCTGAGAAAGGGTCCATGAAGGAGGTATCACCTTTAAGGGGACCAAGGGAACAGATTTTTATAATCCCATATTAGCACTTTCCCCTTGAGTGGTGAGATAGAAAAAACTTGAACACCAAAAAGTTTGAATGACATTTTACAGCCACACTCGTATCTTCCAAGTCCCAAGCGATGTGAGAGATGAGGTCATGCGGGAGAGGATAGAGCAGGTGAGAAGAAGGTGAGACTCTTTTCAAGCAGGCTTTTCTGGTTTCCTGGTTTGGGGATAGGAATGTTCAGAGTACAACCCAAAAGACTAATCTTTAGGGTAAAGTAATTTGTTCTGCTTTTGGCGTCCTTGCCTAAAAGACTTGGGTCTCTTTAGTCACTGCCCAATTAGTCTAAAAACAGGATATTTATATAAGCCTCTTAGGTTGCTGCCTGGTGAATTCCACATTCAGTGAAAACAGCTCAATTGACCTCCATTTTCCTTTACCACTCCATGAATTCTCCCATCCAAACCCATGTCCTGTGTTCATCTTCCTGCTGTGTAAGTAGGCATAGGCACTCAGTCAGATCACTAGGAAGCCCCAAGCCAAGTACTTGGCCATTGTGACTCCCTTAGAGTCTCTGCCCCATGGTGTCCTAGGTGACTGCTGTCATTTCATACCATCTCTCTCTTGTCCAGCGTGTCTCAAGTTATGGTTGAATGTACCCCCAGTGTTCAAGACTCTTTCTCAGACTGCTAGGATCAGCAGGTGAGACAAACAAAGCAGGTCAATTTTGATGGGGTGGAGGAGGTAGGAGGGGGTGGAGAAAAGGGAGGCTAGAGCTAGTAGGGACAGAAGTGGGTAATAAAGAAGCAGGTGTGGGGGGCAGACTAGCTCTGCCCTTGGTTTGCCTGGAGAAATAGCCCTTGTGAGAAGGCTACTCCATTTATCTTGTTATTCATCTCCCTGGTTCCAGTAGGAACTCTAAAGCAAGATTCATGTAAGTATTTTTGATTCTATAGTTGTAATATAGTAGAAAGACTTTTCTAACACCACCTGTTTAAAAGCCCAAAGGTCAGAAGGATCATGAGGCCCTGCTTTTAAGGAAAAAAACTTACTGAAAATCAAGATCTCAGCAGCTTTTGTTCCCTGGACTAGGAGTCAGGAGACCTGAGTTCTAATCTCAGCTCTGCTACTAACCAGGTGTGTAACCTTGGATAAATAATTCTCATGGCTTCAGTTTCAATCTCCCCTATAACTTCACACAAATATAGTTGTACATGAAATAGTGAGGGACAGCTGTGTGGCAGTACCTTGAAAAAAAATGAACTAAAGTATCTTACAAAACGTAAGGTCAAAATTAAAATTATTATAGAGCATTCATTCAACAAATATTTATAAGTACTCACTGGATATCTTCAAACAGTATCTATATGACTGGTTCCCTTGTTATATGGCAAGAAATAGAATTAATTTTGTAGAGAGGTTTATTCAATGAATAAGATAGTATTTGCGTACCTTCCAACTCTAGGACTTTTTGTTTCTGTGATTCTCTTGAATGTGCAAACACTGAGCCAGCCATTGGAGAGAACATAAAAGATTAATTAGATAGTTTGGGCCCTCTAGGAGCTTATGTTCTAGTAGACAAAGTAAGACATGTACAATATACAACTAGGCTTTCCCTACAACTATCTCTTAAGATTGAGATGCAGGGTTTGGGAGACAACAGGGTGAAGAGTAGAGAGATCTGCCTGTTCCCATGATGCGGCGATTCCCCTAATTCTGTGCTCACTATTCTATTTCTCTGCTTCTGGCCTCCAGGTTGGTGTCCTTTCTGGTTCACAGAACAACCTGCATTTGAGGTCCTCCTGCTCCCTCTGACCTTGATGTTTGACCAGTGTGGCATGTCCTGGGGGAAGAAAATCCATCTGATGAATCCATAACTGTGACAGTGGTGACATTTGCATCTTCCCACTAAACTACTAAATAAAGAGACATGCTATTTAAGAACCACCTCCCTGTGTGCCTGTAGTTATGCTTCCAATATCCTTCAATCCTCTTTGTTTTGGGGGATGTGGAGAGAGAAATGTCTTTGCCATTGTTCCAGCTCAGAGATCCTCAGTCTAAGGGAAGAAGGAAAGTTTGTGACCCCACTGGATAAACTAAATGGTTTCATAGGCCATATTACTAGTTGCCACCAGATGGTACTGTTTCTCCACAGAAGAAGTGATTATGTCAGACTAGGAGAGGTGTCTCTCAGTCAAGTGTGCTGCAGGGATTGAGTGATCGGTTTGGAGAGATCTCTGGGTAGTGCTAGGCATTATTGGGGGAGCCATAAGAGATTATCTAAGGCATGGTATCTATCTTTGAGGAACTTAGAAGTCTAGTTCTCTAGAGGGCACACACATTTACAGGTACTCAAGTGAGAACATTTACAAAGAAATATAGAAACAAGTTACAATTAAAATATGGTACAAAATGACTCAATATATGATGAGAGAGCCCAAGAGAAAGAGGTCAGGATTTATAGGAAGCTAGGCACAGTAAATAGGACATTGGCCTTGGAAGCAAAAAAACCTGGGTCCAAAATCTGGTCTCAGATTAGTGTGCATCTGGGCAAGTCATTTAATCTCTGCTTCAGTTTTCTTATCTATAAAATGGGCTAAATAATAGTGCTTATCTCTCGGGGATTGTGAGGTTAAAATGAGCTTTTCTGAAGCACTTTGAGTACTCTAAAGTGTTATATAAATGCTGTTTACTTGGGGTTACTCAGGAAAGGCTTTTGAGAAGAGGTGAGGTATGCACAGGGTTTCATGTTCCTGGTATTTGGAAAAGAGGCCTTTGAGGCCTATGACTGAACAACTAAGTGATACCTCTTGCTTGTTACTTTTGGAATTTATTGTGATGTAGGGCATGCAGGTATACAAGTACACATGTGTGAGTACATGCAGTCATCTAGTATTGTAGGAAGAGACAATAATATGGCCACAATAACTTCAAACTTTGGGTGGAAATAAAATCATTAAGTGGCTCAAATGGAGTTTTGTTCTGTGCATGATTAACCCCAGGAGGAGAATTTGGGAACAAATATGCTGCCTCTACCTGTGTTACACAGGGGACTGAGCCATGGTGAATTAAAAGAAAATCACTGGCGAATTTGGGACCAGTCAGCTGTGACCGAGCCATTTGTGTAGCTAAATGGAGCTGAAAGAACTAATAAAGGCTTTGTGGGTCATAGATCCAAAAGGAGAGGAACGAGAGAGACAAGGAGGAGGAGGAGGAGGAGGAGGAGGAGGGAAAGAAAGAGAAACATGGTGTGGGGACCATTCAAGGATATCATTGAGAGATTTTTGATGGTGGTAGTATGGTAATCTGCCTTTGTGTGGCAAGTATCATGTATATCTTCATTCTTAACATTAAATTCCTAAATGCAGGTGGCATCTTATAGGGTATTGCAGAAAGAGAGTCATCTAGCCAGAGCCCTTGTCCTCTGGGAGCTTGTGATCTTAAGATTCACTGATATAGGTAAAAAGAGAGAGTATACAGAAAGAACAAACATATTAAGGAAATACAAGAGATGGATATTTGAATTACATGCAGCTTAAGAGCAGATGTATCAACATGGGGAAGGAGTGGGTAGCTGGAGTAGCTACTATAATTCCAGTTGAGATCAGAGGGAACAAGGCATAAATTGTCAAGTTATTTTCTGGCCAAACAATCAATCCAGGCAAGGTTTATGTGTGAGATGAAGAACTTGAAAGACACTTGAATGATGAGAACTAGATTGTTTGGTAGACTGAGGAAAGCTGAATATTTAGGCAGACTAGAAACAATGGGAATAACAACAACGAGAGACACTGTGACATAGTAAATAGAGAGATGGCCTTGGAGTCAGAAAGACCTGGATTGAAGACCTGCTTCTGGTACATACTTGCAATATGACATAAGCAAGTCATTTAATCTCTCAGTGACCCTGGCCACTTTCTAAGCCTGGAAGTTGCAGAAGAGGTGCCTCATTTGTATTGGTAGATGAAGTCCCTCACCAGGAGCTCCCCAAACTGATGAAATCACAGGTCCAGTAAAAGTGACAGCAATCATAACCAACACCTATAATATTATTAATGGGGCAGAGACTGAATGCCTAATTGTAGGGGGGGATTCTTACTTTGAGTAAGGGTTGAACTAGATGAGTTTTGAGGTCTCACCTCTGCAGTTATCTTATTCAACAAATTCAACTAAATCCAACAAATATTTATTAAGTAACTACTATATACTATAACACACTGTAGTAGAAATGGGGGTGGTAGTACAACTTTCGTATAAAGCCTGGTCCCAGTCCTCATAGAACTTACATGTTAGTAAAGGAATGACATATACACAAATAACTAAAAAATAGTAGTATTTATACAGGGTTTTAAGGTTTGCAAGGCACTTTCTATAGACAGTTTCATTTTATTCTCATAACAATACTATGAGGTAGGTACTATTATCCACATTTTACGGATGAGGAAACTGAATCTGAGAAAGGTTAAGCAACTTATCTAAGGTTACACAGCTAATAAAAGTGTCTGAGGTGGGATTTGAACTCAGGTCTTTCTTACTCCAAGGCCAGCGCTCTATTGTACCACCTAAACATCTTCAATGTGAAAATGCCTTTAATACATAAACTACATAAGTGTACTAAATAGGTGCAAAATAAACTGCTCTATGATCTCAGAGGGGTTATGTTCATTACAGAAAGTGAAGGTTTCATGGAGGAGGTGACATTTGAGGGGAGGTAATTGGTATTTATTTCTTTGAGAGTGGTTCAGGATGGGGTGGAATTTGAGGGTGAGTTGTTGCAGATTGTGAGATAGAAGGCTAGTATTAGAAGACATAAGTAATTGGAGTGGAATATAGGATTCGGAAGTTGTGTCCAGTACTGGGATGGAGCGAAGGGGGTGGGGTGGTAAAGTAGTGGCAGATAGAGGGAGTCAGCTTGGGACTGGGTGGGTTTTGAATGATAGTTTAGGGACTCAGGTGGAAAGCAGAGCCCAGAGCAGTAGGTGGTGCTGGAGAGAGCTGTCATACAGGTCTGAGACAGAGAGGGCACAGAGAGAACTCTGGAGGACAGGCTGAAGGTCGGAGCTTCTGCCAGCACCAAATCACGAGTCTGTAGAGAGGTCTTTGGAAAGGCCAAACTTCAGGACCAGGGACAGGGGACGGGAAATCATTCACTCCTTGGGAACTAGAGAAAAACACTAGCTCTAGGTTTTGAACTGCAGTCACCAGTGCCTTTGAGAGGGAAGCCTCGGATGGCTGCTGGAGGCTGACTCTGCCGCCTGAGGCACAGTTGCAACATGTCGGTGAATTATTGATCGGTGTTAACATTACAGCTCTGACAACACCATTACTGACTTTGACTTCATGTTTAAATCATCACTCCAACAGCTCTGAAATACAGTATATTTTATTTAATATGTAACGAACAGCTCTCCTTTCTGTTCCAGATACCTTTGCTGATTCTCCGTGGCAGTGCTCGCGGAGGAAGAGAATTGACTCCCAGAAAGGAGGAAGCAGGAAGGGGCGGTGAAGAGCAAGAGTTCTGGGTAGTATGGCACTCGGGTTCAGTTGGAAATAATGGCAGGGGCACGGGACAGGAAAGGGCACGGGCAGGACAGAATAGAGTAAAAGGAGAAGGGGGCTTCAGGGTAGATAAAAGAATATATTCTAGACAGAATAAAATGTTTAAGGAAAGAAGAGCTCAAATGGCAAACAAAACGGATGGAGAAGGGAGTCATTCGGCGTGTGAAACAAAAAGTCTCTTTGGAAATCAAACAACGTTGAAAAGAACCCCGGGATTTGGAATCAGAGTATCTAGGTTCTAATTCTAGTCCCACTAGCTGTGTGCCCTTGGGCTTCAGTTTTCCTGTAAAATGAGGTGATTGGAATAAATGATTTTCAGTCCCTCTTCGCTCTAAATCCCAGGATCCTAACAGAATGAGGGTCTCTGAGTTATCTAAGGACTTCAGCTGTGCTTTAATATTCTGCTGTCAACTTTGAGAAAGTGGAGGGGGCAGTAGGAGAGAGGGTCCCCCAGAAGAGATGGCCCCAGAAATGAAATATAGGGAAGGAAAATGGAGATGATGCCTTTAAGAAAAATCCTAAGCGAGTTTTCTCCATTTTCTCTCCCCTCTCTTCAGTGAAATGTAAGAGGAGCCTGAGTGTAAGACCAAGGGCTCCGAGTGGAGTTGATTAACCAGCAGCCAAAAAGCAGGCAAAGTGGAATTGGTATTTCACAGAAAATGGGAGGAAGAAAAAAAAAGAAAGAAAGAAATCCAGCCTCCACCAACCAACCAAACAAATTGTTCAACATGTTTTCCAATTACTTGGCAGGCTCCAGAGCGATGCTCGAAATTCATTTTCCATCCTGAGAGGGGGAAAACAAAGGGGAGAGAAAACAGCAGTTGTTCTTTACAAGTTTGGGAAACTTTGCTCCAAGCCAGACAGATCGAAGCGGATGGGGGTAATGTGGTGGAAAGCAGCTTTGAATTCATTAGAGGTTTTTCTCTCGCTTTCCAATGCTTCTGCCACCCCCACCTTTTCACACACACAATTTGTTTTTTCCTTTGCCTGTTTATTATGTGATTGGGGTGGGGAGAGAAGGGATTAGATATTTTGTAAAGCTTTGTCTCAAAGTCTGTGACAGGAGAGGGTGGGGAGCTGAATAATGACCTACTCAGGGACTTAATGGACACATTTAGAAGTTGCTGTCCCATAGGCAGATTTCTGAGGTTGGTAGGGGTGCATTAGAAAGGAAAAGGAGGGTAAGGAGTAAGTCTAAATATGTTTTGGGTATTCATTGTACAAATGACATGCAAAGTAGTTGGCAAAAAAGAACCTTTTTATTTTTCACTCAAGGAGAGGAGTTGGAACTCCTAGATTTTGTTATTATCCTCATATGTCACAAATTTGCTGGATGAGATAGGACCTTCAGTTTTAATTACTTATAGTAATTTATGAACACCCCCCCCCCCCAATCCTATCCCAATGCCTGGTTGTGGTCCTATATTTCACCAGAATAAGAGTAGTGAAGCAATCCAGATGGATTCTGAGATGGCCAGGTCCCAGGGAAGGATCAAGGTGGGCAAGACAAGGTAGGAAGGGCATCCCCACTGCTGACAGTTCTTCCTGTCCATTCCAGACGAGTTTTGTCATAGCCTTCAACGATTCAGGGTCTCCTATTGATTGGACAATGGCTTAACAAATTTACATGAATTAATATCACTGTCCTTTAAAAAATGGTGAATACAGAGAAGCATGGAAAGTCTTATGTGACCTAATGCAAAGTGAAGTAGGCTTTGAAAGTAAATTGTATCGCTATCCCCAATATATCCTCCTTTTCCTCCCAGAGAGCTATTCCTTATAACTATTTTTTAAAAAAGAGAGAAAAGCAGTTCAGCAAAACTAACCAATAATACAGGTGTGAGTTGAATGTGAAGGGATGAAATCTAAAAAATAAAATTAAGGAGTGAGAGAGAGGAATGTACTGGGAGAAAGAGAAATAGAGAGGTAGAATGGGATAAATTATTTCACACCAATGAGGCAAGAAAAACTTTTTACAGTGGAAGGGAAGAGGGGGGAGGTGAAGGGAGTGAGTGAACCTTACTCTCATCAGAATTGACTCAAAGAGGGAATGACATACACATTCAATTGGGTATAGAAATCCAACTTACCCTACAGGAGAGTAGGGAGGAGGGGGATAAGAGAAGGGGGGGTATGATAAAAGGGAAGGCAGATTGGTGGAGGGGGTAGTCAGAAGCAAAATACTTTTGAGAAGAGAATAGAATAAATAGGGGGGATAGGATGGAAGAAAAGACAGTCTTTCACAACATGACTATTATGGAAGTGTTTTGCATGACTGCACATGTATAACCTATTTCAAATTGCTTGCTTTCTCAATGGGGGGAGGGTGCAGAGGGAGGAAGGGAGAGAATTTGGAACTCAAAGTTTTAAAAATGAATGTTAAAATTGTTTTCACATGTAACTGGGGAATAAAATACTAAATAAAAGAAAGCAAAAAACTAACCAATAATGCAAAAAGTTTGACATATGTAGTGTTCCACAAGTATAGTCCTCCACCTAGCCTTTTTTGAGAGACCAACTTTGCTCACTATACCTTTGAAGTGTTCATTTTTAATTGTTTCATTGTTCTTTCCATTTGCATTGATGTAGTCATTATATCTGTTGCTTTTGTATTTTTGCATACTTCATTTTGCATTAGGTCACACAAATCTTCCTGTGATTCTCTGTATTCACCATTTCTTTTTTCTTTTTTTTTGCATTTTTTATTAATTTATTTTTAGCTTTCAACATTCACTTCCATATGCTTTTGAGTTTTAAATCCCCCCCCCCCTTCCCCAAGATGGAATGCAGTCTGATATAGGCTCTACATATACATTCCTATTAAACATATTTTCATATTAGTCATGTTGTAAAGAAGAATTAGAACTAATAGGAGGAACCACAAGAAGAAGAAACAAAACAAAACAGAAGAAAAAAAAGAGCAAATAGTATGCTCCTATCTGCATTCAAACTCCATAGTTTTTTCTCTGGATATGGATAGCATTTTCCATCATGAGAGTTTTGGAGATGTCTTAGATCCTTGCATTGCTGAGAAGAGCTAAGTCTATTAAAGTTAGTCATTGCACAACATGTTACTGTGTACAACATTCTCCTGGTTCTGCTCATTTCACTCAGCCTCAGTCCATACAAGTCTTCGAAGGTTTTTCTGAAGTCTGCTTGCTCATCATTTCTTATAGCACAATAGCATTCCATTACATTCATGTAAATTTGTTTAGCCACTGTCCAATCAATAGGAGACCCTGGATTGTTGAAGGCTATTTTCAAAACTCATCTGGAATGGATAGGAAGAACTGTCAACAGTGGGGATGCCCTTTCCTCCTTGTCTTCCCCACTTTGAATCCTTCCTCAGGCTTGGCCATCCCAGAATCCATCTGGGCTTCTTCACTGCTCATATGACTTGGATGAGATGAGAGTTGCCAACTCTGTTTCTTCTGGTGAAATGTAGGACTACCAGGCCTTCCCATCTGCCTCGATTCTTAAGGTCTCTCAGGTCTTACTATAGGCATCTCCAAGTCAACATGTCCTCTATGTCCCAAAGATCCCTGGTGCTGAAACACAACATACTGATGTAACCTTGCCATATGTTCTCCCCCCCCCCCCAACTCCAATAGCATCCTGAAGACTTCTGGGTCTTTTCATCTACCTTAAAGCTGAACTCTCTTTTATATTTTATTGTTTCTCTCATTTAGAGTGTGAGCTCCCTGAGAGCACACCTTTTTATATTTGTTTCCCCTTCACTTAGTTCAATGTTTGGCACATAGTAAGCACCAAATAAATTCTTCTTATTTATGACTTATTATTTCCACTTATTTATTCATTTATGAGTGAATGAAATTAATGGAAGAAGAAACTACTAAATGGTTTCTGTAGTAAAGGTGACAATAGTAGAACAGAATGCAGAGAGTGCTAAGAATTGGATCTTCTGAATTCACTAACTTAATTGTCGGTATTCTAAATGTGAGTTTCTTGGCCAGAAACCAATGGATATACATACTATGGGAGGAACTGGGTCATATTCATCTTAAAGTTCTCATTGTAAATGAAACCAAAAGACAAAAGGAAATTTCAGCTAAATGGAAGGGTGATTTAGCTCCCTATTAGTCCTATTAGTCCCAATTAGCTCTTCTTGAAGAGGCAAATACAGGAATTGGTTTTTAATGCATGTCTAAAGTCAACAAGGAACATAATTTCATGGGACATTTGATTCTTTTATATTTTAGTTCTCATGATGAACATCTGTATAAAAAGTACCATAAAGATAATTGCAGCTTATGCCAACATTTGTTGTAGAGGTTGAAGAGGTAGACAAGTTCTGTGAAGAGCCTAATAAGACCCTCCAAATTAAGTAAACATCTTTAATACTTATTGACTTCAGTATAAATGTAGGTGTAGAGGAGGATAAGAAAAAATATGGCCTGTAATCAAAAAATAAAAAAATACCAGAGTCTTGGAGATAATACAGAAACCTCAAGCCTGTGTATTGTGAGTACTTTTTTTTTTTTAAGGAAGAGAATTGGGAGACACTGGATTTGGAAAGCACTGAATAACATCACAAAAACCAAAGTTGGTTATGACTTAGGAGGTAAAGGCAATGTAGCATAGTGGATAGAGTACTAGGGGTGAAGTCAAGAAGACCTAGGTTCAAATCCCACTTATAACAGTGATTAGTCAGATAATACTAGGTAGGTCACCTCTCCTCAGTCTCATCCTGGTCATGCCCACTAAAGGTGGGTGTCTTCCAAAGGGTGTCAGCAAAAAGTGAGCTATTCTGGACTCTCCTTTTCTCTCCTTTATACTCTCTTGGTGATCTCAGTTTCCAGCGGTATAATTATCATCTCTACACAGATGATTCTTATATCTACATATATCCATCCCTAATCTCCTTCTTGAGATTCAGTCCAGATTATCCTCTCTCTGCCTATTAGAGATTTCTAAGTGTATGTTTAATAGGCATCTCCAACTCAACATGTCCAAAAGAGTACATTAAAAAAAAATACTATCCCATCTTCCAATGAATTGGATAGGACACATAGCAACATGGGAGGCTATTAATGTAGGTAAAATTTTTATCTTATGCTTCAGCTGATTCTGGTGTCTGATCACTCTACTAGCTCAGAGGGAATCTCAGTAATCCCACCTCTGACACCAAATTGTTTGGGAATTCTCTTGGGAAAGGCATACCCATCAGCATGAGGATCTGATGACTCTGGATCAAAGAAAGGAGGTCAAAAAGAAAGTAAAGAGATTTATTAGAAAGCTAAGGAATCTGTTTTCACTGACAACAAATTCGGATTCCTGTGGTACAGATTTGCCTTTTTACAACCTTTCAGGCCTGCTTAGAGTACACAGCCAATCAGCATCATTCTGGGGTAACTTAGGATAGAAAAGAAAGGCATTTCATAGATGAGGGAGGGGTAGAGAAAGAGGGGGATCATTCAAGAGAGGTTAGAGTATTTGGAATGCAAATTTATTTGGCAAGATTTATTATTAAAATAAGAAAATGTTCCCTGTTCAAGGGCAGACACTTTTACAATTGTGAAAGCTGTCCTTTTCCACAAAACTGTAGGATCTTTTATACAAGGATAGCAAATGGTTTCAATAGCAAATGAGATCATCTGCTTTACCATGTCCTTGCATAGGGGCTAGGGATTTCCTAATATTAGTCACCAGATGGTTGGGGCATTTCAACATTGTTAGTCCATCAAGATGTTGAAAGTAATTGTGGTTCCTACTTTTCCCCTACACTACCTTCATAACATCTCCTTCTCTCCATTCTCAATGCCATGATGCTCACGAGACCTCTATCACAACATACCTTGATTATTGCAATAGCCTTGTAATTAGTCTCCTTGCCTGAAGTTTCTCCCTACTCCAATCCATCCTCCACTCAGTTGTCAAAGTAACTTTCCTAAAGCCCAGGACTGACTATGTTACTTCCCTACTCAGTAAGCTCCAGTGAGTCTGTTACCCCCAGAATCAAATACAGTATGTCCCCAAAGTCTGAGTACAGTTATAAAGCATCAAAATCAACGGCTATAAGCTATTAAAGCTTAAAATTGCACTGAGACTTTTGGGAGACCCTGTATGAATTCTTCTGTTTGGCATTTTTAAAACCCTTTACAACCTGGCCCCTTCCTACTTTTCCAATATTTTTTCTCCCTTCCACACAATCTTTGATCCAGTTTCACTGGTCTACTTGCTGTTTCTCAAATTCCACACTCCATCTTCCTATTCTGTGGTTTTTCACTGGCTGTCCCCCATGTCTAGAATGCTCTGTTCCCTAACCTTACCTCCATCTCCTGGCTGTCCTCAAGACTCAGTTCACATCTCACCTTCTGCAGGAGGTTTTTCCCTCTACTCCCAGCACCTTCGACTCTGAGATTGCCTTTCATTTACACTGTATATATAGCTTGTATGTACATAGTTACATTTAAGTTGTCTCTTTCCCATTAGAATGTGAACTCCTTGAGGACTGAGTTAGTGTTTTTGCCTTTCTTTGTATCTCTATCACTTAACACAGTGCCTGGCCTGCAGTAAGTTCTTAATAAATGTTTGTTGAACTGACTAACTGAATATTTTGCTTGCTTGCAAAAAGGATTTAAGGAAGTAATACATATAAAATAATTAAACATAAACATAAACATAAAGAACCATAGTTTCTCAGCCTTTATTATTTTAAAAAAAAGGAAAGGAAAATTTCTGCTACTAGCATCCTTCCTCTTGAGGAAAAAACACTTTTAAAGTCAGGTCTTGACTAAGGACAGAGAGCAATTAAAGTATTTAATTTTAAGGAAGGAGGGGCAGCTAGGTGGCAAAGTGGATAGAGCACCACCTCTTGCGCTGGAGTCAGGAGGACCTGAGTTTAAATCTATCTTCAGACACTTACTAGCTGTGTGACCCTGGCAAATCATTTAACCCCAATTGCCTCCATTTTTTTTAAAGTGGGGAGTACATGGTATGGAGCAACAGAATGGAGAATTATTTTAGGACTTCTAGGGACCCATGGGAAAAAGGGTAGAGGATCCAGGTTGATCATTGTGGAAAAGAGAAGATTGAAGGGAGACTTAAATAACTTTTCAAGTCTATAAAAGGTGATTATGCAGAGGAAAGTTGCCAGTTGCTCTCAGTTTCCTCTAATACCGAAACAAAAGGAAGTGAGTATAAATGATCGCTGGAGGATTTAAGTTAGGCTATGAAGAATTTTCTGGTGGTGATGGGTTTCCTAGACTTTGGAACCATTCTCCTCATCATGGGAGACAGGATGAGGCATGGAAAGAGTGGTAAAACTGGATTCAGAACACCTGAGTTTGAATTTTTGATTTTCTTTTACCTGTATGAATTTGAAGAAGTAACTTAACCTCTGTCCATTTTTGTTTTCTCATCTATAAAAATGAAGGGATTAGATGATCTTTAAGGTTATTTACAGTCGTAAATCTATGATCTCATAATTAACTTGTTTTGATGCAGTGCTGGCCACTTAGTCCTATTCTCTTTGTTGTTATTGTTGTTGTTTGTCCTTCATTCTTGAAGAGGACCATGACTCAGGGAGGTGATGCCATGACTTGCAAATGAATTGGATTTAAGTGAGGGAGAGCTGTGGAAAGTCACTAGTCTCAACTTTCTCCTGCAGAGCCATTGGGGTCCAGTGGCAAGATGTAGATCAGAAGGACTGGCAATGGTCCTGGATGCAGTGGGAGACCTTGGACTTTTTAAGCTAAAGTCTTCAACAGGTCTCAGTTTGACTGAGGCAATGTCCATTCAGTGATTAAGGCTAGGTAAGAAATGAGGCAGAGAATGGACTCTTTTACCTAGAAAAAAAAGCAATCTGGGAGGGGAAGACCCTCAGGGTTTCTGGCCAAAACAGAAACAATTGCTATTTACGTTCACTCTGAGCCAATCAGGGCCCAAACAATGACCAAGTGGGGCTTGGCCTGGAATCTATTGTTGGCCAATTAATGAGAACCAGAGTGATTTAGGTCTTTAAGGTAAAAAATCTAGCCCATGAACCCCAAGACAAAGTCGATAAGATGGGAAGATCTAGACTAGAGAGTTGGATGAACTTGAAACTTTTGAATTACTGGACCCAAAGAATAGTCATTAATAAGCTGATATCAGCAATCAAGCAAGGAGTATTTAAGTGTCTACTATGTTTCAGGTGTTGTGCTAGGCAATGGTGGTACAAATATAAGAATGAAATAATCTTTGCTCTCGATGAGCTTAAATTCTAATGAAGGAGGCAGCAGGCACACATCAAAATATATGCAAAATTGGCCCAAGATTTGGCTGTAGTATACTATCCAGTTTTCAGATGCCTCAAAGATGGGAGAGGTTGCTAACAAGATTCAAAAAGATCTCAATAAGATTAGAAGGTTGGGCTAAAATCTGATAAGATAAAATTTTGAAGGAATAAATGCAAAGTCCTATACTTGGGTTCAAAAAAATCAACTTTATAACTCTGAGAGGGAAGAGGCATATCTATAGCAGTTTGTTTGCAAAAGATCTTGAGGTTTTTAGTGGACCACAATCTCAATATGAATTGACCCAGCATGCCAAAAAAAAAAAAGCCAATTCAATATTAGGCTGCATTAAAAAAGTTGTTTCCCAAAACAAGGAAAATTATAATCCCATTGGTTCTCTGGCAAGTTTTGTGTTCATTCCTGGAAAACACATTTTTGGAAAGACATTGAAAAATTGGAGGGGAACCAGGATTTTGAATGATATTAAAATCATGCCGTAGAAAAGATCAGTTGACAGAATTGAGGATAGTTAGCCTGGAGAAGAGAAGAGAAGACAGGTTGGATTGTGATAGCAGCATACTTGGACCTAAAGCGTAGGAGCTACAAAGAAGCAGATTTAGGCATTATATGGGGAAATACTTCCCAACCGAGAGGCAAAATGCAGTGGTCTGGTGAAAGAACTCTGAATCCCAACTCTGCTACCTACTACCTGTGCAATTTGGGGCAAATCAGTTTACCTCTCTGAACCTTAGTACTTGAGCTATAAAGTGAGGGGGTTGGTTAAGATTGCCTCTGAGGTCCCTTTTAGCTCAGAGCTCTGACCTTATCAGATGACCTCCAAGGTCCTTTTCAGGTAGAGGTAGCTAGGTGGCAGAGTGAATGAACTGCTGGGCCTTGTGTTCAAATTCAACCTTGACACTTGAGTTCAAATTTAGCGTTAGACACTTACTAGCTATATGACCCTGGGCAAGTCAAGTAAGTGCTGTCTGCCTCAATTTCCCCAACTGTAAAATGGAGATAATAATAACATGTACTTCACAGGGTTTTTATAAAGATCAAATGAGATAATGTTTGTTAAGTGCTTAGTATGGTGCCCTGGAATATTGTAGGTGCTTATTAAATGCTTGTTCCCTTTTTTTCAGGTCTAAATTATGATCCAAATTAGAGGCATCCTAAAGTGAATGGGCTTCCGCAGTAGGTAGTGGAGACCCTATCCCCTTCAGTAGGGGTCTTCTAGCAAAGTCTGAATGACCACTTATCAGAGATGATTTAGAGGAGATTATTATGGGAAGCCTTTTAAACTCTCAGATTTTGTGATTCTCTGATTTTGAACCTCTGTGAATTTACATCAGAAAACTGTCAATTCTGATGAACACCTTAACACCAGACACCCTAATTACTACAGTATGCATAGGAAATACAGGCAAATGATTAAGAAGCATTACATAAACACATACATATCTGTATTGTATATAAATCAAAATGAAAGGTGTTTATGGGTCAATGAACAAATTCATATGTTGCTGGAGTCTCTAGCTTAATCAAAGTGCGATTCATTGCTTTTCATCTAGTTAGACAAAGAAAGCTTCACAGAAGAGGTAAGAATTTCAAGAACAGGATGTTCTAGAGAATTTCTGGAACCTGTGGAAATTTAAAAACAAAGATAGAGTTCCATCAATATGGAACAATTTTGAGGTGGCTCTCCCTGGAGCTAAGGGTGATGCAATCTTCTCTGAAAACTCTCTGGCACTTCCAAGTGATCAGCAGAATATTCCTTCTAAATTTCTTTCTAGGGGAATCCATATTGCAGGTAAAGAGGGCCTTCCCATAGCATCCTATGGCCCCTGGTTTCTTATCTATTCCTATGGCTCCGCTGGGATATAGAGAGAGTCAGGGGTACTGCATCAACAGAAGACTGATATATCTTCCTTAAACCAACAGATGGTGCTCTTGACCTGGTGTTGCCAGCAGCTGACTCTCCACCCCTTCCACAAACACCCCCTTAGTCAACCCCAAGCTGTTTGTTGATTTCTCAGATATTTTTCACCATGTGCACTGTAAACAAGCCACTAGCTTTCTTCCATTAGCATTTTTAGTCAACTCTCAACTCTCAGTCTGCCTGCAAAGGCATGTGCTTACGGAATAAGAACTGGATTGTACTTCTTGGGAGAGCTGGAGCTCTTTACTTGTGGTTACTAGGGAGAAATGTGCTGAGGAGGTGCCTGAGTCTTTGGAAGGAGAAAACGTTTATAGAAAGTGAATTCCCTCCTACCCCAGGAGGGGGCCATCCCTCTCTGCCTTGCCAGGTATGTAAACAACTATTCCCAGCGTTCTTCTTTTTAGCACTCCTCTGTCTTGTGGAAGGGAGACTACCAGCAGTGATTATCATTCTTTTAGCAATCAGAGAATAAAACAGAAAATGAGAAAGAGAAACAGTTAAGAATTGGGCAAGTTAGAGGTAGACTTTGGATCCAGGTATCCTTGTTTCCAAGCTTAAGCCCTGGATTAGCTTTATGATGAAATTACATTTGGATTTGTGCATCTCCCTTTATGAAGGGTTTGGAAGAGGCTGGAGAAGAACTTGTGGTCAAGTGACTTAGAGCTGAGAACTCAAGAACTCACCTTTTTATGACCTTGACACATTAGTCACTTTGGTTTAAAAAATTTGCCTGAATAGCATGAAGCTTGGGGTAATACTCTCTTTCCTTTTTTATTTCCCTTGTGGGTTAGATAATAAGGATTTGAAAAAAAAGTTATTTAGTGTGTTGACCCATCTGGAAAATACCTGTTGATACATTCCTCAGTTAGAGGAAATAGGGAGAATTTATTTTGCTTAAAATATGCAGAATCTCTGAAGGACCTTGGAGGTTATCTAGTTTAACCAGAACTGAAACGATCACAACAGCAAACATTCATCAAGCGAACATTTTACTGTATGAAGAGCTCTGTGCTAAGTGCTAGGAGAATGGGGATAGATACAAAGTTTAGATAAAACAAAATCCCTGCCTTAAGAGAGCTTATAGTCTTGTAGGGAGATGAAGAACCAACCCAGATAGATATGTTACATGGTATGATATGAATGTAGATCTGAAAACTGATTGGCATCCTGGGATTTGTAGTTAAGACTTACAAACATTCTCTTGAAGCCCTATGACCGACCTATCTGGACTCTAGCTGTCTTTTAGCTAGAAGGAGGGCTTAAGTCCCACTTGGGAATTTTAAAAAGAGGCACAAAAGGCAAGACTGTGAGGAAGAAGTAAGGAGGTCAAGTTCCCAAACCTCACCTGGCACTTAACAGTTGAGCTGCAAAGAAATGGTAACAGGTGAAATTAGAACCTGAAAAAAAGAGCTGGTCCATGCTAGAGAAAGTAGAGACATGAGGGGGCCATTGGCTGCTTCAGGCATCTTGGAACATAGGACTCTCCCTAAAGTATTAGGTTGTACTTACATCTTTGGGGGATTAAAAAAGAGTTTACAAAGGATTATCCTTTCCTTAATTCCCCCTCTCTATGCCTATCCAATAACAAGCACTTTTTTTGCTTCTTTTATCTAACCATTTTCTTGTATCCTGATTTTGCCCCAAATATAAAGAAGCCAGGGGTTGAATGGAAATACTCAAAATTTAAATTAAGGCAGAGAGCCAAACTTTTGTCTGAAAGGTAGGAATTTTTTAAACTGGTGACTCTGAGCGATTGAAGTTGTATTAATAACTTTCTGTCTAATATAAACTCCATAAGATGACATGAAAGGGGACCACAAAGATTTGATGATCATTATGTTTCCTCTAGGATAAAAGTGAGCTTGATTGTTTGAATAAGGTATGTTTGATTCACTTTCTAGCCCTAAATGTGAGAAAGGGGTCAGGGAGGAGACAGGCCATATCTATGTGTGATTCAGCTTTCTCTTAAGTACAGATCCTAGAACATAATAAGCACTTAGTACAGTTATCCTCTTCACATTGTGACTTTCCCCTTCATGGTTTTGATATATCGCAGGTTGTCATAAGAAATTAAATGGGAATTTTTGAGGAACTTTGCAGAAACCACAGGTGACATGCACAGGCCAGCAGACAATACAAAAAAAGTTTAGAAACTCAGAAAGGCATAAAGTATATGTATAGTATTACATAGTATCAACATATTTTATCTTTTAATACCATAATAGTTCAGATTTCTTCTCTGGTATGAAGTGAAGGCCAAAAATTTTGCATGCATTTTCCAGATCATGGGGGTGCTGTGCCCCTATCCCATATGATGTGGAAGGCATAACTGCATATCCTTGTTCCTTTCTTCATTTCTAGAATGGAGAAGGGAGTAGAAAGGATCAAGTGCCTTCTGAAGTTCAACTCACTAATATTAATACAGCATTTAAAAAAAATTTGATCTATGATTCTACTGGCATAAGGAGTTCCCTGTGAGAAAAATCCCTCTACCAAAGCATCTTTTCAACATAGATCTCAGGCTTTAACAGTTACCTGGGGCAAGAGTGTAGATAATTTGCCTAGTGCCACACAACCTTTTTGTGTCAGAGGTGGATTTGAACTCACTTTTTTTTGCTTCCAAGATAGCTCTCTATTTACCCCTTAAGCTGCCTATGCTTTAGAAAGTTCCAAGAAATGACAAGCAGGATGATTGCAGAAAAACCTGGAAAAACTTACATGAATTGATGCAAAGTGAAGTGAGCAGAACCAGGAGAACAGTGTACACAATAACAACAATATTGTATGATGAAGAACTGTGAATGACTTAGTTATTCTCAGCAATACAATGATCTAAGACAAATGATGAAGTATACTATCTGCCTCCAGAGAGTGAACTGATACTACCTGAATACAGACTGAAGCATGATATTTTTCACTTTCTTGCATTCTTTTTTTAAAATTTGAGTCTTCTCAAAATGACTAATATGGAAATGTTTTACACGATTGCACATGTATAAACTATATCAGATTGCTTACCATCTCAGAGAGGGGGAGGGGAGGGAGGTTTAGAATTTGGAACTCAAAACTTTAAAAAAAGTTTGAAAATTGTTTTAACATGTAATTGGGGAAAAATAAAATATATTTAAGAAAGAAAGTTACAAAGCAAAGGTGAGGTCACAAAATTGTGATCTATTGGGAGATCAGGAAAACATCCTTGAAAAAGTGGAATTTGATGGGTAGGATGGGTAAGCCATTCAACAGATAAAGAATGCTAGTGGTGAGTAGAAATCATAGGAACAACCCAAGTAAAGTACAGGAACAGGAGAATGTGGTGCATATTAAAGGGGATAAGAAAAATTTTATTTAGAGTAAATGGAAGAGAGTAATAGAATCTAGAAAAGTAGGGTAGTATGAAAAATGTGGATGTGCGTTGCATTCCCCTGAAATTTACTCAGCAGTCAATAAGGAGACAATGGTAGGTGGTAATGTCTTTTTTTTTAATAGAAGGGTAATAATGTTAGACCAAAGGTGGGGAACCTGTGGCTTTGAGGCCATATGTGGCCTGCTAGGTCCTCAAGTACAGCCCTTTGAGTTCAAACAAATCTTGATTTGTTTTATGAAGTTTGGATTCAGTCAAAGGGCCGAGCTTGAGGACCTAGAGGGCCATAGGTTCCCCACTCCTGTGTTAGACCTATGGGTAAGAAACATTAATTTGGCAGTGCAATGAAGGATTGATTAAACCTTGGGGAGAAGAGAGTCAGAACATTCAGATAAGTGATAATGAGACCTGAACTAGGGTGGTGGTAGTGGGAATAGATAGAGTCAAGAGACATTTCAGAGATGGGATAGAGTCTATTAACTGACTGGACATCAGAGATGAGGGAAGAATCAAAGCTAGCCCCCAGGTAATGAAGATGAATGGTGCAGTGGTAGAGTGCAGGTCCTGGAGGTGAGAAGATGTGAGTTCAAATCTGGCCTCAGGCACTTACTAGCTATGTAATCATGGGCAAGTCACTTAACCCTATTTGCCTCAGATTCTCATCTGTAAAATGAACTGGAGAAGGAAATGGCAAGCCACTCCAGTATCTTTGCCAAGGAAACCCCAAATGAGGTTAGGACATGACTAAACAACAACAACGAAAGTGAGAGACTGAATGAATTGTGGCAATGCACACATAAATGATGGAGTCAAAAGGAGGAGCAGGTTTAGGGGAAAGAAAATGATCTGGTTTTGGACATGTTGGATTTGGAGTCAGAGAATCTAGGTTCCAAACCAGGTTCTGAAATTTATTTTCTGTGTGTCCTTGGGCAAGTCACTTCATTTCACTTGGACTCATTTTTTTCACCTGTAAAATGAGGACTTCGGACTAGATGACTTCTAAGGTCCCTTCTAATTCTAAATCAATATCCTCACGTTGAGTTTGAGATGATAGTGGACCTTCTAGATCAGGAATTTTTATCCTTTACCATGTCATGGACCTCTTTGGTAGTCTGGTGAAGCCTATGAATCCCTTTTCATAATAATGTTTTTAATTGCATAAAAGAAAATGCATAGGAATACAAAGAAATACTATATTACAATTACACTGGAATATAGTTATCAACATTTTTTAAAAAGTTCATAGACCCCAGATTAAGAACTATCACAACAGTGAATAGCAAGTGCACTCACTTATCCAAACAAAAAGGCAAAATGAAATTGGAGAAATTCTACAGGTTAGAATATGCCAAAGAATATAAAAGAGTAAAAGAGTTCTTCAGCTGAAAGAAAGATAATATCTCAGCTCCAATCAAAAGAAAGAAGGACCTCACCTTGGGAAGCTTCACCCTCAGAGGTCTCTCGAGTTGCAAGCCCTCTTTCAACTGCCCTGTAGGCAGTTGGTGATATGGTTCTGAACCTCAGAATTGAGGTCAGGGTTAGAGATATAGATTTGGGAGTCATCTGCACAGAGATGTAGCTGAATGAGGCTGTGAAGGGAGAGGGAGGGAAGGAGAGAGAGAGAAAGAGAGAGAGAGAGAGAGAGAGAGAGAGAGAGAGAGAGAGAGAGAGA